>NC_133976.1:60969121-61269121 GCF_047716275.1 Strix uralensis
ATTTGGGAATGGCACCATGACCCTGTGCCACAGACTGCATTAAATAACTTCTAGGAGTGAACTTGTCTAAGCTGGCATAGACATAGAGCAAAGACTGAAATATGTCTGAGCCTACCTGGCCATCACAGCTTTCCCTCTGCTTTCCCAACTGGTGGTCTGTGACTCTTGATGCCAGTTTACTCTCACTAGCTTAGTAATATGTCACTTATTGTATGGACTCCCCAAGGCACTTTCAGGCCAGCATCCCAGCTGGGGATAGGCAGATACAGGCACATTTCAGCCAGACTCTCCCTTTGCCCTCACCTGTAAATGCAGTGCCGAGGACAATGTGGGGTGTGCACAGGAACCATCTGTGCCAACACACACCTTCTGGGTCTTCCCTACTGAGGGTTTAAAGAGTGAGACTGAAAACATGCCCTGAAGTACTGGCTGTGTTTCTTGACTTACAAAAGAAGGCCATGATCATCGCTCAGATATAAGAGTCTGAGGAGAACTTTGCTAGGGCCATGGTATCTGAAAATGGCTACCTGAGGTCAAGCTTCTCAGTCAAACTTAGGCATCTAAAAAAAGGTCTTTTTTTAAAAAAAATGTGGAATATCTAACTTGGTATGTTCACAAACCAGGCATCAGAATGAAAAATAAGTGTTGAAATGACACCATGGTTTGTAAAGCTCTCTTACAGGATGAGGTGAAAAAAATAAATGGAGGTTAACAAGAGACCTCAAGAAAGTGGAGATGCAGGAAATTAAACCTTACTGTTCTCAGCATTTATTTGGAGAAAAAAATTAATAACATTTTGTTTTGTAGCAAACATCTTTCACAATGGTTCCTAGAAAATATCAGCCACAGATGTATTGCTTTATCAGAAAGCTGGCAAGCAACAACACAAAGAGCACAGATGGGAATGCAGAGATGGAAAAATAAGCAAAAAGTATTCTGGCTTGTATCTTAAGTATTTATAAAGTACTACCCTGGTATCTAATTATAGGCTGCGCAGGAAGTAACAGCTATAATTAAAGTTTCTTGACATTCTTATCTGTATGTCTTCTGTTGCTTTCAACATCAATAGATTGTTTAAGCTGCTGTTTTCCGTGGTGAGTATTTGCCCCTAACTGAAGATATTCCAAACAGAATCAGCCCAACTATTTCACCTGTTTTGCAGGAAAAGAGTAGGGGAGGCAACCCTGGAACTTTACCCATACTAAAGAAATATTTGCAGCTTTTTTTTACAATCTGTGTTTCAAGATATGCCCCTGTAAAGCTTTATATTATTGTTGACACCCACAGTTACTGAAATGGTCCTGCTTTTGGCCACAGTTTAATATTAAAAGAGAGCTCCCAGTATAACCATTGTTCAGACATATGATCTCTGTTAATGCCAAGGTGAGACCCATATTAGTGTCTGTCAAGAAACCGAGGACAGAGCCATAGTCTCCCACCCCATAGTCTGGCTTCCTCCTGTCTTGAGTTTGGACCCAGTTGCTGGGCTCAGCTGTCACACTGGCACCACCCACTCTCCATCCTCCTCCTGCTCTGAGTGTGCTGTGATCCTACACTTGCTAACCAAAATGGCTTTCACTGCAGTGCTCCTTACAGGCTCTAGTATGAGGACCAGTCTGATTCAAAGCACGCCAAAGTGTAGCTGTAGTATTAGTCTGATACTTCAATGATTCTGGAAAGTTTCTTGACAAAAGCCTGATTAATCTGAGAGAGTGCTTCTAGTGCAGTATCTGCAGAGGATGCTGAAAAGAAAATAAAAAATTATAGTTACAGGTGAGAAAATTCCAATTATATTCCTTAAATAAATATGTCTACAGGATGTCTCTCTTTGGAGAGACAGTATAAACAGTAAAGCAGCTGCTTTCTTCTTTGTATGGAGAATGAGGACCAGAGTAATTGTGCTGGTAGTTAACTATACAAAATATTAATGCCACAAAAGGGTAAGCCACTGATAAAGAAAAAGTGACAGAGAACACTCAGAGACATATGCAAAACCAGCTCAGCCCTGAGCTGGGAGGCAAAGTGAGGCAAACACCTACAAGAAAACTCTTAACCCTTTCTCAGGCTCAAGCATTACTGAAAGAAGCTAGACATTATTGTCCTTGGATGATATGAAAGCACCACAAGTAAACAAATAGTGTGAAAACTTTCCTGTTTCCACTTTTGTGCAGGGTTACATAATTATAGTAATATGTTTTCTTCTGCTTAAGAAGGCTTATACGTAAAATATCCACAGCTATAAAGGCAAATGCAATGGGGACTAACAAGACTATTGTGCAGAGTGCTCTGGATCGTGGAAAAAAAGTTAGTGAAGAAAGAGAGGGAAATAACTGCAATTTTTAAAGCATTTTTTTTCCTGGTAAAATTTAGAGTAAGGTCCACTTTATCTTGGATGGAGAACAGCCCGATGAAGCTTGTTTTTAGCTTACGATAACCAGAGCTCCTCAAAAAGTGACCAAGCCACACCTTGCCTCCAGACATTCCCAGCCTCCCCCTCTCAGCAAGGCTCTCAGGTGGCACTGAAAAAAACCATCAACGAGCACCTCTCAGTATCGTCCTGGGTTTAGATCAGCTTACCCTTTGCAAATGACCTGAGGAGAATCCAAGTGATACTTTGTCCATGATCTTTGTCTAACTGAGCACAAACAGATCACTCCTGAGCAGCTATCCAATCCTCACAAAAAAACAGGCTGTAGTGAAATGGCAATAGGCATCTTCTGGCCAAAGTGCCTTAGACTTCAGCCAGCAGCGCCTGGTACCCACCAAGTCCTCCAAGGTGAAAGGGTGGCATCAACCTGGCTTGTCCATGTGGAACTGAGGCACAGGCAAGTCATGATGAAAAAGATCTTTTTTTCTGGATGCTGTGTTTTCATCTCTGAGGATGAGGTGTTTGGGTTTCAGATTATTTTGGAGTGGGGTTTTTTTCTGACTATGGAGCTTAAGACTGCACTGTGGAGGTTCAGAGCACAGATATCACTGTCTGCCACATGTAGAAAAAAGGTAAACTCTTTTGCCCAGTTTTGCCACAAACGCAGGTTTGTGACAGGATAAAATTTCACCTGGGCTCCCTTGTAATCCAGGAGGATTTAATAATCCTTTTTTACCTTTGATCCTTTGTAGGCCCACTTTGCTGACCAGGGCTGAATTATCTTACTATATACATTCAAAGCAATTTTGGATTACCCATCCCCCAGTACTGGGCACAGAGAGACTCTTCTACCTGTCACAGTTCATCTGGAGGTACCCAGAATTAAGTCTCCTGTGGCCATCTACTTGCAGGGCTGATACTCTTCTCTTTCTCGTTTTCCAGCAGTAGGATTCTGCTGACAACGCAAGTTTGCTTCAGATTTCCAGCATGAGAGGGGAGCCCCAGCCAGGTTCAAGAGCCCCCAGCCCACCTAACAGTGATGCAACATGGGGTGAGTTTTCTGGCTTTCTCCTGCTGTCCCGGAGGCAGGAGCAAGCCTCTTCAGTAACCTCTCTGCAGATGCCGTGGCTTCTCTCCACTGCTCTGCCACACTGCAGGACCTCTACAGCCACAGAGGTGACTGAGTGGCTTTTTCTAATCAGTGCTTTTTACCAAGCTGACCACAATAATCCTGCCTTTCCCAGGACCCACCAACTTTCTCTAGCCAACAATCTAGTTTGCCAGCTTCCTATTGCCTCATTACATCCAAACATTGTCCCAAAACATCTTTGTTTCTGTCCTCTGCTTGCCCTGCCTCTTAAGGATAATAACACCGTTTATCTGATAATGGCTACAACAAAAAGCTTGCTGGAATTACTATATATGTGTACTAGGCCAAATGCAGCCCTGGCAAACTTCTATTGAAATTTATGTGGTGTGCTAAGGGTGCATTTGTTTCATTTTCTTCATTGCTCTGCCAGCAACCATTGTATGATAAGCTCTGGTACGTGGAGGGTGAAACAAAAGGGCATCAGGAAAAAACAAAGTGGTTTTGTCATCTAAGGAACAGGCTTTTGTCTGGCAATGCAAAGACCTGTGTACTTTAGTACATAGTCCTGTTTGACCTGTGGGCTTTCTTCATTTTTCAGGAGAAGAAAAAAAAAAAAAACAACCAGTGAAATACAAGAATAACAATTGATGAAACCTTGTTCTATCACTTTGCACTGTTGTTTGCCTTTTATTAATTCTAAGAGATACTCTATCTGTGTCATAACCAGACCACAAAGAAAGCACCAATTAATAATGCTACCACTACTACTATCATAGCTCTTTCATAGTCTTTTTCATTTATAGCTCTTATGAGTCAGTGCAAGACCATGAGAGAGAACAGTGAAGTTAAAAAGCTATCCCTGCTTTGGAGACTACCCACAACTTCATGGTCTCCTTGGCTGACATGTTGGCAACTGCAGCCCAGCAGCAAATCTGTTTTCAATTAGCATTGGTAATGTATCTTAAAATACTCTATTTCTAAAAGCTAAGGGTTTCCTACTCCTTTAAAAAGCCTAGTGAGTCTATGGGCAAGTGCTACCTCCCGTGTCATGAGTTCTCACTTAGCCATTTTGCTTAGAGTAGGCAAGGAGTAATTTGACCTGTAAAGTGCTTGAAGGATATAAAACTGTTTGGGACCTGCAGTAGTTTTTACGCAGTTTTTATGAGTGAGTGATTACAGGCCTGTAACAAAGGAATTAACGTCATCCATGTCCAAATTCTGGGGTACTGATTCTTTTGCTTTTGAAACATGCCCTAAGAAAACCAGCCTCAATGAGTTTCCCCCAGTGGGATTTTCCCCACTTAAAAACCAATTGCTGCCCAGCATCACTGATGGGCATTGAGCCCAGCCTTGCCTGTGTTGTATCACCTGGGCAATCAATCAGATGACTCTCACTGGTGGGTGTGGTGGATGTCTCTAAAAGTCCAGGAGGGATCTCCTATCCCTGTTTGATTAGAGGTTATGTTGGTTTAGTAAAAGTGTTGAATGAGCTTACAATGTTGTGAGAAGTTATGAGGCTCTTGGAGGAGGGCTGACGGTGCTTGGAGAGGTATGTCAAAAACTGAGCAAATGCTTACTGAGGGGCTTTGACCTAAAGGAAGCCTCCAGGGAAACTGCCTTGTTGGGTGTTTTCTTGGAGATGGGAGAGCTGAAGTGAACGTAAAGAATAGATGTCATGATATGCTCCTGGAAGGTAAGAAAGGTTGAAAACTTAGATTGTGCCATATAACTATAGCAAATGCTGTGTATGGACTGCTAGCCTTGTGAACGTAGCTCATTGCTATTTTCCTTAACACCAAAAAATCCTATATTCACCATGGGACAAGAATCCGTGTTTTATCACTGAAGGTCATTAATTTCACAGCATATATATTTCCTAGTAACTCATTTGAGTGCATGTAACTAGACAAGGTCTGTTTCTTAGTTTGTATCAGTGTCTGCCTTTTTGGCTTTCCAAAGGTAAGACAGAAGAAGGACAGGTAGAGGGATACAAGTAGCTGTCAAAGGGAAAAGCTGAGGGAAAGATAGGCTTTAAAAAACTCTAGGAGTCTAATTGTCCTCATACTGACTTTTGCACTGAACAGCCACATCATCAAAATGGAGTTGCTCCCTTTAACAAAACTATCTGATTTTCAGGGTCAGGCTTTGGTATAAGGACCCTATTTTTTGTAAGCCCTTGTCTTGATAAGGGACATCTTGGGTCTGGGAGCACCACCTGTGGCTCTGGAAGCCTGAATGTCCTGAGGCAATGTACAGGGGTAACACCCCAGCTCTCTGCTCCCCTCAACATGTATTGTGCACTAACACCCTGTTCAGTCTTTTTATGAAGCTTAATTTAGTCTAGAGCCTGTACAGGATTCTAGTGATCAATTGCTTGTCATACCTGTTTCTGCAGGACTGTCTTGCCTTATACTAGATTTCCTTCCCTGTCTGGAATGGAATAACACAAACTATTTCTGTTAGGTCTCAGAAACTGTACCCAGATGAAAGGCGTGGGTTTTCTGGGCACCACTAGATGGTGCCTCCTGATCGCTATTCCTGGGAAATAGCGGTGCTCATCCTGGAAAACAAACATAAGGGAAGGCGAGGGGTGATGGATCTTGCAGCCGATGGTGGGAGCAGAACGGCTCAGACCCCTCTGGAGGGTGCGTGGGCAGGCAGTAACCTCGCACACGGGCGGGCAGAGCTGTTTCTCAGACACGCCGGTGGAAGTGGGTGTGTTTTCTTTAAAAGACACTGAACTATGGAAGTGTTAATCTCTGTGTTATGTGAGCTCCCCCCAATAAGAAAAGATGCTTTAGAGGGAAGAGATAACTTTTGATTCTCTGTAAGCTGTGGCTTCTTTCCTTTCAGCATAGAAGGAAATTCAGTAGCTTATACTTCCAAGAAGTCTATGCAATTAGGTGTATCACAGGTGATCCCTGGATCCTGTGGCCTGCTAGTGATCTGAAGGGCTTATGTTATTCAATTAATAAACCAAGTGTGGAGGAAAAACATCTAAAGGGGCTGGGGTTCAGATATGTTTGAAGTAGCAATATTAGCTAAAACAAAGCAAGAAAAAAATTAGGAGTAATACCCTCCATAATAAAAAGAAAATAATTTGACTGCTGAGCATCTTAAACATCATCATACATATTTTTAAATTTTAAAATAATATTTTTATTTCCTGTACCCATAATCTTCACTTCTGTCATATTTTCAGTTTTTTCTTAAAAAAAAAAAAAAAAAAAAAAGCCTAGAATCTTTTTTTGTTAAAATAAATAATAAAAATTAGGTCAGATTAGCCCAGACTTGTGGCTTAGATGCCTGTTAGAAGTTTGGCCTCCTGGCTGCATTTGAGTATACAGAGTGGGTACTACTGATACAGATGCAAGAGACTGACTCACATGTAGATTTACCAGAAGGGCCATGATGAGTTCACTTTTCTATTGTCACCATCCCCTGGTCCTCTGTTGCAGCATTGCCAGCTCACATTGTCTTCGGTCATGGAGGAAGCAGGGGATGGATGAGGGTGCAGGAGAGGAAGAGCTGCATTGCCCTCTGCTTTGCTGTTCACAGTCAGGTCTGTGCCTGCCTGAGGACTGGTGTATTGTCAGAAATCCCTTTCTAAGAGAGGGTTCTTCTGAAATGCTCAGGGACAGATTCTGGCTTGTGTAAGTCTGGGGTTACCTACATCAGTGAGTTTGTTCAAGGACTATGAATAAAGTCAGACTGGTGTCTGTCACTTGTCTGAATGACAAGTACATCTGCAAAACAGATAATATCTGACTGTGTTCTCACTGCACCAGGGTTCAGCACTGTTCTTGATCTTGACTTATTTTTTCTCTCCCTTTTCCTCTTACTTCAGTGCTTACTCTTCTGCTATTATAATCATACTGCTAAAATAAGCATGCTTTCTGCTAGGGAGATGAAGGCCTTGGTTCCAAGACACGTCATTCTCTGCTGCCGTGTTTCAGTGCTGTGGTTTGTGCCAAGACTGGTGGGGAGAAGCCAGGTCTAGTAGCCCTTAAGGGAAGGGTGTGCACTTTCCTGTGGTACGAATGCAAAGGCAGGATGTTGCTATGTTTAGCTTGGGTTCGTCTTGGCAATAAAATATTTTCCATAAAGTACGTTCCATAAACTCCAGGTGGATCTTTGAAATCCCATCCAGAATACTTTGATTCCAATGAAAAGCACAGTGAAAAATCAAGATACTGTGTAGCATGTGGGCAACAGATGATGTGAAAGTACATAAAGCTCTGAAAATCAATTGGTTTGGGTAGCAAGAGGCAACCCTGCAATTAACAAATCAGTAAAATGATAACCTGTAAAATAGTAATGCTGTCACCCCTTATTAAGTCCCTGAGTACTTCTATTTCATCTGTCTATGGTGCCTACATTTCAAAAAGAATAATTGGTGGTGGGAGAGGTCTGGAAAGATTTAGAAAATGTTTACAAGGCTAATTCAGGAAAATGTATGTAGCAAAATTCATGCTTAGTTCGTTCATATGAAAGATAATTAGTGTGCTACAAGAGTCTACAAAGCACTGAGTCTACTGCTAGATGGCTCTCCAACATAAAAATCTCTGATACACAGTCTCTGGCACCTGAAGTGACACCAAATCTGACTAAAAATTGAGTTCCAGCTCCCAATAGTGAGTATAATTGGTTAATGGGATGACTAATTGCAGGGAAGACATGAGGTCTCTGTGACTTAAATTTTTATTAAAAACCTGGCGCTCATTCTCAAAATGCTTTATATCCCAAAGATGGGTTCTGGACTTGATGCAGGAATTTCAACAGAAGTTTTAGGTCTGCTCTGTAGAGGGCGAACTTCAGCCTCTGAAATAGAAGAACAAATTCTCAGCTGGTAAGAAGTACGGTGTAGACCACTTAGTAGGAATAAGGGATTTTGTTATGCAACACAAGTGAAGCTGATGTTGGATAAATGAGCTTTGCACAGTGACACCAGTCACTAGAAAACATGTGCACATGGATGTTCACCAGAGGTGAGTAATACAGAGGAGGCAGAGCAAGAGTTCTGCTGTGCCTTGTTGGTTTTACACTAGTGTATGCTTGCTGCAAGAGGTCAGTCTAAGATCCCCCATGTGGATTACAGGGCTGTGCTATCTCTGCTCTGGTCTTTCACAAAACATGAAGTACTAAAAGGAGCTGCTGTCATGTGGTCTTAACTTACAGCTTGGTACTATTCTCTCTCCATTGTGGTATCTTGTGAGCTAACTGTTTTGAATGCCTATCTATGGTGGGACATTTATCTTCCTCCATGCACCTCGAGGGCTGTGTTAATGCTCAGTCCTATATGGCTGTAGTCAGTGGTCTCTTCCACGTTTCATTCCTTTTTAATGTTCAGAGCCCCTTGCTTGCCTCAGGTTCGTATTTGTAGCTGAGTTTGCACACCTGTGATTATAAATAAGTGTAGCAGCATAGCCCAGGGAGGCCATCTTGGCTTGCAAATAATGGTGGGATTTACTGATAAGACTTTGTTGTATAGCAGCTTCCCTTAGACTAGAAATGGAGGCAGTGTTTCTCATGCAGAGCTGTTGTTGTGACTGGAAAAATCAGCTGGAGTGAAAGGGAACCATCTCAGTCTATGCCACTTTGAGGGACATCTTCTGAGGTTCCCTGAAAAACTGATTTCTCAGCTGTGCTGATAGCACTTCAGAGCATGTCTTCTCTGCCTGCAGAATAGGGCTTAGTCTGCTTGCTCAAAGAGACTTACTGTGTCTCTCCAGCCCATTCGTGGCTAAAAGAGACAGCTTTTGTAGGGAAATTTGGGGTCTATGAATGCATCCGTGTAGGTCACCAGGTTCAAAGAACAGAAGAGGTGACTTTGAAAGGTGCAGGTCCTACTTTCAGTTAACTTGTGATTGCATGGGGCCATATAATTCTTGCAGGAGGGCTCTGCTCTGTGGTCATAAGCAAGAGACATGATGCCAAAGCATATTCCCAGACTTCTTTAAAATTTGTACTTACAAAGTAGTTTCTGAGATACTTCATTTGCAGGTACCCTCTGTACCTTTTGATTACCCTCTGTGATTTTTCACAGACCTGAGCAGCTCTTCCAGCTGTTGATGGCCAGAGGAGCACAGCTCTTAATGTTCCTTGAGAGACATAACAAAGAGATGCAGCTGCCTCCTGAAGCTTCTCTGAAGACTAGCTGGGGTCTTTCAAGAAACTAGGATTCCATGGCCCTTCATTTAAGCAGAAGTGAACACAAAAAGCCTGTTGTGATGCAGTAACCACTATGTTAAATGGATTTCTTCAGTACTGCTGTATCCTGCAGGATAACAGGTACAAGGACCAGACACCTGAGATCAAAACTTCATTGCTTCCTCCTGCTGATGGTTGAAAATTTACCTCAAAGATGTTTCTAAGCCTCTGTAGCTTCCGGGTGATGTAAGCCTTATCTATACACTCACAGAAACACTCAATGGATTTTCATATTTATATCTTGCTCACACAGACTCTCTTCATTGAGTTTATGAACCAGCCCAGCTTCTGAACCATTTGTAGGCTTCCTCCATCTGCAAAAACATCTCATTGCAGAGGCTCTGCTTGCTCGATGGTATGAATAATGCAGAAGAACTGTTCTGTTGAAGCTGGCTTTACTGTCAGTTTAAATTGAACATGAATAATTGAACGCATTTTCTTTTCAGGGACAAGAACATCTGCCATCTAAGCTGTTTAACCCCATTTGCCTTCTCATGTTTCTCCTTAAACTTGCTAAAGCCCCTGTGCTTAGCCATGCCGTATAGGAATGCATCAAATTCATTCGTGGTTTTTCACTTGCTTGAGGTTGTGTCACAAATAACCTGCTACACTCATTAAGCAGGCTAGTTACAATTATTGTGTGTATGCCATTTGGCTCTAGCTTTAACTCTTTGGTTGCTGGCTCCCTACAGGGCTCTACTGGGACTTCAACAGCAGGGTGCTGGGCAGCTAGTAAGTGCTAAAAAGTGCAGAAAGCTAAACCTTTGGCAGTGAGGAATATCATTAAGACATGTCAAGAGATTAAATATTTAAACAGTTGGTGTGGAAACTATGGAAATAATAGCCTGTCAGTTAAGCCTTCAAAGCTGTAACTGACTTCCCCATGGAGTTTGAGCACTGTTAGTCCCATTAGGTGAGGGAAGGAAACTTGTGATGTCTATTTCCTGTGTATTTTTTTTAAAGTGGAACATGTTTCTTTGAAATCATGGGGGCTGGCCTGCCAAACTGAACTTGTCTGTTCATTGAGAAATTCAGTGTTTGTAATTAACTATTCTTAAATGGGATTGTTTATGCAAGGAGAGCATATGTAGCAGATATTCCAATTAGATGTGAAATCCATGATGGGGAAACCTGAAGAGAGGAGGGATTTTTTTTCTGAAGCCTGATTTGGGAGTGTTAGGAAATCTTGAAAGGGACCTGTAAAATATTCATTCTAAGAACAGTGCGAGAGCATTTAGAGTAGCTGTATCATAGAACTTCACTCCTTCAAAATGCTCTTATTTGTAATTGCCCAATTATATACCTTTGTCATTTCATCTATATACTTGCAAATATTATATTACAAGTGTCCATAAACTTGGGAGTATACTACACATTATAATGAGCATATCCTAAGACATGTTCGTATTTCCTAGCTTTTTCCTTAGAAATCTTATTCATTCTTAGTTAGTAAGTCCCTCTTTACATGCTGTTTCTGAAGCATGTGAGCACAGATTTCCTCTTAATTTTTTTAACAAGCCAGCACTTATGTTTCCTACTTCCAACACATTTCCCTCCATGGTAGAGGCTTTGTCTAGCAAGAAATGCACTACATTATTAGTCAGTGGGTAAGTACATTCATAAAACAAACATGATTTGAGTAATAAAAGTTGTACTTAGTGATGGTACAGTTCTGCATATTATATGTGCTGACTGAATTATACTTGATTTTTCACATACTTAAAGCAATGGAGTTTGATGAGCGAGTAGCTATTACAGATCTTTAAGCTGTCTCTGGAAATAGTTTTCTTGGAGGGAGCAAGCAAGGATGGGTGTGGGAAGGTCTTCATCCTTCCAGAAATATACTTCTAGAAAGAAAATATTTTATATTTTAGCTACCATGATGAAAGCACCAAGCCGCTTTCCATCATTTACCAGCAGTCCTGCCTGACCGGGGAGGTTCCAACAGATGGGAAACAGGCCAATGTGATGCCCATATATAAGAAGTGTCGGAAGGATGATCCGGGAAATTACAGGCATGTGAGCTTGACTTCGGTGCCCGGGAAGCTGATGGAGCAGCTCATCCAGAGTACCATCACACAACATATACGGGACAACCAGATGATCAGGCCCAGTCAGCATGGGTTTATGAAAGGCAGGTCCTGCTTGACAAACCTGATCTCCTCCTATGACAGGGCAACCTGCTTATTGGATGAGGGAAAGGCTGTGGATGTAGTTCACCTCGACTTCAGTAAGGCCTTTGACACTGTTTCCCACAGCATTCTCCTGGCAAAACTGGCTGCTCGTGGCTTGGATGGGCACACACTTCACTGAGTAAAAAACTGGCTGGATGGCCGGGCCCAAAGAGTTGTGGTGAATGGAGTTAAATCCAGTCACCAGTGGTGTCCCCCAGGGCTCGGTTTTGGAGCCACTCCTGTTTCACATCTTTATTGATGATCTAGACGAGGTGATCGAGTGCACCCTCAGTAAGTTTGCAGACGACACCAAGCTGGGTGGGAGTGTTGATCTGCTCGAGGGTAGGGAGGCTCTGCAGAGAGATCTGGACAGGCTGGAGCGATGGGCTAAGGCTAAAAATTTGAGCTATTTTGAGCTATTCAGCTCCATAAACAATAGGTTTTGCACTTAGATTTGGGGACAGAATTAGCAGGGAAGTGCTTTGTCTTATCCTTGCTCTCAGTAGCTGCTCCATGGGGCTGTTTTCCTTTTATCTGAAAGGGTTGGCTACAAAGACGAGCATCTTTTTAAAGGCCATGTCTCCAGCGTTTCATTTTTCCCCTCCCACCACTCTCTGCAAATTGGTGGAACAAAGTCTGCAGATGTGTTTAAATATGTGCTTTAATGTAAAGTGCATAAGCACTCTGTGGCAAGAAAGAAGCTTTGCTAATGAAGTCTTTCATACTGACCCAAGTCTGAGTCAAAGAGTTTGCCATGTGCCAAATTTTTCTCAAAGCTGATGGAAGTAATCTAGAAAGAGATTACAAAACAGGCTGCTGAAACAAAAAATATAACATGTTATCTGTTTCTTATTCAAAAGGGAGGGGAGGCAGCAGGGAAATTTGGTACTGAAATTGTTAACATGACTGTGTGTCTCCTAATTACATCTACCTTTAGCTGCAGCAAATGTCTGTGTGTTGACATGCAGCAGCTCCTTCCACATGGCAGCAGCAAGCTCTGACTGTCATGGTGTCTGTAGGAAGGAAGTAGCTCTCTGAAGTCTGCTCAGTGCTGATTTAATGAGGTGCAGCTCAGTAGTGCAGTACAGGCCTTCAGTCATAATGAAAGGCAAAGAATTCCCTGCAGGCAAGCTGGAAGAGTTTGGCTCTGACAACAGCTTACTTTCAGCTAGGAGATTAATTTTCTCTGACGGGTTCCATGGAGACAAATGAACCAAAATGAGTAAACATATATTGCTTGTTTGGCAACACATTTATCAATCATTGTGATTTCCATTGCAAACCCAATGAGAGAAAGACTAGAATCTATCTTCCGCTCTGCTCCCCTTTTCCTGTCTGACACTACTCAGTGTTGCCAAAGTATTGTGTCCAGGGTGGGGAGAGAGGAGTTATCAATTTTCTTCTTGTCATTCTTTTGAAAAGACAGGTAGAGAAGATCAGAATTCCTCCTGATGGTGATATTTAAACAGTTGCTTTGGTTAAAGTATGCAGGTTGTCCATTTGTAGTGGCTCTGTCTGGGTGCATCTGTAGAACACTAATCTCTTCCACTCTCTCTGGTCTAGTAGCATCCCTGGATGTAGGCATATTCTTTTCTTCCTCTTCCCAGCAAGACCTATTGCTCCACGTGCCCCACTCCTCCCCAGCTATCTTGGCTCTGGTATACATGAAGTAGACAGCAGCTTTGTGGCCATTCTGATATCCTGGCATATTTGCTGGCCTGTCCCACCACTGGTAGGCAAAATGCACTCAACCTGCAAATAGTGTATAAAAATGTGGTAACTGCATGACATGTGTTCACCCTTGTCATCAATAGTTAATATTTACATTCCTATAGTACTAGATTACCACCCGGAACTGTAAATATGTGGTCAACATGACAAGAAAGCATAAGCTGAGTATAGGAGCTGATGTGTCTCTGGCCTCTAAGGGTGAAGATTAGATGGCTCCAGAAGCCGACTGCCCCAAGTCAAAGCTGTATCCCAAAGTCTGTTAGTCTGTAGAGTGCTGTAGCAAACTAAATAGTCACTCAGGCATGCAGCTGTGTGTCTTGCTGTCTTACTGTGATAGGAGTGTTTCTCACTGTTGAAGATGTATGCTTCAGGTGAGCAGACTGGTGTTTTATTTATCTTCCAGGAACTCAGTAGGGGAACTGATGAAGGGGGAGAGGAGAGGACATTGAGAATCTGACACCTCATTTACAGGGCACAGAAACATATAGTGACTTAGGAAGAAACATATATTGACTTAGAAACATCAGTAGAAAATGAGTCTGCCTGAAGTCAGGCTGAAGTTTAACATTTTAGTTTCTGTGTTTAATTTATTTGAGATCCATGGAAATGTAACTGTGGCGGTTTGACCTTGGCTAAATGCCAGGTACCCACCAAGTTGCTCTATCACTTCCCCCCCTTCCCCCTTTTTTTTCTCAACAGGGCAAAGAGGGAAAAGAAAATAAGATAGAAAAAAACCAACCCTTGTGGGTAAAACAAAAACAGTTTTAATATAAGCAAAGCAAAGGTCCGCGTGCAGAAGCAAAAAAAAAAAAAGAAAACGGATTTATTCTCTACTTCCCATTAACAGACAATGTCGG
Organism: Strix uralensis; assembly: GCF_047716275.1. NCBI lineage: Eukaryota > Metazoa > Chordata > Aves > Strigiformes > Strigidae > Strix > Strix uralensis. The sequence continues at coordinate 60,983,552 of NC_133976.1, forward strand.
GCCTTCTCAGGAAGCAGGGCTCCAATACGTGTAGTGGTTGCCTCGGAGGACCAAGGGTGACCCCACCCCCTTCCTTCTTTTTCCCAGCTTTATACCTGAGTAGACGTCATATGGTCTGGAATATCCCTTTGGTCAGTTCGGGTCAGCTGTCCTGGTTGTGTCCCCTCCCAAGATCTTGCCCACCCCATCCCACTGAGGGGGGGGAATGTTGGAAGGAGCCTTGGTGCTGTGTAAGCACTACTCAGCAGTAGCCACAACACCAGTGTGCTATCGACACCCTGCCAGCTCCCAACATAAAACACAGCACCATGAGGGCTGCTACAGGGGAAAACCAATTCCAGATCAGCCAGACCCAGTACAGTAACTTAGTGACTGACACTTTGAGAATGGTTGAGGTTGTTAAGCAATTTTTGAAAATGTGAGAAATACAGTCTCTTTTTTTTTTCTTTTTTTTTTTTTTTTTAACCTGTTGTGTTTATTTGCTGTTCACATTTCTTTCAAGGAACTTGATCAGCAGCTTTATAAGTAGTATGTAAAGCTCAAAGCAGAGGAGGTACCGGGCACTAGTATGGTCTGTAGCTCCCTCTGAAAAGGGAGTGTCTAAGCAACATCTCTGGAGGAGCTTCAGTTTCAGGAAAAGGTATAACACATTATGCTGAGTTGTAAAAATGGCAGTAGAGAAAAAAGTTAACCACAGTCTTAAAACCTTCTACTGCCTTCAAAAACTTTCTACTTTGTTTCATTACAGCAAACTTTGCACTCATGTTAAATAATCTGGATATAGCTCACACCTGGCTGTTGTGTCTTAAACTAAGTTAAACTGATCTGGACGAGCTAGATGGTCTGTCTGATCTAGAGATTCAGCCACTCATTTGAAGGTCCCTTTGGTTCAATATTTCTTAGTCCTTGCTCTGGATTTTTAAGTTTTCATTAATATGTCAGAGCATGCTTTAGGTGATATTTCCTAACCTAGCTATGGAAGTTGAGTATGCAGATCTAAGTCTGTTGGACACCTTTGCACACCCCCTCTAACGAGAGAGAGTAATTAAATTCCTCATAGTAATTGAATTAGGCCAGGATTCAGTCTTTTAGTCAAACTGGTACCCTATCCATGTCCAAAGAGTCCCTCAGAACACAATAATGCACTATTTTCTTCAGTTTCTTCCTTGTTAATAACAATATCAAACATATGCTGACACATTTATGCCCTGTACCATATTTCAGAATGATAACAGAAGTTTAGAAAATATTCCAGCCTTCGCCCTGTGGGAATAATTGTCTAGTCTGAGAGATTGATTTTTCTACTTAAAATTGAAATGTAGCCAGTTTCCTTCAGGCTCTTTGCAATTTAAGTCTTCGTATATATATGTGTGTGTGTGTGCATGCCCCCACATGAGCTCGATTTTTCTGTCTTCTGGGAAGCTTACTATTGACATTTCTGCAAAGATAATATTAGTCTCTCTACATATAACTCTGAAATGGAACACTAACACATTCTGCTGTGACAGCAGCTTTGTTTCCCCTCTTGGGGAAGGTAAAAAGGCATTTGACTGAATTCAGAATTCAGTGCGTGTTTTATTAGATCTCCTTCTGACACAAAATTCCTCAAGGTTTTGTATGCAACCATTACTCATCTTCTGTAAAAGTCTTGCAAATAAACAGATATGGAAATTTTTTTCAAACTCCTTCTGATTGTGGCATAACACTGTTGGCAAGTGCTGCTCTAAGACTAGACAAAAAACACCCAACACAACAGTTTGAGCCTTCTTAAACACATGTACATCAGCAGCATGAACTGATTTCCTGAACAATGTAGATGTCTTCACTGATGGTGGTCCCTCCAGTAAATATAGCTCTTCTCAAGTGTGGTGAAGTCCTTTTGGAGAATGCCCAGACTAGTTGTGCTGATGAAACTCAAAACTACCCTCTAGTTATTAGCTAAGCTGTCAGTATTTCTTGCTAAGTAAGTTACAGTAAATTACCATGGGACTGAAGGCATTTGTCAGATTTCTGATCCCATTTGCTTAATTACACTATTTGACCATATTGCTTCACAGGTTAATAGAAAGGTATGTAGTCTGAAAGCAGTTCTTCAGAAAAGTTACATCTTTTAGAACTATTTTGGACTGAAGTTCTCTACTTCAATGGATGCTAGCTTATTGTGATATGTTGCAATACATAACAAGGAAGCTATTCTTGTCACTAGACTGGTGTGATCAGTTCAGCAGGCACCTTCAATGAATATGTCTTCCTGTTTTAATAGTTTATCTTCTTTAGTCTGTTCAAGAGCTTAAAAGATTTCTGTGGTTTAATTTCAGACTGCACATCAGTTATTCTATGCCATTTCTTAAGTATATGAACTGGTATTTTTGCTGAAAGGTTAATTGTTCCTCTCTAGTGAATAAGCTAAGTTTATAAATAAGGGCCAGACTGACAAAACAGCTGGGGCTTTGGTTTTCTTGAAGCACGGTATCAAAAAGAAAGAGATACCTAGGAAATTCTAGAGAATTTCAGTGTAGTCTTTACCTGTTCTTCTGAGAATTCATTGAGTCTTAAGCCCATTTATGACTTAGATATGTCCCATCCACTGAGTTTATCATATTAGTTGCTTTCCTTTCTTCCTTTAAAAACTCACATATTATCACAACGTACTATTATGCTGTATTATCATGAGTTGCAGAAGGAGTAATTCTCTGACTACACATGCCTTTATTTTTTTTCTACTTCTATATTTTTTCATATTGTTTATCCTTGGGTGGACTTAAAATGTTTGGAACAGTATATAGCTGTGGTGGTTAAGAAGTATTCTTCACCTCACTGCCTCTACATTGCAGCTACTGCAGGCTCTTACTTAATCTATCGGTAATGCAGGTAATTTGGAGATTCTATTCATATTTCATCCACTTTTTTCTCTCCATACTTATTCTCTAGCATCCTTATTACTAATGTCAAAACTCTGGTACTTCTTGGAGTCTTCCTGACCAAGAAAGCCTCACGGATTCCTTTCTTTTGGGAAGGAGCACCACTCAGTTCATGCGTGTGGTCATGAGTGGGAAGGTGGCTGCTCTCCGAGGACTTGCCTTTGTTCCCTTGTCCAAGGTGCTGAGCCAAGGAGATGCTTAATGGGCCGTTACCTGAAATTGAGGCAGTTCCTCGTTCCCTTTCCCTCGGGTTTGGGAGACCTCTGCCCTACCCTGTCTTAACATTACCCATGGATATTTAAGACGTTGAAAGTATTATATCAAAGGTCTCAAAAAATGCGGTTTTCTGTAGTGTGAGCTTCCCTCAGGGCTAAAACAGCTGAATTTGAAGTTCAGTGCTGCAGGTAACTGCACCTAAGGGTTTCTAAACCTGTTTCTGAAGAATTTTCTTATTGCTAGGGTGAGACAGATAAGGTGGAGGGTCCCTTTAAGATAACTACATTTTTATGGTCTTCAGCATGGATGAAGCCATGCCACGTGAAATAGCCAGTATGAAAGTTTCAAAGCTGGTTATAAAAACTGAGTAGAGGATTTCAGAGAGAACTTCAATAAAAATTATATCAAGCCCCTTTAATGCTTTTTGCTTGGCATTTCATTATATTCAAAACCCTTGTCCATTGAAAACTTGAACAGAAAAAAAAATTATTCAACATCAAATTGATCCAAAAGAAAATTTTGTCTATTTTAATGGAAATATTTTTCTTCGGGGCATCTGAATTTATCTGAAATCTAGAGGTGCCTTATGGAAGTAGCAAAAGGGGTGTGTTTCATGGCAACATATCTCTTCAGTGGATTGACTGTCCTGGACAAATTTATCCAGTGAGGCATACTAAAATGTCATACACTGAGGAAGTGTAGAAGTTGTTTCTTTTGACAGGAAATATATCAGGGCTAGATTCTGAATCATTTATCTTGGATTTCCTTATTAACCATCCAGTCTATACAGTTGGCAGGACTCTTTACAGAGATTGAGTGAAACTCTTTAAAATAACATCTGCAGGTTGATTCTGATCCAAGAGAAGAAAGTACAATATATGTCATATTAAAACTGACTTAATGCAGATTTTGTATATTTGTCACTTCTTCTGATCTCTGCCTAAAAATTAGTTGGGCATTTAGCATCAGTCAGTAGGAATTTGCTGTAGAATATATCTATATGTTTTAATGACAAATTAGAGAACATAGCCAAACTGTCTTTTCCTCTTCCCTGAATATCATGGATAGAAGGGGCAGGGGCAATATTCTTTATTCTTCCAGCCAAACAGTTTTGATTTTACAGTTGAGGCTTCATCATATATCTTGTGCCAACCTCATGCTGTGCTAATATAATTTACCAAGCACACAATGTTAAGAAAGAACAACACAATTCAGAAGAAAATCAGCTCCTTTCTATTTCTGCAAAAGAAGCTGCAAAGCACAGTTTTTCAAAGTGAAATTAAAAGTAATTTAGTTTTGTTCCTTCAAGCAACAAATTACTGGAAAAGGAGGTAGTTGCACAACAGGATCACTCTTTTCTTCTATAGACAGAAGAGCAGCAAATCAGGGTGATGGAAATGGTGTGAGGAAAATGTAGGGGAGGCAGCAGATGACCCTTTTTCCTAACAATGCATTTGCATTGGAATAATCTCATAATTCTCTATTGTTGGCTGGAATTACATCACACAGAATATTGGCCTGGGGTAGGTTCACTGTTGCCCTCTGTAAGAAAGATGAGGGCATTGCCTCAGGCACATTATAGTGTAAGAGCTAACTTCCTGCAGTAACTGTATGGCCCTTCTTACTTGGTTACTAGATGTGAATACCTCAAAGAAAGGCATACAATTTTCATAGCGTGTTTCATATGCTATACTTCAAGGGGAGATGTTTTAACCTAACTCTAGGTGGTGGGTCACTTTAAGTAAAGAAAAATAACAGCTGCTGCAATTTTTTCCTTCCTAGTGTTAGAAAGACTGTCTTGTCAGTAGTAGGGTTTGAACCAAGGCCATTGGAGCCATGCAGAACCTAGCTGTTTCCCTGTGGCACTAGAAGACCTTTAAGGCGTAACAAGGGACCTATTCAACCTAATATTTTTCTCGCAGTAGGGAGCTACATGGGTTAATCAGGATTTGTATGGATTACTTTTTTAATAACTGTAAAACAATTGGGACCATCTGGTTGATGAGTTCTTGTTTCAAGTGAGAGCAGTGTCTGTTAAATACCCATACATCCTACACACACAGTATAAATGGCACACGACAACTGTTGGGGAGTACTTAATCTACCTCATTTCTGGTGCCCAGCTAACACTGCATGTTGTCTTCTAGTACATTATGGGCTGCTTTTCTATTACTATACTTTAGAATTGATGTATCCAGATGGCCCAGAACAGGAGTAGTCAGCCTTATGGAGAGTCTCTGAGGGTAGGAGCAGGAAACTTAAGTTATCTGTACCCATGCCCAAACACCCAACAGCCAAGTTGTTTCCTGAGTTGTTTCTCTCCACAGGTGAGGGGATCCAGTGACCTATTAAGGGAAATGTTGCTTTCGTGAGAGAACAGGATGGTCAGGAAAGGGGTGATTGCTGTTTAGGCAGACTACGTTCCCTTCTAACCATAACCTGCTAACCAAGTGTTGGTAGTACCAGAGCAGTTCACTGACAGGTCTGAAATATGCCTTCACTTTAGACACGATGCTGTGGCTTTGACTTAACATTCAGTAATCCCTAGCCAGACCTACAGACCTCTGTAAGGATAGTCTCCCTCCCCATGTCTGCCCCTTAATGAGACATCTCCTTCATTGCTTCCCCATGTGCGAAGGGGAAGAAGGGCAGAACATTACTGTCCTACTTTTTTATAATATTGCCTGTGTCCTTTTCAATCTCTAAACCTAAATATATTAAATGTTTTAGACTAATTGAAGTATTTGTAGAACTTCTTGTTCAATGTATGTACGTGAATACTTACCTCCCATCAGTGTATATGTGAGACTAAATCTCAGAATTTTCAGCAAACTGTTAAGCATATTTTATAATCTTCAAAGGACAGTTAGAAAAATCACCATGCTGCAGAAATACCAGCTTATTACGTGCATATCAGCTGGTAGTCCACCTTCCAGTTCTTTCCTGAGCCATGGATTAGACATTTGGTGTGCAGCAACAGGGACTCTCCAAATGGCATGTCAGAATTGACAGTTGTGTGGCAGCCTGCTGTAATCTCTGCTCTGGAAAAATTACCAACTGTTCTGCTCTGCTGACATGAAAAATACGTCCTTTCAGCTTTAACAGGTATAAACTGTCCCGGTGTCAGGCAAGTTCAGACTCAAGAGCTGGTGCCAAAAGAGTTGATGACAGTGGCAACCGTCTTGCCATCTGTCATTTCTGATGTAAACTCTCTCAGTTTGGTGTCAGCTCTGTGTGATGATAAACTCCATGACCAAAGAGCAGAATTGGACTGGCTTTGTTCTGTATGTCTGAAAGGTGGTTTCAAAGCTCTTTCCCAGCACAAAGATCAAGTGGCACACAACATATTCAGTAGAGCTGGTCCAGAAATAGAGATTTCATCCCCAGAAAGATTGAACATTTCAAAATTAACTTCTCCTTTGGCCCACAGACACAGAAATGTTACTGAAAGAAAACACTTTCTGAAAGTCTTTAAATCAGAGATGTTGAATTCTTTTGATCAGAAATTACACCTTTCATTCTGACAAAGGAAAATTAAAGGGTTAACACTTCAAATCTTCCCAAATACAAGATTAAAAAACTGTATTTTCAAACTCTTCTGAGAATGTGCTGTAGTTTTAATGGAAGACTGTTGCTTCTATCCAGGCTCCCCCCTACATTTCAGTTGTTAAAATTCTCTAAGTTCCTAATGATTTCTCATATCACATGTGAAAATTCAGAAACTGCTTATGATCAAGGTTAAGACTGTTGCCAGGAAGAAGTAGAAAGACTTTGCTGGTGCTTTCTGGTGGCTTATGCTCTGTGAAGTGGATTGAGGGTGCAGGGGGATTTCTTTTGGTATGTGCTGTAATAATGACTTACAGTGAGCCAACAAGAGATTCACTGTGGATTACATTCCAGGTTAACTATGTGTGTTCACAATATTGTTTCTGCCTTTATTTCTCCAGAATCATCACTCATTTAGTATAGCTGATAATGTCAGGTCAGGAAAAGTTGTTAGATAATTCCAGGGATTAGCATCCTTCTCTTCAGGGCTGAAGTGTGATTTTAAACATTCATAGGAATCCCAGAGCTAGAATACAGATAATAAACTGAAGATTATCTGACATTTATGAAAATTCCTGCATTATTTACAAATAAGGACAGAGCTCTTTTCGTGGAATGAGATAGAAAACTGCCAGATCCTGTGATATATGTCTGAGTAAGCAGTGGAAGATTGCAAGAAAGGAAAAGGATATAAAGGCGAAAAATCTGACCCTTGCATCCCTGAGAATCTGAGCTGGTCAGTGTGCTGCAGCTCAGTATCATGGGAAGAAACCTCACCACTGTCTTTGGTCCCCACACCAGAAAAGTTGCAGGCAAGAATGATAATGGCTGATTGTTTTAACAGTAGCCTGGACTTTGCTTTGCTACAATATTATACATTCATAATCCAAACTAATACAGAAAAGCCTCACTAATACAGTTAAAAAATGTCATATAGAAAATCATGTTGTTACCGTAAAAGCTGACAGAGGAACTCTCTAAAACTTGTTTTGGAGTTTTAGAAAGTAGGCATTCTTTATTGAAGTGCTGGGCACACACATGAGTAGCTTCGCAAAGGTGGGCATGCTCCAGATCTATAAGTGGCAGCTAATATACGGTGAGATTATGTATATTCATAACTTCTTGGAGAAATGAGTTACATATGCGTTAGATTTCCTGGAACTAATTACAATATCTGCATCCTAATTACACATGCGCTTTCTTGCTGGGTGCTGGTCTCGAGGGGTCCCTGGTGGTCATTGTTAGTCTTCCTCACCGTGTCTGCTGGTTGACCTCAGTGCTCACGCATGCTCACAAAGGTCTGTTTAGGAGGTGTGTGCAGCTGTGTTGTATCTTGAGCTGGTTTGTTTTAATTTGTCCTGTTCCTGTTATCTTCAAGAATAGTCTCTAACTGTCTTATTTATTACTGTCTTATCTTCAAACTCCTTTCTTCTTCACAAAAGCACCAACCTGCAGCTGTGTTTGCACATTCCAGAAGCTACATTGACACTGACCTGATTTATTCTCAGTTAAAAAAAAATGTTTAGCAAGACACTTTAGCTTACAGTGTGTGTGTGAGAGGGGAGGGTCTAATGAGCTGCTGTAGTCCCAAGGCTTTCCCCAGGAGCGCTGTGCTGATCCTAGTGGGTACTTATTCCCTTTTTGCTGGTAGGTGCATGGTGTTGATAGCTATTTCTTCCTTGGTCTTAGGTTCCTCTTGGGTTTATCTTTTAAACTTAATCCATCTATGTATATGCTCTCTTTTAATTGGTTCCCAGTTGTTCAGTTTTTCTATTCTGTTCTATTTCTAAAACTGCTCTTACCTGAATGATGGGAGCTTGCAATCCTATAGAAGCCATAAGATGTTCATAGCATCCATCTTCCCCATGTGAGTTTTTCCTTATATATGAGTTCCTCCTTATGCAAGTTTTTTTTCACACTTTCTTTACACAAGTTTTCCCCAACATGAGCCTCCCCCGCCACGTGGCGACACCCCACCCAGCGTGTGCACCCCCCCATGTCCAGCCCACTAAGTACTGCATGTTGCAGGCAGCAAACTGCAGGGCTTGCTGGCAGGAGATGCAGGGAGTGCAGAGCGATGCTCCTCTACAAGACCAAAGACAGAACCTCCGGGGCTCTACGTCATCTGCTCAGGAAGTCTGTATACTAACATGCCTCTCTGCTTTCCCTGCTTTATGTCTAACTGCTTTGCATGCTGGATGGCAGGGTGGTAAGTAATGCCATGAAGCATCTCATATCTAAGTGGCAAGACCTGCAAAGGAAGCCTTATGTGGATGCAGGATTAGGAGAGCAGATTACTGATAGCACAGAGGTGAGGAAAGATGCAAACAACACAACAGTACATATAGAATAACTATTTGTTATCACTCTTGTTTAGAGTGACAATAAAACAAATGTAAGGAACCGTTACCTCGTTGCTAGAACAACCTAAAATAAGCTCACACTGGGACAAGTCCAGATAAATCCTGAGATCCTGTGCTGCCAGATCAACACAAAGTTTTCAGCCTTTAAGTCATAATAAGAAAAATCAAATTCATTGGGTGACAGAACAAATCTTGGAGGCAAGGGGGGAAAAAAATCCCATGTGATGTAAACTGATCAGCATCAACATTGCTTTCTAACAGGACCATCTCTGTAATGTAGTCAAACAGGCTTAGTATGTTTCTTTTATATCAACTCAGGCCTTATTATTTCTGCTTACAAATATCTTCCAAACCAGAATGTAAGAGCATCTTCTGTGTTTCCACACCCTATTTGCAATTGCCTTATTACACCCACTCATTTTTAATTTTTTTCTTCTAGCATTGGGTTGTGTGGCTAGAGGATGAATGTCTTGCAAAAGCTTAGGTGCACATCAAAATTGCTTTCTGAACCACAGCAGACCTTCAATTCTATCAAATCCCTCTTCTCATGTGCTGGGATCACTCCAAATAAAGGGCTAATCTGTTTTCACATACAATTCTCATGCTGAATAGCAAAATGACATTGTATTGCAGGAACTGTTAATGAAAGAGCTTTGCGCAATACAAAGAGAAGCAAGTACTTTGTGCATTCTGTTTGGCCCAACTTTGACTGCACCCACACAACAAAGTCAACCCAAAGATCTGAGGAATAATGAGGTTTTGAAGTACCTTCATGCCTGGAAGCTTGGCTAGGGAGACCTGAGCATTTGACATTGGGCAGGAGGCTGGTTGGATGAACGATGTGAGTTGGTTCATGACAAACAGAGTATCTGTTTCATTAACTAGTAACGAGACTTCTAAAGCATCCCTGGTCATTGCTGTGAGCCAGGATAAACATTTGGTAACCTTGAAACTATTAACATTTGAGGAAATGGGGTGAAAACCGATGTGGCTGTGCTCGGGACTGTGTGGCTCCCAGCAGGCTTTGCTGCCTGAAGAGGGGATGCACAACACCTAAGGGACAGAAAATGCTCCCTTCATTGTGAGCGGTGGGTCAACAGCAGTTCAATTCCTGAGGAAAACAACTACAGTACTTTGAAAACCATGGAAAAGGAGACTAACCAGCAGCTTGGGCTGCATGAACTAGGTTGAGTAACTCACAGGGTCAAACATCTGTGTCACTGCAGATAACATGCTTATCTACCTGATTTTCTGTTAGATTTTGCTTTGCTTTTTGTTTTTCTGTCTGTCTTAGAGCCCAGGAGAGGCAGGAACTACCATAATATCATGTGGCCTTTTAAAATGTTTCTGCTAGGCTATGTAAAGAGTGGTGTTGCTGGCTCAGGAAAGATGATGCTCAGTAAAAAGGAATTTAGATTTGGCCCAGCATCTCTGCCCATCTGACTTCCCCATGCTTGCTTGCCGGCAGACCTGTCAAGAAATTCCCCTGCTTGCACATCCTCGACAGATCAGTAGATCCTCAGTGTAGAGCAATTACGGCAAATTGGAAGAAGAAACACCCTGCCAGTGAGTCAACAACAGTTGGGAGTGGGGGAGGAGGAAATCCAAGTTATAAAGTATAGCAAGTGGGTGGCATGGGGTTGCCCAGAAGGTTGCTTCTGCATACTGGTATTAAATAGCAAATGCTAATCGGACTGGAGAGCATTGCTTTGGGTACTAATGTGACTGGGCTTGAATGTTTGGAATAACCCTACAGCAAGTGTCTCAGAATGGTTTCCCAAGGCCCTGCTCTGTAAACACAGCTTAAACTGCTCAGAGGAACCTCCTGGTTGACTCTGAAAGTTGTTGATATTTTAGCATGTCTTTATTGCAGTAAATAGCCTTACATGTTTCCAGGTTTTGTGTTAACAATAGTACCACACAAAAAACTTCTTTTCATGATCCCATGGCTAAATTCCTAATTCAACAAAACACTGTTACATTCCGAAGTGTTTGGCCAAGTCTCAACTTCAACTGGGCTGGAAGGGCATGAGTACAAAGCAGTTAAGGATCCCATCATGCAACTTTGGGCTCAGGAGATTGAACTCATCAATTGATCACTGTATGACTGATAGACTAAAGCATGACTGGGCTGAGTTCACACTTCACTGTTGAATCTTGAAGGATTATTCAGTTTGCCTTTCTTACAGCTATCTTCTTTAAATGCACTTTTTCTGCTGTAGTGTGAAAAGAAGAGTTATTGACTGGCTTCATGGCAAAAATCACATCTTACTTACATGTAGCAGGAACCCAGTTAAAGAGAGGTTGATTAGTAGGTGCATTGTAGCCACAATAGTCTAAGTTTTGTGGTGATGAAGAAAACCATCCTAGAAGGGATGTACATGGACTGCATGTTACCTGTGATGGAACTGGGGAATGTTGTAATTCTTCCTTTTACTGCTCAGATTGTCAAAGCTTTTCTCTTTCAGACAAGAAATGTGTTTTCATTACATTCATAAGTATCCTTTGTCTGTTACCTTGACAGTCTGGCATCACTGACAAATGGAAGCAAAATGGCATTTACATTAGTAAGAGATTTAATTAAATAGGTTCTGATATCTGAAGACAGTACCTTAAATTACTTTGTCATGTGGCTTTCTTTTCCCCCTCATTCCTCTTTGCTGGCTTTTTCTCTGCAAGACTTGCCTTGATAAACTGGTAAATTGCTGCGTGGAAGCCCATTGGCTCCTGAGGCTCATTCTCATAAAATTGAAATAGAGTTTTTGCTTTAGTGTGCTAAACATCAGACAGGTCCTCTCTCACCAGGTTTCCCCCACTGCAAATCCATCGATTTACAACTCAATTACCTTAATTTACAGCATGAGAGAAGTTTTTGAAACTGCAGATTAAAATCTGAGCTTGGTTGACTGGTCCATTCTTTCTGAATAGCTGTTTTCAGTTGCATATAGTTTTCTGCAAGATCATTTTGATTCAGGCTTTCTGAAAACGTGGCAGTACTTGTGTGGTAGTCAAAGGCAGCATTGTTTCTTCAATTAAAACAGCACAGACCCCAGTGACCTTTAACAATGACTTATTTCTCTGTACTGTTCTTGGGGTACCCATTGAATGTCACGATAAATCAAAAGTAGACTGTGCTGTACCTACCAGGCAAAATTTTGATGAAAAGACTTCATGTAAAACATTGCTGTTCTTTATTCATGAGGCTACAACAGTAGCTTTGCTGATAATGTCTCTAACAGTGGTTTGTAGCTAGAGCAGACAAGTCAGCAGACTGCAGGGGCTTGGTAAGTGTATGTATATTCTCATTTGCATTTTATTTTGATGGTGGTGGTAACTGTGACAGAAGCTTTATCAATGGTAGTTGCAGCTGCATTCCAGTGGCAATATTTTCGTATGCTAATGAAAAGGTCACTTGGGCCAACAGAACTGAGATGCCTGTAGCACAGTTACATCCAGTCTAATAAATTATACATGTCCAGGGACACTCCTGAGGCCAACTGGCATGGAGTGGCCTATTTCTGTGATAGTAAATACTGCTGCACTACAAAATAACGTGGCTTGCATAGGTCACCAATTGGGAACAGTCCCAGCAATGCCATTGTCACTGAACCAGGCGTAGGGATGGTTGGTGAGTGTCCTAGGTGCAGTTTGCAAGCAAGTTGTACATAAAAATGTCCTCCACTCAAAGATCCTGCCCATGTCCCACTTACCTCATCACAACTGACCTCCACTGTCTGAATAGGGAAGATTTGATCCCAAATATTTGTGACTGTATTGAACCACAGCTATTTCTTGAGATGAAAAAGCTGCATTCATTTCAATAAATGATATGCTGTGAATTGTCTTCTCAGCCTAATTAAAAATTTAAAACAAGAGAAGGAAAAAGCACAATGTGGTGTAACTGGCATAAATACACATTGAGAACTGAACGTTGTTGCTCAAAATATATTGTGCTTGAACGGAAGAACAGAGAATATGGCATGCTAGGAACCAGGCTCTGGAATATCTTGCTTTCTTCTGCAGTTGGCGTTATTCCTCCTTTGTGTGATAAAACCTAGTGTCTGTATAAACTAGCATACTTCCAACGAGTGAGAAATCCACTCTCCCTGCCATCTGTTCTCCTGCGTGAGTAATTAGGAGGAGGAAACAGGCCCAGCTCAGAAAGAGAGAGAAGCAGGCTAATGTGGGGAGAAAAATATCCCATCAAAACTATTGGCAGGCTGGGAGGAGGGAGAAGGGGGTAGATGGATTTCCAGCCTTAGGCAAGTGCAACAGGTAGTGAATGAGGCTGTTCACAAAATCACCAGCAGTGCTTGGAGTGGGAGACCTGGGAGGGGAGGGAGCAGCACTCTGGTCCCAGGGAATGCTGTCCTCCTGAACGTACTTGGGCAAGCACTGCCAAGCATACTGGAGTGCTTTAGGCTCCTACTGCAACTCATGACTTGTGTGTGATCTTTGAGGTGTTCTGCATCAGCCAAGCAGCAGGGCTGAAGACGTGGTCCCCTTCAGAGCAAACCTCCTTTCAAAGTGCCTTGTTTATCTCCTCTGATTATCTCAGTCTTTAATTCAGCTGATCCATTTCCTTTTGCAGTTAACAGTCTCATGTCATCCTTTATTTCTTAGAGCAAGAGATTAACTCCATATGGCCTTGTGGGATATCCAGAAACAAGTACCAAATACATCCCCCACAGCATGACTCTTTCTATATAACATTGATGGTTCACACAGAGGGAAATGTTAGTGTTGCAAGAAATCTGAGTTTCTACCTGTACCTCTGGTTTAAGTTCTATAGGTTTACAGCTAAATGAAGAATCTTGATCACCCACATCTCTTACTGGTTGTAAAGGCATATTTCTTTTGAGGAAGCATAGAACCACAGAAATACAAGACTGACATTTGACTCAGCAAAATATTTGACTCGGCAAAATTCTTCAGCCTAGCTAATCCAGCAAGTTTATAGTCATCCATTTCATACCCCATACTCAGTATCTTGGCTTTCTCCCAGTAAACCTTTAAATGAAAATGTGGAGGGTGGCACTGAGTCACTTCTTCCTGGTCGTCAACAAGGGCTGGGCATCAGTACAGCTACCAAGACTTGTCAGTGCCATTGCATGTAGTACATCATATGCATAGTACATACCATGCAATACCATGTTCTGGTCTCAGAGCTGTGGTAACAGGCAGTAAGTACAAGACTGAAAATGCTAGGCTCTGGGTAAGATTGTTGTTATCCCTTCTTTGCGTGAAGCATTTTGACTTGATTGGAGATAAGAGTGATGAACCCAGGGATGCTTCAATGTGCAGGATACAGTTCCCTGCTGCTTTGCCTCTTGGACATATTCCAATACACACTGCAAAAGAAGAACCTCAACTCCATCTGTGCATGCATGGGCATACCAATGGTTGAATTCACATTTCATCCTGTAGTAATGACATTTTTACCACTTCCCTCAGTCATGTAACTACTTAAGTATTCAAACACACACACACCCTGCCCATGCATGCACACACATTTTTTACAACGTACAATTTGAAAGCCCCGTTTCAGGGGGAAAAGTTTCATATCTTTTTGTGTATTTTTTTTATTAATCCCCCCTTGTGGAAAAACTTTCCTCCAAGTATCCAGCTGCCTTTTCAATATGTGACATACCTGTTTCAGAACAAGCTGTGCAATTCTGTATACCTATCCACTCACTCTTGTTAGCCATAGTTGATTTGTCTTTATTTTTATTTTGTTCCCTCTATGGTTGGAGCAGTTGTTTATCAAAAGGGAAGATGTCCAGTTCACTCAATCTTTATTCTGCAATAACAAACTCCAGGTGCATTTCTGATATTTTTGTTTGGGGCCCTTTTTTTGCCCATCACCAAAGCAGAATGTGCGTATCTTATCTCCTCTCACCTTTACCTCATCCTTGTGGTTCCTGCTGATTATTTGGACTTTTATTTCATGCAGTAATTAATGTGTTATAATAAATTAATTCTTGGCTTTCTTTTCTCCTTCATTAATGCAAGAAATTCTTTGTTGTTCAAAGAAGTTATGTGTCTGCCAGATTTCACACAACTCATTAAAAAGGAGCTTTAAATACAGTAAACAAATCAACCCTCAACCCAAACAAAATGGAAGGGAATATGGGAAAGCATGGTGATTCTTGCACATAAATCTCTCTCTTTTGCACAGGTAGTTATGGGGTTTTTTTCCTGAACTGACATTCCCAAGATTCAGCTTTTTGTTTATTTCTTACTCATGATGTATATATTAGAACCAGACAACTTAAACTCAGGGTAAGGGTTGCTCTGCCCTCATCCTCTACATCCTGGGTATTGTATGCTCCTTTTTTATTTTATAAAAGTGTGTTGTTTTTCTCTCCTTCCTTGAAGCAGAAGGTGTTTCATTTTGTTTTTCTCCTTAACAACTGGTAGTACATAATCTGGAACAATATCTGTCTGTTTAGTGACCACCATGACCTTCCTTGTATCATAATGGTTTGAAAGCCTGGAAGACTTAAAGACATGTCAGAAGTCATTAAGATGTAGAAGCTTCACCCACTCACAGTGGTTCCTGTTCATCCTTTTAACTTTCACTACAGTAAAGAATCCTTGGGTGTTTTCCTTCTCTCTAATTAAAGCAAACAGAAGAGTTCTCTGTGAGGTTCTGTGTCTGTTGAATTTCACACATGGCTTTATTTGAGTAAACAGACCACATAAATATGTATAGAGAAGAAATCTTAGCACAAATAAATTGTTGCAGCTCTTTTCAGAAAATATAAACCTCTCTGAGTGGTCTACTGGTAGCGCTTAGCATGTGGTTGCACTGGGGGTGTATTGCAAGGTGGTTTAGAACTTCTCTAATCCTAATGTTGAATAATGGAATGGGCAGAGACTGCTCAGGAATCCTCACAAGGAAAGGACAGGTGCTATTGCTACAACATTTGGGGCTCTCAGTTGTTGTCTTTCCTTCTCTGTGGGGTCTCTTAGAACCTACTGAACTAGAGAAGGTGCCTACTGAACCAGAAAAGAGAAAATAAGCTTATGTGGAAAACAGCATTTGACTGAGATGTCTAAGGGCATCTGGAAAAGAGGCCTGGGTCTAGAAATTATAGAAATCTTGAATCTGTGCAGATATGCTCAATCCAAAACCATAAGGAACTGGAGAGAGAAATATACTGAAGTTCTAAATTTAAAACCCATGAAAATGTGAAAGACATCCATTTTTTTGTTGTGTTATTCAGGCAGGGAGGTCATTTAGGTAGCAGCAGAAGTAGAAACAATTAAGAAAGAGGGAAGACCTGTGCACGGTAAAGACCTGTACAAAATCTGTCTGAGCTGTAGATATGAAAGCATTCTCCTGTTCAGGAGACAGGATTGCCATGTGGTTTTGCTTAAGTTTATTTGTGGGACAGTACTGGAGAAAAACAGTGAAAATTGATGGGGTATCATTGCCCATCACTTACATGCTTTATAGACATAACATATAGCACATTTTACTACTAAAGCTGTAAACAGTATTAATCTGTACTACAGTCCCAAAAAACAGAGCTGCTGCCTTATGAGAATGAGAAAGTGTACTTGCATGGTACAGGGCACTGTGCTGTGGACACCAGAGCTGGGGCTACAGCAGCACTGGGACCAGGAAGACCTGAGCTGAACTAGTATGGTACTCTACCTAAGGGTGCTGACCCTGCCCCTCATAATAACGCAGGATGGGATACAGACCTGAACTACTGTAGGCACCCTCACATGGTGCTGGGTGCTGCTTAGACACACCCTAAAAAATGTTAGGAGTGACTCTGTCTTACTCAGTCCCAGAAAATGATCATCAAAGAACAGGATATTTCCAAAATTACCCTGAAGTCACATTATTTACGGTACCCCAGAGGAGATATGAAAGGTACTCAGAATAGTGGTCAATACCTATAATGCCTTGCTGTGTCATTTGGTCCTTGCAATTCTGTCTGGTGCTGTAGCATATGCCCAGCTTTTTCTAAAATTCATTCCAGCCTGCTGCTGCTGCCTCCTCCTGCTTTAATGTGCTTTAAGAAAGGCATTTAGCCATCAACATTAGGCAACATGTTCATATTTTGGCTCTCTTATTAGTCAGTGAGTAATTCTAAGTGAAAACATGACTTTTCTGTTAATGTTTTATGTGGTTTCATTTTACAACCTTATAAGTAGCATCTTGTTTGATTCCCATGCCCCTGGGAAGTGAGCTGTATTTAAATACAGTGGTTTCTTGCCCACTTGCAGACTGCTATTTGAAATGCTCCACTTGAATATGTGCACTCGTGAAATAATTTATTCCCTCATCTTTCTTCTGAACAGAGCAAGACTTCAATCTCCTCAAACGAGAGGAGCCTGCATGGCTACAGCAGAGTCCTTCTACATCACCTACCCTCTACCCTGCTGGTTCACTGCTCCCCTCCCTGCACAATTTCCTCCCCTACCCCCTTGTATGTTGCCTCCTCATTCCTCTCTCCTCAGCCTGCCCAGTGCAATGTCCTGGGTTTTGTGATAATGTCAAATATGCCTCTGTCCAGAGCCCAGCTGGGCTGCTGTGGGTGATGTTGCTGCACAAGTGTATGTAGCTGAGGTCTTTACATCATGCAGAAAAATGTGTTTGTCCATCCTTCCTATCCATTTCTTTCAAGGAAATCCTGTCATACCTTATTTCTTATTCTAAGTATTTTTTCCTCTAGAGTCAATAAAGGGATAGACCATTTTAAAAGATAACAAGGTTTAGTTGACAGAATTCATAATCACATCCATACACTTCCCATAATAACAGGGGCACCTTGACATTAAAAAGATGAAATGAACACTTAATCTGGTTTGTTTTCTGCCCTTAGGTGCTAAATTTAAGTGGCGTTTAAAAGCTGGAAAGGGACAACTCAGCAAAAATTTATTCCTAAATCCTAGCTTGCTCTTCTTAATCACTCTAAGCTTTAATTTTCTACTCCAAGAACTGCAAAGGTATTGCTTTGGACTTCAAACCTCAGTGGAAAAGGCAGCAAGCCAAATTGTGACCTTAGGGGATAAGGGAAACTTGGATGTGCCAGGAAAAAAAAAAAATCAGGGACAAAAATTGCAACCTGTATTGCACTGCTGGAGAACTGAAGGAGAAATCTGCTTCTTTTGGGTGATGTGAACTTGAAGGCTGACTGCAGTTGTTTAAGAAAGGCTCAAACAAGAACAGCAGGACCCAGAGTGGGACCTCTGCAGTCATGAAATTATCTCGTTGCTAGTAAAACTCAACATTGGTTGAGGTGTATGGAGTGGGGGAAGCAAAAGCATTTCTCTTTTCAATCAAAAGCAACATGTGGGTCTGGTTATGACTGGGTCATTTAGATCAGTACTAATTAATTGTCTGTGGTCTATACAGAAATAACAAGTGGCTACTCAGAAGGGCAGAGAAGGAAGGAGAGTTCTTAGTGAAACTGTGAAAATTCCCAAGGTATTTGAGATATGTGGTTAAGAGGATCTGGTCCTAAACTATGAATTCAGAGTCTGTAGTAAATGCTATTAGGTTGAACAGCCTCAGGGTATAGTCTTTATCATTTTAGGCAGAACACTACATAATAAAAAATGGAAAACTTTGTTTAGATAAGACAGCCTTTCTGGCATGATATATGGAGGTAGGGGTAAAAAGCAGATTTTGTTGTGCAGTAATAGATCTCAAAAATATGCCTGAAATACTGAAAAGCATTGAGAAGTCAGTGTGATTACAGGAAACAAAAAGTAGTATTAAAGTTGCTGAAATAGAAAGTTTCTTCTCTTTGTTAGATTCAGTCCTACACAGGATAAGACTCCATAAATTAAGCTTATTTTGAAAGTAAAGTCACAGGTGTATGTCTAGTCTTCCAGGTATTTTTTTACCTGACTTTGTACCTGTGTTTAGTTGATAACACCATTTTTAAAACTAAGTTTTATTTCTAAATACTAATGATGTCATTTCAGGGTGTAAGTTTTCTTTTTTGCAGCTCCAAACATCAGATCCTAGGGGTTTTTATTCATATACTTGAGTCTTATCCCTCAATTATAAACCGTGAGGGAAGGACACTGGATGATAGACCCAGGAGAATGAGACAGCCTCTCCCACACCAAGTTCACAAAGGGATTTCATTGAGTCCAGTACAGAGCTTTCCATTTTACTTTCTAGTGGCTGATCTCACTTATTCTTCATCCAAAAGTGCCTGAGTTTTTATAAGCAAACAGATTTCTGGTCAAAACTGTTGTGTTTCTTTTGCATTTGCCCTATGGGACAGACTGTTAAGTCAGAGCAGTAAGCATATGGCTATAGCCAGCTACAGCAATGATCCTCAGAGACACTACAACAATATGGGGTATCTGGTATTGTGAAATCTCCTGCTGTACAGGCTGGTGATTTCTATGCTTGAGCTCCTTAAGTTATTGATCTGCGGGACTGATGGAGAACACCTGAGCCCCAGAAAAAGCTCAGAAGCAAGCTTGGAGTCTGTCATTATTTTGGTTATTATGGATCTGCATCACTTGCCCCACAACCAACGTTCATGCAAAATAGTGTTTCACAGCGAGACATTGCCTCCGAAGCCAAGGCCACTTTGCCCTTGAGTATTTGCTAGGAAAGAAAACCCGAACTCATGCAGTGCCCTATGGGGTGGTTTCCTCCAGCATGCTCTCTTGTCCTTTTTGTAGTTGCCTGGCAACCAGGGAAGGGAGGAGGAGGATGTGAGAGCATGGAGGCACCTGAAGAAGCAAATTATCTGTAGCAACTGATTGGCCAAATCAGCTCTTGGTTCTCTTGAGCTACTCCATTGTAATAGATCATCTGCACTGGCCCTTTTTAGATGATTGTCTGCTGCAGGTGAGGATGATGACCCTGCTTTAATTTTACATGAGTTTCACCCTAATGTGAATCCTTTGGCATTGCCAGAACTATTCTTTTTGAGTGGGAGTAAGTGAGGTAAGAAGCAGGATTTGGTCAGTGCACAGAGCTTACCTGTGGTGTTTTAGCTACTCTGTGTGATTGAGCAGTGCCCCTTGGCTTAAAAGAAGCCAAAGAAGAACTCAGCTCAGCTGTTCATTCTGAACATGATGTTTAGTCTCAGATTTTGTACCAGATGTCCTCCCCAGTTGTCAAAAGGGCTAAAAACTCTGGAAGATGAAGTAAGTTTTTCTAATTCAAGAAAGCAAACAAACAAAAAAGCAACGTTTCCATCTCCAGTTAAGTATGTCCCATGTAGGATTTGTAGTTTAGATGAAAATAATCTTAGAGGCAACAGGGATGTGAGAGAAAGAATTTGAAGCTGTGCTCTGTGAGTTACAAGCTACTGACATGAATCTTGCTTTCTGATGAGTGCCTTTGGCCATTGGTCATCCGTTCAGTCTTTGGCCCAGTGTTACAGGAGTCTCTATACAGTAGAATAATTTCTGCAGGTGGTATAATGATAGTATCTCTTCTGAATAGCCAATGAATTCTTGGTGCAGTGACTTTCTGCCCTGGGTAGGATCCAGAGATGAGTCTCTAGTTTGCTTGGTTCAGATTTGGGCCCTCCGTTTCCTGCGTCGTAAATGAGTGCCATAACCCCTGGGATATTACTTACGCTGTCATGGAATTAGGGCATGTCTGTCTTTTTTCTAACCTTTGGGAGAGGGAAATCTGGCCCATCAGTAAACAAAAATGTTTGTTTCACCTTAGAAAATTCCACAGCTTAAGAACAGTATTTTGCAAAATATGGCAGGCCATCTGGTGAAGAAGTGGTGTACGTGTATTTTTAAAGCTGATTGCTATGAAATAGATTCTCACTCAAAAAGCTTCATGGAAAAATATGATATTTGTGTTTTCTTGTGTTAGAATAGCACAGTGGGATGAAATATGTTTTTTTAAGATGTCATATTGCTGTGCTGTTTGAGATGGCAAGAAGTCACTGCAACCAATGAACTAATACTAGAAAAATGTTACTTCAGTAAGTAAACAATGCCAGTAGAAAAATTGTTTGGGTTTTTTTCTAGATTAAGACATGATACCTAGAAGGTCTTGAAAAGTTTGTTAAAATAACAAATCACTATTGCTGTTAATTAGCTGTTAATAGCAATTAAAAGAATGAAAAATTTTAATTAGGAGCATGTTTGGGACACTGAAACACGTTTTCAGTGGGATGGTAATATGCTGCTTATAAAGACCACCAGACACATATGCAGTAACATGGGTAAAATGCAGCTTGTCCCAGAGGCAGCTCACTTCAGAAAATAGCATACCAGATGCTTCTAAGGAGCCCATTCCTATTCTGCTGTGCATTGTCCTTTCCTCTTTCTCTCACTCACCCTGTCCTCTATTCCTCAGATTTGTGTGGAACCTGCCACTTGAGTGCCTCTGCTGCTGGTACACCATCCCAAGAGCATGTTTGCCAAACTGACAGCTGTTAAAGAGGGTGTCACAATACATGCAGCATGAAAAAATTCTCACTTCAACCTCTCATCTCTGCCACATATTGTGGATCCAAAACAAGCCTACATGGCTTGTGTGCAGCCTGACCCACTCCTGCTGGTACAATATCGTTAGCTAATAAGTGTTTTTTGCAAGGCTTTGGCAAAGTAGCAGGGAAGGGCAGGGAGGGGGCATGAAAAGAAATAACCAGTCTCATTTACAAGTAGATGATCAATTAAAGTCTTGTTTTATATTCAGTTCCAAACAGTCAGAGGTGTAGGTACTGCTATAAAAGTGGTACCCAGGCACAAGGAAGAAGACCCCATCAGAAGATCAACATCTCCAACTCAAGGTGCTGAAATATTGCTACAACTTCACAAGTAAGGCAGACTGACAATCAGTCTTGGGATTCAAAGGGTGAACAGGACGTCAGATAAGGGGGTACTTATATCTTGAAAATGCATATTCGTTATTAGTGTTTTTTTCATAATTTCTTGAACTTTTGTTTCTGTGTACTATGTATGCTTTTGCCTTGGCAAGCATCCTACTTGGAGTATAACACTCACAACAATACAATCATATATCTCTCCCTTAATTTCTCAATTTCATCTTGTTTTCATTGCTAAACACAGTTCCTCTCATCTGAGGATGAAGAGGGAGGGTGAAAAACTTTCACAGTTTATTCCATTTGCCTGTGTGTTTTGAATATGCCCCCACTTATTGTTCCTACCCTCCAAAAGGGGCTTATGCCCAGTGAGACATCATTTCAAAGGAAAACACCAAAGCTTCCAAAGGCAATAAACTGTCTGATCAAAAATAATTATGAGGAAGGAGAGATCTTCCATGTAAACTACAAAGTTTTGTGACATTTTTCCAAAGAAATGTTCTTTGCTTTCATCGAGAAATACCTCAGCTATTGCAGTTGAGAACCAAAAGACTTCACTGTAAAATTTGTACTAAAATAGTGATTTTCTTAGGCTTGCAACAGCAAAAATGTTCAGATGGGAAAAAAAAAAAATTGCACAGAGAACCAGCTTTGATGGAAAATATTCAACAATCCTACCAAGGATTCAGTTCCTGCAGAAGAACTCTAGTAGCCTGTCTTCCATTTGCTCAGCCTGTCAGCTGCTTCTGACACCACTGATCTTGCTTTTTGTCTTGCCATTTTGTTCTCTTGTTTGCTTTAATTCATTTCATGGGGTTGGCGGAAGACTCTGCTCAGTTTATTCCAACTTCCAGAGCAGCGGCTGAGACCCTGCTTCCTTCTCTCCCTCCTCCATCTACTCTGTGAAAGTTGTCATTCACCTTTACTGCACCACAGAGTCATGATCTGCCTTTCTATTCAGTGCTTATCTACAATGAAACCTCCTGGCGCTTCTCCCACCCTGCCTCATGTGTCTTTATGTACTACTGCTGCCACTTCTGTGATTGCTCTGTGGACCTCTGAGCATCTCCCACCAGAATTCCCATTAGTGCTGGGAGATTTGGTTTGTGCCCTCTTTAGCCAAACTTTGCTCCCAATTATTAACCCTTTTTCAGGGAGGCTTTGATGCTAGGAATTAACTTGAAAGGGATTTGATAACCACGGGCTATATTCATGATGTGGAGGTCTCCACTGAAGAGGTCTCCCCAGCATGTCCTGAATTTTGAGTAGATTCTCTAGTTGTCATGGCAACAGCCTAATTTGCTTTCTTTTTCTGATTTAAGTAAGCATCATGTAAAAACTCTTCAATAAATGATGCTAAAACATCCTGAGTTTTGGTAGTGACATTGGGCAACTTGCCACATGTCTCAATTTAATTGCTCTGAAGCTATCACCAAGTGCATAATTCAAGGTGTTGTGGTTTAACCCCAGCCAGCGATAAAGCACCACACAGCCACTCACTCACTCTCCCCCTGCTAGTGGGATGGGGAAGAGGATTGGGAAAAAAAGTAAAACTCGTGGGTTGAGATAAAGACAGTTTAATAGGATGGAAAAGGAAGGAAAAACAATAAGAGAATATATGAAACAAGTGATGCACAACACAATTGCTCACCACCCACTGAGAGATGCTCAGCTAATCCCTGAGTTGTGGTGTCCCCTGGCAAGCTCCCCCCAGTTTATATACTGGGCATGATTGTCATGTGGTATGGAATAGCCTTTTGGCTTGTTTGGGTCAGCTGTCCTTGCTGTGTCCCATTCCAGTTTCTGGTACACTCCCAGCCTCTGCTGGCAGGGCAGTATGAGAAGCTGAAAAGTCTTTGACTTAATATAAACACTGCTTAACAACAACTAAAAGCATCAGTGTATTATCAACGTTATTCTTGTCCTAAATCCAAAAAGCAGCACTATACCAGCTACTAAGAAAATTGTTTTTTTTTCCAGCTGAAACCAGGACACAAGGTTTCCTTTAACACAGAAGCTCTTAAAAGTGGATGGCTGCAAGGGAAAGAGGAGGAGGAAAACAACAGCTGCCATTCTTTGAAAGTGAAGCATTTTAGGAGCCAGAGGGCAGTCTTGTCACTTTTTGTGGCAGAGCAATCCATAACAGACAAAGACGAAAATTTGGTTGAGACTTGTGCTTTTTCTCTCCTTAGATCACCTTGAACTCGGCAGGAAAGGCAAAAGGATCCACCATTCCTGTGCCCTATTCTCCTGGGGAAGGCAGCATGACTCCATCCTCCATTGGGGTGTGACAGAGGTAGATAGCCCAGTGATTTAGAATATGGCAATAGCTGTGTGTTGTTCCAGCTTCCTGCCAGTCCTTTGCCGTGAAGGCAGTGCCTAAAGAAATACGTTGCTTTTAGGAAAACTTCTTGATGTCACTGGTGGCCTGCCTTTGTAGCTATGGTGGTACTTGGGTTAGACTTCAACCTCGTCTCCCTACTGCCTCTGGAGGCAGAGCTAAGGGCTACCCAGCCAGCCAGTCCTGGGAGATGAGCCAAACTGAGAGCTGGTGTAGGAGCTGCTTGAAGGAGTTTGTGCAAATTTGAACCTTGCATTATTATGATAGTAGGTATATAGACTCTGCTGAGTAAATATTAACACAGGGGAGGCAGAGTGCAAAGGGTGTTCTTGAACTCTAAGGGACACAGGCTCCTATAAGGGAAGAATGGCTTCTTCATCTTGCCTATTTATTTTTCAGTTAGGGTGGCATCATATGGCTGTGTGCATGTGAACGTGTATTAGCAATAACTTTCAGTATTGCTGTAAAAGGTTATTAAAAAGCCCTGCTGGCTGCTTGGACTGATCTGAGGGTAGGAGGGGTTGTCCTGCTGAACTCCTCCACTTCCAGCATTGGTCCCATAACAAAAAACTGTTCAGGCAAATGAGGTGGTCTGAGGCTTGATTCACATAGTGGTGATCCTGTTAAGGGAAGCTGCAGTGCTCTGTAACTTTTCAAACAAAGCATCACATGAGGAGAAAGAGCACAGTGTCATTTTGGGAAATATAGGTGTAGTTAGTTGTCACTACAAATTTCTGGTCAGAAAGCAAAACAAAACAAAAAAACCCCAAAAAACAGAACAGCTTAGTCATTTGGTCTGGGGGAAAACTGCCACTCTGAGATGTTTTTTTGATATGGGGATTCAAACTCCCACAGCAGGCATGTGAAATTCCAGTCCCTGAGCAGTGTGTATATAAGCCTTTCTCTTTCAGGAACCATGTACATTCCTTGGGTGTCTGAACTGACAGGATGACAGCACAGTTGCTGAACAGAAGATATCATGATACAAGGCAGACTCTCCCATTTCCTTGTGATCTGCTTCTCTTGTCACTCCCCTCTGTGGAATGGTTTTATTCTTTTCTCACGTCTTGCATTCAGGAAAGAGGCAAAGTGTTTGATGTGCTGCGGTATCACTTTGCCTGGACAGAAATCTCTGCATCCACTGAGATGGAAACATCCAGTCACCAGGGAAATACTGTGTTGTGGGCTGGGGATGGATGTACAACAATAAAAAGGGAATGCCATGGTTTTAGGGGGAGGAAGACAAGAGGGACAAAATGGGAAATACAAGTGGGTAATCTAAGGTTTCCTTTTCAGGAGACTGACAGATTCTGGTTTCTTTACCCACCGCTCTTATCAAAGGCTGCCAGTGGGGGCGAAGTCTGTGACACTGGAGCCTGCACACCCTTGTTTTACTAAATTATTCATCCTGTTCCTGTGATAATATAGTTATAAGGAGGAGCCTAATTGAATTTACTGTCTGGCTTTGGCCAATAGGGCGATAAGGATCCAGGAGAATGGGATGACGGTGAATCCTGCTAGTGTGCTGTGAATGTGAAGCAGAAGAGGCTGGCAGTTTCTGTGCAGGAGGGAGAGTGAATTGGTCCAGGGGGCCCAAACTAGCAGACTAAGGAAAGGTAAGAGAGTGTGTGGGAATGGGATTTGTTGGAATCATATACTGACTCTACGCTGGAAGGGTGTTCTTGTTTATAGGAAAGCACTCTGCAGGCAATGTTTTCCTGCAGGGTTTGAAGGGAACAAGAACCCGTGTGGTGCACTTGCTCAGTGCACATAGCATATGCCTTTGTCTTTATATGTGCTGCAGGGTTTTATAACATATCATGTTCATTGTGCATGTTTGTACAGAGATGCTGGTGTTTTATGTGGAAAGAACAGCAGTGTATGAAGCCTATGTGTTATAACTGTAATGAGAGGAGTCAAAAGGGAGAAATGGGCAGTGTGGGGAAAACAGTAGTGCTTTCAGATTTGACTGAAAATGGATATGCTGAGTCTCCTAGTGAGCTGTTTGCAAAAAAAAAAAAAAAAAAAAGGAGCAAGCATGTGTGCATCTGTCTGTGTATGTATCAGATCTGCAGTGAGATTTGAAAATGGGAAAGAGGAGGTCAGACTGGAGCATTAGTCATGGCAGGTGGAGATAAATTGCAAGCAATCTGTGTAATCAGATGCTCTAACATGGAGAGTGCAAGTGAGTAGGAAAGTGGATTAATCCTATCTGCGAAGACAGACAGACCTGGAAAGCAAGGGGGGAATCAGGACAGGCTATCTGACTGGTTAGAAGAACTGATGATCAAACCCTCCTGTTTGCTTGCTGCTAAAGTGGTAACCTATTGAGTTGCTTCCACAGACTTGCTATCTCCCTTTTAATGATGTGAAGAAAGGGTAAGCATCTCTGAGGATCAGGTTAGAGCCCACAAATTAACGTTATCTGGAAGAGCAGGAGCACGCCAAGCAAATTAGCCTCTGCCCTTCCTTTTGTTTCACTGCCTTTGCTCTGATAACAAGTGACTGCTAAAGAGACAGCACAGGTGGGAGAAGCTGGATTACAAATGTGACAAGTGGCATTAAGCCATGTAGACAGGAAATGTTGTTTGCAGTGATGATGTGATTCCACTTCGGTAGCTCGCATCTTTGCAAGCCTTTAAGACAAGGCTGCCCTGAGCTGGGTAACCTTAGTCCAGTCACTAACTGGAGTGGGGATCTCAGCTTGCTGTAAGGCATTAACGGGTTTAGCTGCTTCTCATATGTTTTCACCACCTCATTCTTTTTAAGCCAGGATCCAGAGGAAAATGTTGCTGAGACAAAGATGTTGCTCACCTGTGGATACCTCACCTCAGTTGGAAACTAACTCTTATGATGAGTGCTGAGGGAGGCATGCTTTTTCTGCTTGCTCAGAAAACAATAGCCAGAGGCTCCCTCCGAAAAGAGCAGTAAGGCAGAAAGCCCCACAGGGAGAAGCAATGAAATAGCTTGTCTTGGATTAACCAAACCTGTTTTCCCAAATAAGTTGTTCTTCCTCCTTGACAACCATATTTCTTACATCAGGGGCCAGCTTTACCCTGACCAAACTCCTGTCTTTCCTGTGGTTTTCTCACATGGCTTTAATATGGCAAAATACAAACGTGACTGAGAATTCCCATCAGAGAGCACCTCCATGCTCATGTCTACCCTCTGCCCATGAGCTCTCCTGAAGTCTCAGGGATGTGCTACTGGGGGTGGCAGGCTGAGTCTGGCCCCCTGTGTCTCAGCTTGTGCATGTGCCCCAAGTGAGACCAAAGGGGCACTCACCTGGCACAGGTTAAAAAAAAGCTCCATCTTACAGAGGATTTGGTGATGGAAAACCCAAAGGGAACATGCTGCAGATTCCCATAGAACAGAGCCATACTCTCCTCATCTCACCTCGAACAGCTGACTGAAAACCAGGTCTAAGACAGGGCATATACCATAAGCTAGTGGTTTTTTGTCTCTTGGTTTCTCACGCCTTTCCTGTCCTTCAGCTCCCCTAAATTAGAAAAAACATGGGCATAGTTGAGTTTGACTCCAACTTTCAAAGCACTCACAGCAACAGAGAGAGTGAAGAAATGAAACAAAACAAGCCTGGGCATCTGAAAATAAACTCCCCAGTATAACAAACTTCTCTGCCCCATCAACAGAGGAATAATAAAATAATTTGCTTATTCACCTACTGCAAAAGGCTGCATAGCTTCCAGGTGCAGAGGAGAAGGCTCCCCTTACTAAAAAGGGGGCAGATACTCAGTGCACCCGAAGAGTCCATCTCTCTGCGCATCAGAGGAAGCCATTTGTGCTTGCCTGTTTCAGGATATGCTTCCTCCTTGGGAAAGGCACATGGAGGGGGTTGGCAGGAGGAGTGTCCCTCTGACACTGCAGCGGCAGCAGCCTGACATTCGCTTGCAGAATTTATCACTGGTTGGGTGACTACATTGTTTGCTTCTGCCCTCAGAGTCAATAGCAAGGCTCAGGAACAGGCAAAATGCCAGTGTATTCCCAGGGAAGATTACGTCATTGCCAATTCACTGGTGCCAGAGACTGTGCTGGAAACCTGAGGTTGCTTTTGCCATTAATTGCTCAGATGATTAATTCATGCAATGATATCATTTTCCTGGGTGGAGGTTAGGAGGTTATGTACTCTAGTAATGAGGGGCATGATGGGATGTAAAACTTGTGCTCCTTATTGATGTTAATGCTAATTACAACAAAATATCTACAGTGTCCTCCACATCATCCTTCATCCCCCAGAAAGGTTATCATTTTTCTCTGGCTGTCCACCCTTCCCCTTCTTTTTTTTGGGCATGTGATATGTGAGTTTCTCTTATGGGATTTGTAGTATTGCAAATTTTACCCTAGAGGACTAGTGCCCTTAACTCTTACATCTCCTTCTTAAAAAGACTTGTTGCTTTAAATTTAACACTTAAATCAGGCTTTTTCCACCTTGCAAATCTCATTCCACCTTCCAAAAATTCCTTTTATTTATGTCATTTACATTGCACTTTCCAGAAAAAACCCACAACTATTATTCTTCTTTAAAAACAAAAAGTAAAAAAAAGTAAGTTTAGTTCTTATTGCATAGTGACTGGTGCATTGTATTGTGGCATTCTCCCCTCAGAGGATGCTTCTCTGTCTATATGGGTGCAGGATCACTTTTTAGTCAGTCTGTAAATTCTCCAGAATGTTGGGTTTTGCAGTAAACAGTCTAGGATGTTTTATTCTTTTTGAAGATTTTAGGCTGAAAATCCCTTTCCTGCCACTTTAATAGCTAAGCAAATAATCCCAGAATTCCAAGATGGGCATAATAAAGAGCTGCCCTGGCCGAGACACAATTAATAGCTGATAAAGGTGCAGTGTCTTGATCTGATAATCTATTGGTAGGTGAAACTGCTGACTCAAAATGTCAAACAAAATACCCAGGGCATTTTCAGAACTGTTGTAAGAGCATTTTCTTTCAAACAATGTCACTGGTCTGCCTTCTTTATCCCTCCCCATTGCTTACTTCAGTGTTTCTCTTCTTCCCTCAGGCCTCCGTGTCTTCTGGTGGCTTGCTTCCCCAGAGGTGTATACAGTCCTGGATCATAAGTTTTCAGCCAGATGCAGTAAGACCAGATGGAAACCTTCCAATTTCTAGATATGCTTGTTATTTGTGGGATAAAATGGTTTCCTCTCTGTTTAAGCAGTGGGGAAGCCATTCTCTCTCTCCATTCTGGATAATTTTTCACTTCTTCCCATTCTTCATGGTTTGTCATGATATTCTCCTACCTCATCTAGAGATTAGAAAATGTCAAGGAATTTTTCTTGAATGCTGACAAACAGCAGAGATCAGATTAGCAATTGTAGCAGATCTGTTACTGTAGACTCAAATATATTTATAATATGGTTATCAAGGATAACTAAGTGATTAGGCACAACTAACGATGCCTGTATTAATGGCTGTCAGGTTCCAGGCACTAATTTATTGTCTGTTTAATGAGAAATGATCCTAATGTGTCTGTGCAGATCAAATGCTAAAGCAAGGGTGCAGTATGACTTTGCTGCCATTAGCAGACTACAGTGGCCACAGGAAAGGTGGCCCAGGGCACATGGTTGTAAATTAGACCCTGTTCATAAGGGGAAAAAAAATGAGATAGACTTGGAAAAGTAGGAGAAAGAGTCTGTGGTGTGGCCTTCAGGGTGGAAATGATCGTTTGTCCTGGTGATAGCTCTCTGTTGCAAAGGGCTGATTTCTGCATTGCCACCAGAGTGACATGAAGAGAAAGAAAAGATCATCTGCTTCCCAGGGTGGCCTGTGGTGGGCTGTCATGGAGTGGAAACAAAGGAGATTGGATGGGGAAGAAAAGACCCCTTTTCCAGGCTTCCTGAAATTGGGAGTATTGCCTTCAAGTCACTTCTGAGAGAGTAACTGCAGTCATTTTTAATGACACATTAAATTTTTCTCTAAACTATCAGACTGGGATATCACAGAATCATGTAGGTTGGAAGGGACCTTGAAGATCATCTAGTCCAACCATTAACCTAACACTGACAGATCCCAACTACACCATATCCCTAAGTGCTATGTCAACCCGCCTCTTGAACACCTCCAGGGATGGGGACACCTCCACCTCCCTGGGCAGCCCATTCCAATGCCTGACTACCCGTTCTGTAAAGAAATACTTCCTAATATCCAGTCTAAACTTTCCCTGGTGCACCTTGAGGCCATTACCTCTTGTCCTATCACTTGTTACTTGGTTAAAGAGGCTCATCCCCAGTTTTCTGCAACCTCCTTTCAGGTAGTTGTAGAGAGCGATGAGGTCTCCCCTCAGCCTCCTCTTCTCCAGACTAAACAACCCCAGTTCCCTCAGCCGCTCCTCGTACGACATGTGCTCCAGACCCTTCACCAGCTTCGTTGCCCTTCTCTGGACACGCTCGAGTAATTCAATGTCCTTTTTGGAGTGAGGGGCCCAAAACTGAACACAGTAATTGAGGTGCGGCCTTACCAGTGCCAAGTACAGGGGCAAGATCCCTTCCCTGTCCCTGCTGGCCACGCTATTTCTGATGCAAGCCAGGATGCCATTGGCCTTCTTGGCCACCTGGGCACACTGCTGGCTCATGTTTAGCCAGCTGTCAGTCAACACCCCCAGGTCCCTCTCTGACTGGCAGCTCTCCAGCCACTCCTCCCCAAGCCTGTAGTGCTGTTGGGGATTGTGGCTGAGTGCAACACCCGCCATTTGGCCTTATTGAAGCTCATACAGTTGGCCTTAGCCCATTGCTCCAGCCTGTCCAGATCTCTCTGCAGAGCCTCCCTACCCTCGAGCACATCAACACTCCCACCCAGCTTGGTGTCGTCTGCAAACTTACTGAGGGTGCACTTGATCCCCTCGTCTAGATCATCAATAAAGATGTTAAACAGGAGTGGCCCCAAAACCGAGCCCTGGGGGACACCACTCATGACCGGCCGCCAACAAGATTTAACTCCATTCACCACAACTCTTTGGGCCCGGCCATCCAGCCAGTTTTTTACCCAGCAAAGCGTGTGCCCATCCAAGCCTCGAGCAGCCAGTTTTGCCAGGAGAATGCTGTGGGAAACGGTGTCAAAGGCCTTACTGAAGTCGAGGTGAACTACATCCACAGCCTTTCCCTCATCCAATAAGCAGGTTGCCCTGTCATAGGAGGAGATAAGGTTTGTCAAGCAGGACCTGCCTTTCATAAACCCATGCTGACTGGGCCTGATCATCTGGTTGTCCTGCATGTGTTGTGTGATGGTACTCTGGATGAGCTGCTCCATCAGCTTCCCGGGCACTGACATCAAGCTGACAGGCCTGTAATTTCCTGGATCATCCTTCCGACCCTTCTTATAGATAGGCATCACATTGGCCAATTTCCAATCTGTCGGGACCTCCCTGGTCAGCCAGGACTGCTGGTAAATGATGGAAAGCAGCTTGGTGAGCACCCCAGCCATCTCCTTCAGCACCCTCGGGTGTATCCCATCAGGTCCCATAGACTTGTGTGTGTCTCTGTGATGCAGTAGGTCACTGACTGTCTCCTGGATTGCAGGGGCGTCGTTCTCCCAGTCTCTGTCTTCTGGCTGAGGAGGCTGGATTCCCTCAATACAACTAGTCTTGTTATTAAAAACTGAGGCAAAGAAGGCATTAAGGACAAGACAGACACCTGCTGTGTTGTACAATACTCCAGCCTGAAGAACATCAGCAGCATTATCTTCCTTTAGGTTGGAAAGAGAAATGAGAGTTCATGGTAAAGGGAGGAAAATGGAAGAACTGGAGAGACAGGTGAAGAGCTGTACAAAGTGGGGAAGAAGAGCTGTACGAAGTGGGGGAGAGGGGTGTGCCTTTTTTTTTAAGAAGGAAATTTCATTTTTGTCAAACATGGTAGGTTTTGACTGATTTATTTCCTGCTTTCAGCACGAACCAAAGTCAACACTTCTTCCCTGTATACTTCAACTGGGAAGAGTGGAAAAGCATTGGCTTCCTTATTTCTTCTCATACACAGGAGCACACACACACATACACACTCCTTTTAAAAGATGGCAACCAGTGTCTTCAGCCAGGTCTTTATGGTTTGAAATGGTTTGTTCAGCTGCCTTGAGTGTAAAACGTGTGTTACCTCAAGACATACATTTTAATTTACAATTTAATTTTACATTTAGTTGACAATGGCACAAACACAGAAGGAAATATTTTTCTAATTTGCTGGTTCTAGACCTTTAAAACCACAAGGCTGTTTAAGAAAGGATACTAATAAGACATTTTTTGGTAAAAGTGATAGCTAAACACATTCACATTATTTGGAGCAGAATAAGATGTTAACTGATGCATCATTCCCACCCAAGTGAATGGAGAAAATGCCACTCACTGGCACTCAGGACTTCCAAGCCTGGTGGAAAAAAACAGCTAGAAATGTTGACGCCATGCCTCTCATGTAGCCAAGGCAAAATATTTTTAATCTAGAAGGACTGGTAGACTTTCACCAGCACTAAATTAACTTCATAAGCAAGTAGAAGCATATTTACATAGAACTATTAGAAAAGTAAAACCAATAGCAGCAGAACATTCAGCTCCAAGGTGACTCAGACCTTTAAAATCTGTTGTTTAAAATATAGTTACACTTATTTTTTAGATAAAATATATTATTTTTAATATAGGCTATTTTGGCCCTGTGTAGTTGTCTTCTTTTTTTTATAATGCAATGAATATATCTGATAAGCTGTCATCTTCCTCCCCCACTTTAAACTGTTACTTGCTGGGCTTAGAGTAAGGCTGAATAAGCCTGTGGTACATTGCAGACCAATAACCCATCAAAGACCTTCTTGGCTGCAGAAACACTTTTGCTTGACTGCAGAACAAGCTGAAAAGCTCCAGAGGAAGATGCTAGAAAATATAGATCCTCCTCAGAGAAAGAAGTCAAGAAAATCAGGAGTTTTCTCATTCAAATTATCAGCACAACACAGTTGTTTATAGCCATCGCTGTAGTGTAGTGGACAAAAAAATGGAAACTTGGGATAAAGAATGATCACATGGTCCCAGAGGTGATGGACTGGGTGTTCCTGTCCCTGTGTCGCTGTATGCACCTTCACAGGCAGTTGCCAGGGACTGTGGATGCAACCTGTGGGCAGGGAAACACACTTAGCACTCAGCTGTTTTCTGAAGTGGGCTTGACAAAACCAAATGTGACAAGTTAAGAAGCATTTATTCTTTTTTTAGCCCTGAATTTTTCGATTTTGCTG
The DNA here is from genome assembly GCF_047716275.1 of Strix uralensis. Taxonomy (NCBI): domain Eukaryota; kingdom Metazoa; phylum Chordata; class Aves; order Strigiformes; family Strigidae; genus Strix; species Strix uralensis. The sequence goes on from NC_133976.1 coordinate 61,016,953, forward strand.
CTTAAAGATAAGACTCGGTGCCTGTATTTCCCTTCTGGTTGCTAAAGCATTAATGCGCTTTGGCAAGAGGCGTTGGATGAAACGCTGCACTCTCTCCAGCAGCTGAAGGCTGCCGTATTTAGCTTGATGCATCAATCTAAAATAGGCCTGTGTGTAGTTAATCTTGTGGGAAGGCTTTCTTACTTCAGCAGTCTTGTGAAGTTTCTTTTAACAAGAGAGAGAGGAGTAGGCGAGGTAGGGGGGGTGCCGTTTTATAATAACACTGAAAGAGGCTGACAGGAATTAACATGAAGGTTACCTTGGTTTACTCTGGGCAACCTTAGTAATTCAGCAGAGTCTTTCAGTCAGGTCTTCCCCCTCTGTTTCTCACAGGGGAAGTTTCATGTATGAGAGTTTCTTGAGGCCATTCAACGTGCCAGCTCCTTAGAAATATGAGGTGTAGGAGAGGACAGTGCCTGTCAAGAGCTAGAGCGACAATCCCTATTAATGTGCAGTCAGGTTTTTCCCAGGAATATCCTCTGATGTCTCTGATTCTTGGTCACAGGCCTCTGACTTTACATGTCATGCCTCTGTCTTGAAAGAAGAGCCGTACAAAGCTGTACAGCTCTTTTGCTGAACCCCACAGCTAGGCTGCATAACTACTGTCCCCTCCCTAGGAAGGACCCACAGAAAGAGCAGGATAGTGCCTTTAGTTACCTGGGACAGTCGCAGATCTTCTGAAGTCACTAGCTGCCATCTCCTGAAAGAGTCATGCCAGCCATGCAAGATCATATGCCTTCTGCTGCAGTCAGAAAGAGAGAGGGATCAGATCTAAAGTCCAAATGTTTTTTTTATTTCAGTAAGAATCTCATTGAAGTTGATGAGAATTTTGCTTGAGCTGGAAGGGAAGGAATTGACTCTCTGCTTTCTGAGATAATTGCCAGTTAAATAAGTAGTATTGCAAGTTTTTCTCTACGCTCTGTTCTGCTAACTGAACACAATATTGGAGTTGGGTAAATGTTCCAGTAAAAGTAATCAGAGGAAGATATAAGACATAAGCTTCTGCATTGCTGTGGCATTTCATCTTACAGAAAGAAAATTTTTGTGGCCAGCTTTGGTTGCCTGGAATAAATAATAACAGGAAAATGCTGTTAACTCATGATATCCAAACTTCATAATGCTCTTTCAACCGCACTGTTAGAATTAGTCAGCCAGCAACTTTTCAGCGCAGCATCTCTCCACTGAAAGACCACAGCTCATTGGCTGTGAGACAGGCTCTGGAAATGCCATCTTTGAAAATTTGTTTGGAAAAAAAAAAAGCCTATGAATGAATGAGATATGTTATGCAACAATTACATGTTACAAGAAACTTTGGAACATTTGTTGTGCTGTTTTGGAGCATTTTGGAGCATTTGAAATGGCAAAATTTCTTTGAAATGAGCAAGTCTGGTTTTCAACCTACTCTTATAAAAATTTTCAACTGGAGCATTCTTCACCTGGCTCTATATTTCTCTCTGCACTGTAATTCCTCCCATACAGCTGCAGCTGAAAAGATCTTAGTGCTGCTTCTGTTCAGAAGAGCCTACACCTTCAGTCCTGTCTCTGTCAGTCTGCCTTTCTCTCCATCTGGTCATTAGATGGTTGTGATCTGCTGAGGACCCTGAGGTAGTTCTGAGGTAGTTGTCCTCTGGCCTGAAAACAGAGAAGACACTAACAGGGTTTAGTTCTTAGTGAGGCACCTACAACTGCAATTTTCTCCAGAGCCTCCCACACCTTGGACTAATAGAAGAAATAAATAGTTACCTTCACACAATGCTGTAAGACCAATATATTTTCCCAGAGCAGAGTAGGTAGTGAAGAATGAGTAGACTCTTTAGTTGTCTAACCTCCAAGTGCATGTTTTTATGTTTAGTGGTAGAACATCAAGGGCCATGGGTGTAAGAAATACTCTGATTTTTTTAAGAGACCATAGAACATGCCTGTTTCGTGGTCAGGGTTAGCAGCAGAGGGAAGAGGTGAAATAATCATCAGCAGTAAATCTTTGTGAGCCTCCAAAGAGCACTTCTGAAACCCAAAATATAGCCAGAGTGTCCATTTTAATTAACAGCAGATTCTGCACTTCCTCCTGGCAAAACTCACTTTGCTTTGCTAACACAGAGCCGTTGTTATACTTACTAGGTGGGAATACTCAATTACTAACTGGGTTTTCCACGACAGTTTCTCTAACGAGAAGGTTCATGCTGCTGCTTCATTAGTATTAAGGAGCAGGTGCTGTGATGGCATGGAGATGCCAGCAAAGACCGACAGTTTGATTGAAGTCTGCAGCCTCTCAGCTGCTTGCTAGCAAAGAAAGCTTGGTGGGCTGTGGCTGTCAGCAACCCCAGAGGATGGACTCTGCCGTGAACATCAGTGATGAACAGGCAGAGGCAGGGCAGGGCCAAGGCTGACAAACCAGCTGCCATCTGATCGCTTAGCAATGTTTCTTGTTCAACCTTCTGGGTAGCACAAACTGAAAATTCAGCTCAGGTAAGGATTGCTGCTAGGTGCTGACTAGCCCTGCAGGTGATGCGCTGGCAGCAGCTGCTGCTCCAGATCTAGCTGTCCAGAAGACAACTGCTGCTTTACAGCATGAACATCTTCAGCTCTTCTGGGGGGCTTAAGCAAGTGTCTTTGTGTTGTGGTATCATATGGTCACGCAGTCCCTGCTGAAGTTGGGGGATCATCACAGCTGGATGAAATGCTGATTACTTGGCTCAGGCTTTCAGGGAGTTGCTGCTTTGCTCTTGCTGCAGTGGCAATGGTTTAGATACAAGGCTGGTTTGGACAACACCAATGAGTATTTACAAACTAGCCTTGGAGTTGGTTTTTCATTCAGAAAGGGTAAACTCATGGCAGGAGTCGTTGGGAGAAACTACACAAGCTGCACTACATGGGAGGCCAAGCTCAATGATCCTAGTCTTCAAATCTATTTGATTTTTTAAAAATGCTCTGCAGTGCTTTAGTAGTAATTGAAGAGATCCAAAGCAATTATCTTCTTTCAGGAATGAGATACTAATGATGGGGAGCTGAAGCAAGAAGACAGCAATTGATTAAGCTGATAATAGTGAAGGACTTTTTTGTATTTGTTATCATGCAGCACATATTATTATTAGTACTCACAATAAAACATTCTCTTGCCCTGGTTTTACATGTGGATTTCCATATGAAGAGATTTAACCAGGTTTCTTCCTGCAGCTCTTATGAAAATACATGTGGATGTGCAAGGTCTATCACTAACATGTGAAGGTTAGCTTCTATGAAGTTTAGTGATGATACCAGATTTTCATAACCCCATAGCTCACTGGGTCATGTCTGGATACTGTGTTTGCATTGGAGTAGATAGGGAAGGGGACAAAGATGCTTGTGTCTAACCTGGCTTATTTATAAAAGATCACCCCTGCAGTACTTTCTTACACAATTAATTTTCTAGAGGGTATCCACAATGGCTTTTGCAGTGATGAGCTCTGAAACTGGACTCCAGTGAACTTAGCAGCTCTAATTTGAGCTGAAAATTCTGTGTATTCTTCCATGTTAAAAAGTAATACAGTTTTCAGGTAGATTTAATTTTAAACAGCTGCCATACTTACTTTGTATATTATAGAACAACTCTGCAATCTGTATTTATATCACCACACATCTCAGTCTCTATCAAACATGACCCAGTTTATACTTTTCATGCTTTATTTAACAGAAATATCATTATACAATCAGGCACACTAAGGCACAAAGCAGTTAAATGACTTGCTCAAAGTAAAAAGTCCATAAGAAAAAACCCCCAGAGAAAGGAACTGCTCTTTCTATCTACAGAAACCATAAGATTGGTTTGCTTTTGTGTGCAATCTTGAAATACAGAATAATGTTTTGTGTGTTTTAATGCACTGACTGCCATACTACAACATGCAGGAAGATCAGCTCTGTACTTTAGCTCAAGCCTATGGAAAACACTGAATATGCAAGTAGAAGCACAGGCAGAATTTGGCTGGTTGCCTTAACAGGGGGCGGCCAGGCTCCATGAGTGTGTAGCTTTGTGCAAAGCTGCAGGGAATAAACATAATTCCTCAGCCAGCCGTAGTTAACATCCTGCCATCCATGCCAGCCTCTGAAATCTTGAAGCTAAGAAGTTGTGCCCCAGGGTTTCTTCTGGGTTTTTTTAACCAATTCTGTGACTGCATAGGGATGACAAAGCCATGCAGTTATTACAAAGTGGCCAGTTACAACACACAAGCTTTTGTACCCACTGGACTTTATAAACCTGGGGGCTCAGGCACTGAGCTGGGGTGTTTGTTCCAGCTTTGGGGGAGGGGATTGTCACCCTTGCTGGGGTGACAATTGTGTGGGTACATGGTGCAAGCAAAAGGGATGCATTATACAAACCCACACGGCTTTTCATGTGTCCCTATGTGATCAATAGTAATCATGCAAAAAAAGTGAAGAAAAATGTCTCCTGGAAATACTCATCACAATTTGGGTTGGTCATCACGGAGCCTGAGATACACATAGCCAGCTGAACCCCTACAGTGCTCCAGATGCAGGCCTACCAATCCCCATTTTCTCTGCCTCTTTGGGGGGAATAGTCTACTACTACATGACACGGAAGAATCCATCTATCTTATAGTTGTGTCAGAAATCTTCCCCAGAGTGCAGTAAAACATTGTCTTTCTCTTCCATCATCAAAATAAATCAGTAAATGTGTTCAAATTCGCAGTTTATTCTTCTCTTTATACTAAGCGCTGCTACACGAGATGGGCACATATGGTTAGAAAGCAAATGAGCACCTTGCCACACAAAGGCAAATTACAGGCTTTATTTCTCCAGGTATCTGCTGTTCATCTCAAGTATTATAAGGCATTCCTCACCATATGGAAAAAATCTCAGAAACTGGGATATGGTGGTGCCTGGACTGGTGCAGGGGGGATAAAAGGGATGGATGCAAACGGCAGCAAAAATTAGATGGAATATACTAGCACTACAGATGATTTAGAAGACTTCAGCTGTTTGAAGAAAAGCTTTTTAACACCCAGAAGCATAGAACATTTGGGAAAGAAGTTGAATTTTTGTGGCATTTTAAAATGAGTTAGAAGCATTGATGGAAGAATTGCAGGGTTGTGTTTGAAGATATGTTATCTGGAAATATGCAATCCATTTTTTCCTTATTAAGTATACGAAAAGTAATACATTTTGTGCTCCAAACAAAAAAATATCATTATCAGTTAATTAATAATTATCTATTTGGTGTATATTATGACCTCTTAGTGAATTGTTTATTCCCTTTCATGACCCATAGCACTTTTTTTCCCCCCACATATCTAGTTAACACTATAGTAACAAAATATTCTGTTTACCTGCATTTTGAATAACCAGTCTGTTGTGGCAGAATTGAAATACAGTAGAAAGAAAGTTGGTATAGGAATGAGGAAGAGTATGTGATCATAATTGAGACAGGAACCCCATTAGCACTGGACAGACCTAGAGTTTCCTCTGAGAACCTGTGAGTTATCATTCCCTCAGGCATCTTTTATCCAGATGAGCCCTAATGCATATGGGTAGGCCCTACATATTAAGTACATCCAGCTTCTTGATTTTATTCAGATCAGCACTCTTCAAAGCAATGCATCTCTCAGCTGAAGGAAATCCCTCTTCTATTAATGGTGTGTCTGGTACCACTTTCACTCTTATCACCATGAAATCATGACTTGTACAGTTACTGCAGGAAACTTGCAGCATTCCTCACAAACACAATAGGAACTGAGTCAGATCCAAGACTGGGAAGGAAAAAGACAGGGGCTTCAGAGCCCTACTTGCTTCCTTCTTACAATTTCATCTGCTTAATATGCAGAGCATTTATCTCTACAAATTCCGTGGTTTGTACTGCTGTCTCCTACTTTTCTTTAATATAATCATGAGGAGCCGCTTTGGCATGTGTGTATTAGCCTTAATGAAAGCATTAGTGTCGGTATTGCTCAGGGTGGGAATGACCACAATACCCTAGGGAAATAAGAAATGGAGACAGTATGCCAACTCAGCTGACTTTCAGATGGAGCTGCCTCTATAGTATTCAAGGATTAACACAGAATTTCTTTGCCCCGTACTGCCTGCTCCAGTTGAGCTGGGTCTGGCTTTGCTAAGCAAGTACTGATATTGAACAGAGACAGGCCACAAAAGGCCTCCCTAAGCTCACTGAGGAGGGGATATTACCACTGACACAACACTATGGCTGTTAGGTGCCAACAGAATTTCCACAGTGAGAATAAAATGAGGAAATAATGTATTGTTTCCAAGAAGTAGCACATCATAATTTGTCTTGGGGGTATTAAAGCGATAAAGTATTATCAGAATATTCAGATTTACTGTTCACTAGAAAATTTTTCACTATTGTTCATGGCTTTAGTCATCTTCGATTGCAATCTACTTGAAAGCCTGATGATCTTACAATGACATTTTGTCATTTTAGTCTTTTTCTTTCCTTCTTCTTTTCCTTGTCTGCCATTATGAAATAACAGGCAAAAGAGGAAACAGACTAACTCATTTTCTGTACTGGGTGTAGCTCTTGTGAAATAGTCCCATTTGCACTCAGTTTGATATGTGCACATCCGTTATCTTCAGGACCAGATAAGGCAAACCCTCTATGGTGAAACTGCTATATAGAAAGCACTGACAGCTTTGCAAACAGAAAAAATAAATAAGATTTGTGAAACCTAGAATTTTTGAGTTAAATAGCACCCAAGAAAGTAGAGGATTTTTTAAGGTCTACAAGGATAAGACAGGGGAATTGTTGCACCTTTATATGTATCAGTGGATTAATGAAGAATGTTGAACATTGTAAAATGTTTCGTTTCTGACAAAGAGACCTCCTGGCATCTCTGAGGATCCCTCTAAATAGAGAAATTGGATGCACAAGACACTGACTTGTGAAAATCCTTAAAGAGCACATTTCCAAAGGAAATCGCTGCTGCTGTGAAAGGTAATAAAGAATTTGGTAAGCATGTGAAATTCTGACAAGCAACTGTCTAGCACACAACAGGGAACTCAGGCTCTGGGTAACATCATTGTCCTGATGGTGTGCTGTCTTCTCTCCCCTGCCCTGCCACCCCCTCCAGCTGCGGGGTCCTGACTTCTTGGCAACCACCTCAAAGACACAGCACAGCTCTGCTGGTGGCAGTCATAGCAGATCCAAAATTTCCAGAAGTGTCTCTGGCACCTACATGCACAAAGTCCTCTGATTTTAGGTGGAATTTGTGCTGTAGTTTTACATGCTTTGGAAAATTTCCACCAGTGTCTATGTTAGAGCTGTATTGCGTTGCTGATTCTTGGGAAATCTCTCTGCAAACTGAATACCAGCATGGAAACTCTCTGCTTTTCTGTGTTCTTCAGGACAGCATACAGTCTTTTCAACCCTTACACTTTTTGTATATGCTTCACATATAAAAAATGTGGGGACTTTGGTAGGGTATCCTTTTCCTTTTCTTTTTCTAACCCCTGTTGTTTTAATTTCTTGATTTATGGAATTTCAGCTTATATTGAATAATACCAAGAAATGTTTGAACACGTGAGCATCTCGAGTTCAAAACTGTGGTGAGGTAAAAACCCAACAAAAGTTCTGATTTATTTCAGAATTAATTGTTTTATTCTGCTTTCAATTCTATGTCAAGCTTGGGAATGTTGAAGCCATTCAGGGTGAAACACTGAAAGCTTGGCAAGAATAAAAAATCTTTTGCTTTCATCTTTTCAAAAATATGTGTGGAAAGCCATCTAGCTGGATTTGGAGCTTCCTAACATGGCTGTCCCTCCACAGAAATCCACTCCCACAGTGTGTCAATATGCCTGAAGGCAGAAAGGGACACATGGGAATATCTTAAAGTGCTGATGTATGCTAATGGCTATCCACAAAATGGATGTGACTGTTATTAGTACCAGGTGAGGAGCATTCCCTCATCTTTCCATCCATCATGGGGCAGAAATAAGTGTGCAGCTCCCTTATGGTGAGGTGGGAGAATAATCTCTACTATTGACATCCATGTTGGCTTTCCATCTTGCCAGCCCCGGCATTGCTCCACTGAGGCTGTCAAGAGCAGTGTCCTGGTTTAGCTAGGATAGGGTTAAGTTTCCCCAGCAGTGGGGGGGAAGCTCTAGCCAGGTTATTCATATACCATGCTGACGTCACCTCCTGGCACCCAAGCGCGGGAGAACCGGTGCGTGTGTTTTGAGATCGCTCTGCTCTCACTTGCTGTATTGGTATATATCTTGCTCTGTTCATTGTTATTACTGTTATTGTTATTGTTGTTGTTTGTTTTGTTGCTGTTGCACTGTTGTATTAAACCTCTCCTTATCTCAGCCCTGGGGCTTTGCATTTCACTCCCTTTGTGGGGGAGGGGCAGCGGCCTCGTGGTCTCAGACCCTGGCAGGGACTAAACCACCACAAGCATGAATCAGATGCAGGCTGGTGTGGTCATGTCAGTTCATTACCTGACGGCATAGATAACAAGCTCGGGGGAAATCTAAGCACAGTGAACAGATACCGGGCAATTGAGTTTGGTTCCCTCTGGATGCTACCACACATTAAAAAGTAATCCAGCAAGAGGTTTAAGTGAACATTTTGTTATTGTTTTCTAACACACGTTAAGAGGTTTTCTGAGATAACTTGCATCTCTGTAGAGTATATCCTTGAGAAAAAGCAGGTGTGTGCCTGGCTGTTGTCAACGTGCTGAGGGAGCAGATTGCTTACTCTCCCTTGTCCTTCCAAAAAAATCAGACAGGAAGTTTAACCGTGCATTAATGAGGGGGTGACAGTGCCAGCCTCTTTGCTGTTGTCTTCAAGGCCAGCTCTAATTGACCTTGCTCTTGCTTCATTTAGTTGCTCACATTGTTTCCTTTTGATTCCCTGACTGTATTCTCATTGTTGGGATTTTTGCATGTTCCCATGTTGTCTTTTGGTTAAACCAATTCCTGCTTACTTCCTCCCTTTCTTGTGGCTTGTGCCGCCTTCTCGTCCTTCTCTCCCCCTCTCTCCTGCCTGCTGTCTTTCTTCAGGACTCACTCATTTTCCTGTGCTTTGTTTATTATTTCCCCATCCTGAAATGTAGCCCAGATTCCTGACCTGCAGCTCTACAGCCCAGATGCCCAGCTAGCTTTCGGAAGCAGCTGTTTCACACAGCAGCAGATTGTTCCTGTGTGGTGGGGGAGGCAGCTGCTGTATTGCAGCTTGACAAACTCAACAGGAGCTGCTGCCTCACCTGGAAGCAGCCTCTGGGCTGTATTTCAGCTGTGCAAGTGGCATCAGGCCTTCCTATGGACAGGTTCATGCCTGGCACAGCATTAAGTAGGTGACTTGTCTCCATGTAAGCCATAGCAAGACATTGGTGTGCACAGAGGCAAGGTACAACTTGATGGTGTAGAGCCAGCAACTCTCCTACCTGTGGCTCTGGAGTGAGAAAATGCCACTTAGCAAGTTTGTCTTGTTTCTGAAAGAGGTGTTGGCTCCTGGCTTTGTTGAAGTTACAGCCCTGCTTGCCTGCTAGGGTAGGATCTCTAGGTACATTGGGTGGATGCCATGCTGCATGAGAGCTGCATGCCATGAGAGCTGCACAGAGCTAGATTTGGCCTGATCTGCTGAGCCCTCAGTATGTCCACAGGGAGTTTCAAGCAGTAAGAAAATGAGGTCCTAACCTACTCAGCCTGTGCCTGTATGCTGTTGCTGAAAGTTAAATAACAGCAAGTGTGCATGATGCAGAAGGAGACCTTTCCAATAATCAAAGGAATCTGCTGGCAGTTTACACTGTTCCCATTGCAGAGAAGATCTCCTCTGTGGCAGCACTCTTGGCTATCAATAAATCGATACAGTGAAGCCACCAATAACATCATTTTTTAAACAAGAGAATGTATATTTTAATTACATTACCCAGCTCATTAGAAAAATTTATGTAATGAGAGAAGGACAGTCTGTGCCATCACTTTGACAGACCCAAAATCAAAGTTGCTGGTGGGTTTTCCATTCTCCATCCCAGAGCAGAGCCAGGCATTACTCCCTGCTGCATCAGTATCATCCTGTTTGAATTTAGCCTCCACGTGCTTTGCTGGAGGGAGATTTCCCCATGACATCAGTTGCCTGGGTTTTCTCTCCTTCCCTCCCAAGCAAACGGCATGCAGCCCAGTCTTCAAAGCAAGTGGAGGCAGTGCCAGTCAGCAGAGGGAAAGGCCAGCCTCTGTGCAGTGTCCCATACTCTCTGGACAAGAGAGTTTTGCCAGCTCCCAGTGTCTCCTCAGCAACATCTTCCACTACTGAACCCCTGGTGGAAAAAATGATGTGCCACTGTAAATATTACTGTTTAAAAGTGTCCAGAAGGCGAGTGGACGTGACCTTGCAGTAAGTATGATAAACTGTTTATTGTAAACAGTATCGTGAAGGGCACAATTTGGGAAGCCCTGTTGCAGAGGAAACCTGCATACCTTCCAGGGCGCATCATGGGGTACTCTGGCCCTTCTCAGTCCTGACACACCCTTTGCCATGTGCCTTCCATGTCCTTCTTCCACAGGGCAGGGCAGAGCAGAGACATTTGCCCGTTGCTTGCTGATGCTTTGCAAAGAGCCCACGTTCTTCTTGAGAGTGAAAAGCTCACAGAGGGGGAAGCAGCCATGCAAGCTCCTCCCATGCAGGCAGTGGGGGAGCAACACTTTCAAGAGCGTGCAGATCCTGCTGGACCCTGTCCCAAGGATGCTGGCTTGTGAAAAGAGCCTTGCCCAGCCCCTACAGCTGCGGCCAGGTTCCCTCCCGTGGCTGAGAGCTGCCACAGCAGGAACCGGCAGCTCTGCGATGCTGTGCAAAGTGTGCAAGGGGCAAGCATCTCGTGCTATCATCTCCCCTGAGACTGGTATCGAAATTATGTCCCACCTCTTGCCAGTTAACGCCAAGGTCCTCCAAGAGAGCACGGCTAATTGCTCTATGCAGTAATGGGGTAGTCATTTGGAGCCCTTCTGACAGTAGATCTCCATGATGCTCCTCTTAACCAGGACTGGTCCTACTCTTGAGTGGACTGTCATTAAAGTGAGGGGATTTTTCTTATTTGTCTTATGCAAAGTAGAAAACACAGGTTCCTGAGCAGAGAACAGTACATTGCATTTTTACCCAACCTGTAGTATACAAATCCCCCAAAGTCTTTGTAGGCTCTATATTCTGGTCATCCCAAACAGGTAACAGTGAATGGCTGCCACTCAGTTACTGTGGTAGGACATGAGTAGGCCAAGTTCTGTGTAGATATACATATGAGGTGAACAGCTGGCTCATAATTCATGGATAATATGTTACCTGCTTCTTGGAACAACTGCTGCATAAACAGACAGTGCTACTGAAGCACTCACTGGTGCACGCATTTGCTGATGTGAAGTCACCTGGCACGCCAGGCGTGGGTGGGAAGTCACCACAATACCTCAAGATACGTTATCAACTGTAAATGTGGCAGGAAGTCATTAAAAATTTCCTGAGCTCTTTCCTGGGAAAAGACTACCTCCGTGCTTCAGCAAAGTCAGAGGACTTGTACTGCCAGGGCTGAGAAATCGAAAGAAAAATTGGTCTGATAAGCCGATGTCAGCAGCTTCATCAGGGAGCTCTCTGCTCCAGACAGATCCTGTGCCCATGGGGTCAGGGTGGTGACAGATGACGAGATCTGGAGGACATGCCAAGGGGCTTTTTGTAGCTCACTTACTCCAGCCTCATCTGAGCCCCCCTAAGGCTCTTACAGACATAGGCAAGTCTGAATCATCTGTCTCTAAAGCTTTGTAAATCCCAATAGGTGAAAATAAATTACAGCTTAAGAAAGCTGTTTAGTTGCTCCATGAGCTCTCAGCCACACCTTCAGGAGATTGATTCACAGATGCTGAGCTTTCGTGGACCAGCTGGGAAAATGCCATTTCCTGACATCAGGAGACAATCAGAGACTGGGATAAGAGTGGGGGCAGTGAGGGAGACCAAACCAGGCAGGTCAAGGCAAGGAGCTCCAGTATTTGTAGAGGGCTCATCCAAAAAGACTTGAAGGGGGGTTGGGGCATGATTTAACAATGATACCAGGAATTCATGTGACTCATCTCATTTGATGTAAGGGATAACTCTCACTTTTGTTACTGCAAATATGTCTGTCTTGAAAAACATTTATGTTTTATCAGCAATATATTTCTTTTCTTTCCCCCTTAAATCTCACCAGTCAGTCTCTGATAAAGATTCAAAGGCTGTCTCAGCAGATAAAAGGTCTTGGGGAATTACTGTGGAAATCTCATATCTGGGCTGTGCCTACAGGTGAATTTTTTTTTTTTTTTAAGGTAACTACTAACTTTGTGAGATTAATTAACTTCTGAAAAATTTATTGTTCTGGGTAAAAACAAAGTCATTATACTACAGTCAAGGGAGAAGAGCCAGATAGTAATATTTCACAGTGTACATTTTCTCACTGGAAAGAGGGACCTTTCTGCTTAAAAAAAACCCAAAACAAAAAGCCCAACAACAGGGGAACAAAATTAAGATTAGACAGCTAAACTTCTAGTTTTGAGTACTTGCAAAAATTCTACAAGTGAATTTGTAAAATCAGGTAGTCTGCTATGTCTAGAAACCACCAGCATGCACCTGGCTCAAAGTCTAATTTTTAGTGCCGAGAGCAGCAGGGACAGAAATGAGTAATTTGAAGCTGCCACTGAACTTGATTAAGATGTGTATGGGGATTTTTCCACTATTTATTTTCTACAAGCTATTTCAATTTAGAATGCTTGTTCCTTAAATTCAGAGCCTTGCTTACAAGCCTGCCAAAGATGATAAAACTTTTTATCCTGTTGGATCATTTGCTGGTTATTCTGTAACAAGCATGTGTTATTTCTAACACACAAAATACCAGAAATAAGCTGTCTCTCTTTTGAAAATAATATTTATGGTCAGAATAATTTTTCTTTCTCCACAATGAACAGTTACAGAATTGTCAGCCCCTAAGCTAGTGCAAGCTGGTCTGCCACAACTGGGACATGTTTTGGGATGAGATCAAGCCATGAAATGCGCTTTGTCCTATCTGACTGTACCAGTGTAGCATACTGCAACAAAACAAGTAGTTCTTTTTCCTCTCATTGATTAATCTACCAATTTAAAAGGCTAAAAGAGTTTTTCTTATCTCAGACTCAAAGTATGTATCTCACATATATGTGTTTGATTTTCTTCCCACAGGAAAGAAGGAAAATATAGCTGAAAAACTAAGGCATATTTCTCCAGCAAGGATTTCAAGACGGAAAGCCTGTCTGCCTGGAGTGCAAGGAGATACCCTACACACACACACAGAAACATTCCCCAGGACTGGTGACACTGTTTTCAGCCTCACTCTTGCTGAGAAAGTTTCCACCCAACACTGCAACAATGAATTTCCTCCGGAGGCGTCTCTCAGACAGTAGTTTCGTGGCAAATTTGCCCAATGGCTACATGATGGACTTGCAGTGCCCCAACAATTCCATGAGCTCCCCAGTTTCTCCTGCCACAGAGAGAAAGCATCCACAACCACCACAGCCCTCACACTCTTCCTCCACTGGCACCAGCATCTTCAGCTCCATCTCCAGTGCCATGAAGCAAACCACACAAGCAGCTGCAGGACTAATCGATCACTCAGTCAGCCCCACACCACCTGTGGCCCAGAAACCCAAGATCCTCCTGGTCATCGATGATGCACACACGGACTGGTAAGTCATCATGGTCCTCCCTCCTGAATTCAGTGCCACAAAGTTTGGGGGATGAGAGAGATCTGTGAAGCATGGGACATCTGCAGGAGGATACACAGATACTTTCAGATCTAGGTCACCAGCTCTGGCCCCAGATTGGTGTCTGTCCAGTGACTTGCATAAATGACAGAGTAGGCTTTTCTTGAAAAAAATGTTCATTCGGTACTCATTCACAAACTTCTTCATAGCCTCAGTATATGAGCATACATAGGGCATTCTTGGCTCAGCAGGGTTCACTGAACTGTTACATCTAGCAATGGTACTAAGAGATCACAGCTGAAGGTATGTTAGTGATGTGGTTCAGGTCAGTTTAGCCTACTGTTTGTGCTGGCTCCAGAAGTGTAAAGGGGCTTCTCTCTCTAGCTTTCTGTCTCTTGAGCTTTTCCTTGTGTGCAAATTTGTACATAAATTAATAAAAGATAACCCAAGCCTACTACTACCAATACTAATGACTGGAGTTCATTCACTGGTCAAGGGCCCTTTACTTGCTAAGTGTAGTGGCTATTGGCAAAAGACTCTCAGGCTCAGCTAAGCCTCAAATTTGTCTACTTCATGCAGGTCTCTGTTTACAAACAAAAGTTTGGAAGTTTGTTTCCTGTGATATTGGGCAGAAGAGGACACTTTCCAAAGAGTAGGACAACTGAAGTCTTCTGAAATGTTAGAGAAATTACTTCCTGTTTGCAGTGTGCTCCCTTTCAAAGTTGGCTAGTTTAGAAAGCTTTAGGCAAGATGGCCAAGAGACCTCTTTTGGGGAAAATCCTGAGCATGAGAAGATGCTTATTGTTTTGTCTGCCAGCTTGTCCCAACACAGAAAAAAGTAAAGGGTAGCACAGGCAAGGGGGCCGTACTGAAGATTTCAAAATGAAAGATGTTAGATTACCAGGTCTTGGCCAAGGGAGATTATTTTATTGTTCTTTTCATCCCACACCACTCTTCAGTAAAGTGGTCACCTTTGGTCTTCTCTGCTTTCCCAGGAGAGTGGGGACAAGGTGGGACCTGCCTCCTTGGGTGTATCTTCACAAAGCAAGAGCTTGGTTTTAGCTAAAAAGGGGCAATGACTGAGGTCAACTAGGTCAGGCTTCTTCAGCCAACTTGAAGTGAGAGAGGGAAAACAGTGGGATTTTTCTCCAGGGAAAATCAACTTTTTAACTGAGTGAAAAAGTCGCTGATAAGGTGGTCATCATATTAAATGTTTCACCAGCCTAGTGTCTTTTATCACAGCAGCAGCCTCCTAATGCCAGATAGTTCAGTCGGCAGCAGAAGTCTGGCTCAACCATGATCTATCCTTCCTGGGTGCACCTGCAAGTCTCCCAACAGGCTGATGCTCAACAACCTCCATCTCTGCTTAGCATTTTTTGCAGTTCCTTGAAGATGCTGCCAGATGGCAGTCCCTTAACATAGCATTCTCCAGCTGGGGATGGGAGTGCCTCTAATGCACAGCTCTAGCATCTGGGGTTTAGCCAACACTGCTTAATCCAAACACTGTAATCAGAGAGGAAAGGTCAGTCTAGTTTTGCCTTGAGATGAATGGTGCTGAGGGTAGTCTGGGCAGGGGAAAGGACAAGGAGGGGTTGGACTCTGTTGCAGTGTTTTCATGTTTTAAAATACACACTGCATTCAGATCCCTGCCTTTATATCTCCCAGCTGCTGTTCTGTCATGCAGACTTTGTGGTCTGTTAGCTGAGCTGGCCCAAGGAGCAGCAGCTGGGAGATAAAAAGAGGAGGTATGGCTACCAATGCTGTCTTCACTCCTCCACTCATATGTAAGCACTCCACGCATCCTGCTGTCTAGGCTATCCCTCTGCTGTCTGTAACTCAGCAGTTTCTACACATGATGAGGAATCCCTTTCATTCCTCCCAGTTCTCTGCCTCTATCCACAGGCTTGCAGATAACAAATAACACTGCTTGCAAAGGTTCGCTGACTTCACTCTGCCTACAGTTGAGAGGGCACTGAACAAAATTAGTGTATACATTCATGACTGTATCCTGACATACATATGGCATAAAAACAAAGGAAACAACATTACTAACCCTTGTCTGCCACAGATTTCCATGGCTCTTTGTAGCACAGACCGACAGAAACACATGCCAAGAAACTTCCCCAGCCTGAAGGTAGTATGTGATCTTTTCTGAGAGAGCATACCAGTGCTACCACTCCAGTAGGCCAGGAGTACTACTTGGCAGTTGATTTTCATGTCTTCAGGAAATTCAGTGAGCCCTTGAGAGCAGCACTGGAGAGCACTGGCTCTGTGGATGTTTATTCTCAGTGAGGTACCTCTGAGCAATGCCAGTCATCTTCTTGGTCGCAGCCAGGGTGTTATGTGAGCTCAAGTTGACCAGTCCGAGGCAGCAGCATTTGCCTTGTGAGAACACAGCTGAAGAAGCTGGTTATCCAGGGATTCTGGCTGCCCACTCTGTATCATGTACGGAAACAGTCTCAGACTTTGGACGAGTAACAACAACCTATTGTTACTTATGTGATGGTGATTTTGGGTTTGGAAGAAGCATCATGTTTGCAATGCATTTCACCTCTGCCTAGTTCTTGCTATTTGTGAAAGCTTTGTGTTTGGTTTTCAAGAATCCTCCTCCTTTTGAAATAGTTAACTCTACTAGAAAAGATCCCCAAAAAATAACTACTGATGCACTACCTTTACTTTAAGGGTGGGGCGCTTCCACAATGCCTCCTCCCCCACAGCAAGTTACATAGAGTTTATAACAAGGACTAGCTTGTTCACAGACAGGAAGGGTGAGAGACAGTGGAATCTGCCATTTGATTTCTCTTCTCTAAATGAAAACACTTTCTCATAATTGGAGACTGTAGCAATATTGCCAAGCCAGACATTAATTTATTATCACTGTTTGTATTACAGCAGAGGCAAAGAGCTGCAATTGTGGATTAGGACGAGGTGTTGCACAAGTGCATGATGAAATGCTCTAACAACCCAAACAGGCAAGTGCATGTTTAATGCACTTTAAAGTGACAAATTGCAATCCTTTCTAATTTTAAGGAGCTACTATGTCTCTGATGATACAGTATAGCACTCAACTTCTCTCAGAAGTCTGGAGGAAGCAAAGAGCAACCATGGGAGTCCATGGCTTGTGTTCCTCCATAAAGTTCTTGCCACTCCTGACATGCAATATGCTCTTGTTTATTCCAAAGACAAAGTACTATAAAAATACTGTGAACCCCACAGAGTATGATCAGCTGCTTTCTGCATTAGCAGCAGTAAAAGAAAGGTACATTCTATTAAAAGCAAGAGAACTTACCCAGCTTTCTGTTAAAGTGGCAGCATTTTGGCAAATTTCCCATCCTTCTCCAAGACCCTATTCTAGCGCATTTCAAGGAAGCACACAGCGCATCTGCCACGTGCAGGATGTGCACAAGAGGAAAACGCTATCTGTAACTCTCCCTTGTGCTTTGACAGGCAGCCCTCAGAGACACCCACAGCAGTGAATGTACCCGTACATCAGCATGCTAGAGAGAAACTGCTTCTTTTCAGTCATTAATGGTACATATCTCAACTGGGTAGCCTCCACCTGGAGAATGAGGCATCTTCTTGTGGGCTGGGCAAGCCATATCTGTGCCTCAGGAGACGTCCAAAAATTCATCCACAACTCACCTACAGCAGCTGCCAGAAAAAGGGAGCTCAGACATGAATACACACACACATGCAAAAATGCAGCAAAAGTGAGTGGGACCATGAGGAAGGGGGATGGCAGGAGTCCATGTAATGGCAGATGGGCCAGCTCCAGCAGCTCGACCTCAGCCAGGAGGAAAACGTCCTACCTCTGGCAATTCCCTTGCCCACCACACTGTTAAGTAAAATCATGTTCTTGATGGATTGAATTTCTCAGCAGATCAAACAGGGTTTAGTACTGTAAATTGTTAACGCCCATCCTCTTGTGAAAGTTCTCAGCTTTCTAGCTTAATGCTTCATGTTTAAACAGCTAATTTGGGACGTGATCAAGCACAGCTAAGGCTCCTGTTAACAGCGTATGCTAAAAACATTGCTTTCTGGAACAGAGAGCATAACAAAATTCTTCTTTTTGCGTTTGTTAGATATCTTGGTTGCATTTGTGAAATACATCATGTCACTTTTAAAAGCCATTGGTGTGTTTTGCCCAAATTTCAGGCTGTTTTGCATGTTAACAGTGTTACATGCTGTCTTACACAAAATACATGTGCCTTATGTGCAGCAGTTCTACATGTGAGGATTGTGCCATATTTCACAGAAAAAAAAGCCACAGAGGATATTTTTAGGAGACACCAAGTTGCATTGTTGTTTTCCCATTTACTTTACAGCCAAATCTACCTGAACATACTGTCTCTAAAAGTTTAAAGATGAAGGAAGAGAAAAACTGATTAATACTGAATGAAATCCCCTTAATAAATCTGAAATGGTTCTTTGTATAACAATAATGTAATGATTCAGGTCTAATTATGGACTGACCTGATAGGATTGCTGTTTCATACTGTTCAGAGGAAAATATCAATCCTTTCTTATTAAAATAAAACTATTTTTATTTCTGATAGTACATGACAATATTGAGCCTTAAATATGTCATTTGCCCCAAAATATAATTGATTAAATAAGAACAGTCTAATGCTGAATTTTAGTAACATGGGACTTCCTAAATCCTAATTTTTTTGCAAGGAATCCCTTTTCAAAAATATTCAATGAGTGTCATGAGTCATTTCATGCCCTCAATAGGCTGAATATTATATACTAAGACCTACTATTCAGAGGAATATTTCTGTACCTAACACAATTAAATATAATGGGAAGTTCTGGACTAGCTTTTGGATTTGGACTTCATTATCATTTATCTTTAATCAGAATTTATTCTTCAAGTTTGACCTCAGGAATTTGCAGGTTAAATTGCAAAGTTTTGTCTATATTTCCTGATAAGAAACCCAAAAATCATCTAACATGGTGGTAACTGACAATAAAAGATTATGAATTAGCTTTTATGATGCAGAGGTGACCTTTTAAGGTTTCACAAGCTCTGTGCAACTATGCAGCTATAATTCGAAAAAACTTACAAGTCAAATTTATGTTTTCACAAATCTGGCTAAAAACCTTACATTTTCATCATTTAGCCATGTCTACCGAGGACAGAATATTTCTATTCCTATAATTCATGCCAAGCGTGTCTTGAGGGCAAAATGGAATTTTAGGGAAAGAGGAGGCAAGTTTGTGTTAAATGTGTGTGTGTATGCACAAGCTTGGAAGTAACATGAAGAGTTTCTGTATTCTTTAACATACAGACATGGGGTGAAAAGGAGGTAAGACTGTCAAAGATATTCCATAAATTGCATTTATCACATTGCTTTCCAATCTGTTTTAGGTATATCACCATCATGTCTGCCTGTATTTTCGTCTTGCATATGTAAAGCAACTTGGGATCTAGTCCTCCTAAATGAAAGGTAATACAGAAATGCAAAGGATTAGTATCATTACAAAAATAGACACAAGGAATATGGAAAACATTCCCCACCAGATTATAAATATGCTAATGCAAGTCAAATCTGGGACCTTAATTGCTTTACCAGAGTTCTTATAAATGCGTAGAATTTAACCTCAGAATGTCCTGCCTAGTCCCATATATATTTAAAAAAAAATAATTAAAATCCCTCACATGTATTTCTCAAGGTTTGTGAGCCAGATTTCTTCTGCTTGAAAGCCAGCAGCCCTGACTCAGTGTTGGTTTGAATTAGCCCATTTCCCCTGCTCCTCAAGTTCAGGGAGGGCACAAGTGGGCTGGAATAAAATATTGCACAATCCTCAACAAAATGATACCCCTTGCAAACAGCTCCAGGCCATACTATTTAGATTTAGCAATGTGGAAATGTTCTAGAAATGTACTATTTTGATAATACACAAAATAAAATTGCTGCCTCATCTTGTACTTAAAGCAGCCCCTCACCTCCACCATCCCCCCTCCCAGCTCTCTGTGGCCAGGAGCAATTTGACCACGATGAAGCCTAGGTGGGGGACCAGACCTACAGCAAAGTGTCCTTCCTATCCTGACAGCTTGGAGAAGCACAAAAAGCCATGCCCAAAACCAATAGTACTGCACTAACTAGTGCTTGTTCTCTTGTGGGGGTATGGCTTCGATTACCCCCGTTTCATGAGCACAGGAAGATGCTGAGAGGCTGGTATTGTCTGGGACTCTGTAGTTCCTCGAACACAAATAGCTATCTGAATGGTTGTGTCTGCCATCGTTAAGCCAGCCCAGGTCTGCCCTGAAAACAGGTCTTCAGTTCCCTGAGAGAAAGGGAGGATTCACAAAAGGTTTAAAAAACTGTTCTCCCTTCCTGCCCTAAGACTTCCCTTTCTGTGTGCATTTGCCAAGAAAATCCTTCTAGCCCTGTAGGATGGGACCTCGGACCTCATCAAGGACCTCACCACAAAGATTTCCCTTATCCAAAAAAACCCCAACAACCATACCACGATCACATCTCGATACAAACCTCTTCAGGAGAGGTGTTTCTTTCCTTGATGTGATCCCATAACTAATAATGCCTTGGGGGTTGTTTTACAGTAACCAGAGTGGGCTGGGTCTTGTGGTTCTTCCCAGAAGGCAACAAAGGCAGTCTGTTCCCAGGGCCTGACCTCAGACACCAGACACCAGGGGTCCTACCTGCAGTGCAGCTGAGTTGGCTGTTGGTTCAGTGGCTCCAGCAAGCCAGGTCGTGACAGCACCCGGAGCAAGATGATCTTGCCCTGGGGAGGCATAGGGCTGAGCACAGCAATACTGCACCCCAGGGCTGGAGCTGAAATTTTTGTGGAGCTCCTGACAAAGTATCAGTGTATTCAGGGGTACCTTTTGACCCAACCCAAAATTTAGATTTAGCTCTCTTTGTCCCTCCCTGTCTGTTTGTACAGTGCAGGTACCCTTTCCTTCTTTCTGCAGGTGTCTCTAGTCCATTTAACCTGTAGTTCAGACCATGTTTTCTGAGGTATTGAAGCACACATCCATCATGCTGTCCTGGTTCAGCTAGGATAGGGTTAAATTTCCCCAGCAGTGGGGTGGAAGCTCTAGCCGGGTTATTCAATACCATGCTGACGTCACATCTGGGGCGCCGAAGCACAGGAGAATCGGTGAACGTGTGTGTTGTGCGATCGCTCTCCTCACTGCTGTATTGGTACATTTTTTGTTCTGTTTATTGTTATTACTATTACTGCTATTGTTACTGTTCTTGTTGTTGTTCGGTTTGTTGCTGTTGCACTGTTGTATTAAACCTCTCCTTATCTCAGCCCCGGGGTTTGTATTTCACTCTGACCCGTCCGGTCAGAGGGTGGGGGAGGGGCAGTGACAACGTGGTCTCAGACCCCGGCAGGGCCTAAACCACCACACATGCTTATTCACCATCTTTAGCATCTTGACATCCCCCACCCCTGGCCCAGGGTACTCTTACAGAATAAATATTAACTGTCAACCAGTCCATCCCACAGCTGAACAGTGCATAAAGGTGTCTGGGCCAAAGCAGATGTGGACAAAACCTCCATCCAATTGGTTGCAGACCTCGGCATTTGTGGAGTGATTTTTCTCTTCCCTATGCCCTGGGCAGTCAAGACTTGACCATCTCAAAAGTCCTTACTATTTGCAGCTGGCAATTGCTAAACTGGGGAGAAGTGGTGAAGGGGTTGAGGGGTGGCCCCTGAAAGAAAAACCCCTGAAGAAAAAAGGGCACAAATGCATCTCTCCTCCCCTCTCCCCTCCCCACTGCCTTTATAGCGTGTAGGGGCTAGGGGGGTCAGGGCATTCCAGCAGCTACTGGCGAGTATCCTGGAAACTGTCTCCTTTTTCCCAGTCCCTTTTATGAAGGAGACAATGCGGACATACAGTGACTGCCTTGTGCATCACTTGGGCCCCCAGGCCCTTTGACATGGGGATTTTGTACAGTGGCTTACCCCCTCCGCTCCCTCCCCAGGGTCCCCCAAACCCAATCCAGGCGGCTTCAGCTTCTCCCCTTCCAGCCTGATCCAGAAAGAAATTACATGCCTTATTTTCCCAAGGGCCTTGAGACAAATATGTGTAATGTGATTCCAGGGAAACAATTCAGATAATTCCAGAATTTACCCATGAATCCCTTTTGATTTATTTACCCAGGTCTCTTCTTCATCATTTCTCTCCCTTTCTTCCATCCACTCCCTTGCCCATCTCTCCCCAAGAGTCCCGCACATTTCTCCTCTCCTCAGCATGTTTTGTTTTAACCCTTCTACAGTGAGGGAAAGGCTGCTTCCCACTCCAGATGAGAAGTGGTCTCCATCCAAAGTGTGGCTTGACTTTCTTTGCTTGTTGTGTCTTGCTTCAGAGGCACAAGCTCAGTCAGAGGATTTGGAAGAATTTGCCCTTACAATATCCCAGTGCCCCTCTTTGGCATGCTCTTAGTGATACTGAGCCTAATTCTGGGGTGAAGGTACAAGTCTGGTCCTGAGTTTGTAGGTCAAAGTCTCTGTCAAACAGTGATGCCCCAAAAAATGCCTGGGTTCATTCACATCACAGGGGATTTGAGCTCAGGCTTTTTTGTTTGTCTGAAGGATGGCTTCCCAGTTACTCCAAGACATATTACCAACAATTGCAATGATATTTGCTATATCAGGTCCACTGAGGTCTCTCACAGGAAGAGTTGAGCTGTATTTCTTTGATCTCTTTCCTATCCTAGAAAATTGCTTCATGCAGAAGCCATTTTACAGGATACCCTGAAGTCCCATGAATTTAATACCAGCCTGTCTTCAAAGCTGCATAATGTGTCATAACATCTGCTTCACCTGGCTAATTGACCTGCAAGAACAGCTTTAAGCTTTGAATCACTGCACTCCTCCAGACACCACGGTCACTTCAGATCTCCTGTCCCTCCTGTCTACACCCTTCCTGATGCTGAGGCCGGTGTTCTGCACCTTTTCTTACGTGGGCTGCTATCTAGTGGCACTGTACCTGAGGAAGAGCTCCTTGGGAACTTTCTCCAGCTGATGCTTGATACCTGGTCATCTTTTCCTATTCCTCACCTGTGCAAAACATTTTCCAGCCTGGCAGAAGTTGTGCAGTCCCTTTCTGCATCCCTGATGTCTCTGTTTCCCACAGATCCAGAGGAAAACACTGAAGCAGCCCTCTGAAGCAGCTTGGATATGCTTCTTTGCACTGAGAGGAAAAAAAGCAGGAGGAAGAGAGAACAAGTAACTCCAGGAGAGATAGTACAAACTTTGCACAAATGGCTTCTCCTGGATTCCTGTGCTGAGCGTGTGTATTGGCTGATGGGTTGATCGCTCATTGCACCTCTTTTTGTTTTAAAGCAGAAAGAGAACAAGGCAGATTAACCGGTTATTTATCATATAGAGAGAAATTGCATGATGGTCTGTGCTCTCCTAACAGAAGTAGCTTGTGAGTTTTGGCCCTTTGCTGCTGACCCTGGAAGCCCCCACTCCACGTTGCTTCTCTTGTGCCATTTCATCATGTCACAGGAGCAGCACAGAGGTGCAGGCTGGCCCCAGCTCCCATACTTGTAGCCCACTGGCCCAGTTCTGCTTTCCCTGGGCCTGGTGACACATAAGGCTTCGATGGGGGACTTTGCTCCCCATGAGAATTGAATCCCTGTGTTTGCAGACTACAGGCATTAGTATGAAGGTGCAAGGTTACATGCTGGTTCAGGCAGCCCTTGCATAGGTGCAGTACAAGCTTGTAGGGAGTGGCGTTCGGAAGATCTCGCGATGTACGGAAGGAATAGCTGTAGCCCTCCCTTGTTACGAGGTAAGGTGATGGATAGGCTTGTAATGTTAAGGGCACACCCACGAAGGAGGAACTTGGTGAACGTATATAGGTGAGATACACGGTTTAATAAACGGACATTTTGTATCCATCATATTGGTGTTTGTACTGATGTCCCCGTGAAGGTCTTAACCTCCTGCAGCATTAGTCTGCGATCTGAGCGCCACTGATATGTGGATTGGCAGGTTTAATGAGGCAGGCTAATTGCGGTGTTGCAGTATTAGTCTCTGCGACCTGAGCGCCACTGACACATGGAGAGGCAGGTTCAAAGAGGCAGAGCTAACAGCAACACAAGCTGTCCCAGCTGTCAGTGACACCAGAGGGATAAACTCTGGTATTTGTCATTGTCCTGGTTTAACCAGGATAGGGTTAAGTTTCCCCAGCAGTCGGGGGGAGCTCTAGCCGGGTTATTCAGATACCATGCGGAGGTCACATCCTGGCAGGTCACATTTTTCCTGGCGGGAGCGCGGTGCACTCGTGGTTTTGTACATCGTGCTTCAAACTGCTGTATTTGGTAGCTATTTTGCTCTGTTCATTGCTATCACTATTACTGTTATTGTTATTGTTGTTGTTTGTTGTGTTGCTATTGCATTGTTGTATTAAACCTTTCCTTATTTCAGTCTTGGGGCTTTGTATTTCACTCCCTTTGTGGGGGAGGGGCAGCGGCCGCGTGGTCTCAGACCCCGGCAGGGGCTAAACCACCACAGTCATACAGGTGTGTTTGCAGTCTTGGATCAGTGGCATCTCTTGCTCAGACAGGTGCTTTGCAGACACCTAAGGGCACTGATGTTATACATGGACTTTCTGTGAATTAGCTCTTATGTAGGTAATTGGAGGTGAATTGATCATTTATTTTTCCTGCTGCTATTAAGGTTACGCTCCATATCTGACAGAAAATTGTGTATGTGCTTCCTCCAGCCACAGTCACTGAGGCAGACTGGGACTGTTTCATGGCAGCTCTGGAAAGTAAGCTTTTATTCTTTCCACGTGGTGTCTACATTGAGGTCCCTTGCTCCACTCCAACTCCTCATGCTGGATGTGCCCTCTCTGTGGTTATCCATGATCAGAACCAGTACCGTAGAGATGGGAGAGAGGAATTTTTAACTGTGTGAAGGCTAATTTCCTGTCTAGGCAGCGGAAGCCTCTTTGCTCCATCTGTACCAGGCTGAAGTTAATCACACTTCATTACAAGCTGAAGTAAAGCAGCACCAAGGAGTTTGCAACCAGCTGGTCTGCAAGGAGGAGAGGCCATCGAGGGAGGAAGTATGTTTCATAAATGTCGATAAAGAGTATACATTATGAGCATGCTAGGAATAAAAACAGTGAATAGCACAGTACCAGTGAATAGCACGCCTCAAATTTCAGACCAGTTCCTGTGGGCCCACTTAAAGCTTATTCCAGTTTTTGAGAAGTCACTGGTTCCAGCAATATCGCCAATGTTTAGGAGCGAGGAATCTTGCCAGACCCTCTAGAGCCATACCTCCAGAAATATGATGGAATTATTAAGTGCATTTAAAGTTTCTGTTTATTGTGAGAGGCATGATGTCTCAGCTTGTCTGCTGAGTTGCTTTTTTTTTCATGCAACACTCATAAATTCAGAAAAGGGAGGAAAAATGGCCAGAGCGCTGCTTTTTATACTGGACAGGGGTTGTTCGAGCCACTTGGTCTTAGTCATACCTGGCTGCCACACTGTCCCTCACTGACATCTATGCAGAGGTCTTATTAGCACCATGCTGATGGATGGGCTGTATGGGAAGACAAGTGTGGTACAGCCTTCAGATACCCTCGTTAGAACAAAGCAGAAAACTTTTGACATTTTTAATGTCTTTTTCTAATAAATTAAAACTTTTGACTTGGTTTTGAGCCAGAATGACTAAACAAAACAACTTTTTCATTTACATTTCACATTTCTGGAGGAGGGGAGCATTCAGTCGAAAACTGGTGTGTTTCGGCCATGAGGAAAATTGCCTTCCTATTGTCTCTCCTTTTTTTATTGGAACAAATAGACACATAGTAAAAATGTGAGCCAGCTTCTTTTTTTGCTAATACTATAAAATAGGGAGCAAAGCTGGCTTCCCCTCATTTTCCTTTACTTCTTTATTCTGTCCTCTCTTTGCCAATTGAAAACAGAATGCAGAGAGTTACTTTGTCTCTGGAAACAGCTCTTGCAGTACTAAACTGTGTTTTCAATGCTTTCCAAATAGAAGAGCTTTTTGGAGCCTTCATCATCTTCCTGAAGTTTTAGGGGGGAGGTCTGAGAAAATAAATTCATATTTTCTTCTGTCAAACTTGTCTGGCCAGG
This sequence comes from Strix uralensis, assembly GCF_047716275.1. NCBI lineage: Eukaryota > Metazoa > Chordata > Aves > Strigiformes > Strigidae > Strix > Strix uralensis. Next base: position 61,042,782 of record NC_133976.1, read on the forward strand.
GGAAGAATTGGGGAGAAATACTCACAGGGGAAATTATTGGCAATTTCCCTGCTGACTAATCAATATAAGGGGCATTATACACAAATATGAATGAAAAAGCTAAAACTGGCTGCCCTTTTCCTATGTTTGCTTCTCCAACACTACTGTCAGCCTTACCCTCTCATGAACAACCAATCCTTCTGAAAGCGCTTTGTTGTCTGCATAGCATAGGGAGCTGGCAGCAGAGGTGATGGAAGGAATATGTCCTTGTCATTACACTGTTCAGTTCCAAAATGAACACAGTTTCTCAGCTCAGGAGAAGAGATCCTTCATTAGTGACACTGTAGATGCAGATACTGTTTCTCTAAATCAGTAGCAGAAAGACAAACAGAAACGAAAAACAGCTCTGCAGTGAGAGAGCAAGAAAATAGGCTTCACAAGTACTTCAGCTATGATGATAAAGATCCGTGCTCAACATCAGAAATTTCTGATGCCATGCCATATCTTGCTCCCCTTTTACAGAATAAAGATTGAGTATTAAATGAGATATAGTAGGGAGTAATTGATTAGAATGGTTGCTCTGGAAAAGATTAGGAGAGCATTTGGCTTTCAGTTTGAAAATAAAATGAGAAAGTCACAGGACTTGAAGGAACTTTCCAATGTGGTTTTCATCTGGCTTGTCAGGTTGCTCCTGGAGAACAGAAATCTAGAAAAAAATAGAAATTAGGAAGACATGGTGTGACCCGGATAGAAATTCTTCAGCAAAAAGGGAAATGCAGAAGCAAACCGGTATGTAATAAAAGCAAAAAATCTTCTTTAACCATGTTTGCCACTCTTGTTTCTTCTGCAGGGCCAAATATTTCCAGGGAAAGAAGGTGAATGGAGAATTGGATATCCGAGTGGAACAGGTCAGTGACAACTAAATTTGGCTTAATCTGTCTTAATGACAGATAATCTGTAAATACTTCTTGAATAAAGGAACTAAGGAGGAGTTTTAAGACATGCCCATTTTATAGAATTGTGGAAGCTATAAAAGAAAATATCTTAGTGTGACATCCCTTCATCCTCCCTAACTTTGCAGAATCATTTGCTATTTCACCTTAAACTGAAATTTTCTGTTCTGGTGATGGGATTATAATTTCTTCCATTGGAAGACTACCTCACAGTTCCACATATATGCCTGCAGAGGTGCAAAGCCAGCATGCCACAGTACATGTTGGTGATGTTATGTTCCACATGCAAGCTATACACGTTTTCTGACTTACCCTGATTTAAGCCTAAAACCTTTGGTTTAAGTATGCAAAATAACTACATATGCCAAAATCTTTTTATCTGTTGAAAGTCCATAGGAACAGTAAGGAAGTTCATGGCCTGTTTTCTGATGTGTCCTGCAGGACATTGGACAAATTCTCTGTTTCTCTGTTAGCCTTGGCACCACACGTTCATTTCAGTTGAAAACTTTTCATGTTGAGGTCTGTCCCCTCCTCTCTGTGTTGGTGCAGTGTCTGTCAAAATGAAGTCCCAGTATTGACTGAGACTTTGGATGCTGTTGTCAAAGTAGAAATTATTATTAATAATCATCTGCAGGTGCCTAACTTGAAACCTGGCATAAGAAGAGAGAGATGCAGAGATGAGCTGGTGATCCTGAAGGAGCCATATGCTTGTTTTGTACTCATTAGGGCTATAAAACTGTTTGGATGGATAAAGAAAGCTGGTGAATGTTGTTTCAGTGACCTGATATTGTCTGTCTTTACAAAGCTGTTGATTCTTCATCGTGTGTGTGTGTGTGTGTGTGTGCGCGCATGTATGTGTATAAAATTATTAATGCAGTGGTTTTGAAGACTTTCTCAGGAACCATTGCCCTTGGAAATGGTTTCCTTCTCTTTTCAAAGGAGAGCCGTCTAGTTGCCTAGGACCATACAATGAGCACACATGTTCTAATCAAAGGCTGTGTCTGGGACAGAAAAGTTAGCAAGTGATTTTTTTTGCAACTATGATACTATGAACACTTCTTTTTCCTGTTTTTATTGGTTTCACACTTGTCAGTACTGGGTGGTATTAGCAAGAACAATTCTCACTTGCACTTCCTTATCAAAGCCTTTATGTTGCTGGCTGCCTCAGTAAATGTCCTAAAAGAGAATAGGAAAAAATATTTTAAAAATCACACTTCTCACATAGAAACATGGAATCACATAATAATTCAGTTTTGCACTTCAAACCTCTGATCCAACCCACTCCAATGCTCAGAGCAAGGTCAGCTTCACAGCTAGACCTGGTACTCTTCAAAATAACCTGTTAATTCTTTCCTAAACCTCCAGCTTCTGCCTTTCCCCTCATAATCCTTCTTCTCAGATGTTACTGCATTTAACGCCCTTATAAAGGAACAATCTTCAAATGGTTGGTGAGTGGAAAAGGACAGAAGTAGATTCTTGAACCCTGATGAGTTAAACCCAGTAATAGTTTTTTATCATCACTGGGTAGCTTATCACATTTCCCCAAGGACTCTTTCAGGGAGACTTTCCCAGTCTGTCTCTTGAAATCCTTCACATAGGCTGAATGTCCATGTTTGAGACAAGGCACCAAATTGCTTCAAGCAAAGACCATAAGGCTGGTGTGTCTATGCTGGTGAGGACCATTGCCAGGCTTCTTGCAGCCTTCTTTAACTACTCATCATAGTGACTGCAGCGTTGCCCAAGGGAATGAAGCATGCAGTGGGTAGGAGTTGAGGAACAATGAACAAGGGTCCTGACTGCTTCCCCTCACCCCCTCCCTGCCCCTCAGAGCAGTCAGACAAGCCTCCACAGGGAACTGCTCTTGACTCCTCAAGCCCTCGAAAGCAGAAGGAATGATCACTTTCCCCAGCTGGATCACTGTCTGTCAAGGAAAACACAGAAGCTGCATTGTCATGGGCAGTCCTTGAATCTGACCTCAGGCCCCTTGCATATCGTTGAGGCCAAGAGAGGGGCACTTCTTTCTTCAAACTCTGCCTTTTTGTCCTCTTCTTTTGTTGCCCGTCCATCCTTGCTTGGTATTTCTTGCTATTTAATTTTTATTCATTGCTCCTACCCTTATTATCTGGAGCCTTCCTTGCTTCTTCATCCTCTTCCTCAGGTACAATCCAGGAGCCTAAACTGTTGTGGAACAGGTCCCCTGAGGCCGAACACAGACCCTCTAAACCTAAAAAACTAATGTTCTTTCTCAGTCTCCTTATGGAAAAAAAAAAAAAAAAAAAAAAAAAAAAGCAGGGAATAACTGTGTTTACCAGCCTGGTCCACACCTTTCTCTTTAAGTTTTCAGTTCACCAGTCCTCACTACTATAACCATCCCATGAATGGCACACAGACTGTGCTATGGTGCACAAGCCCTAACCTGGCTGTTCAGTTATGAATAAACTCTGCATCAGATCAAAATTTGAATCTCACACACCTCTTGAGCCAGTTGGTCTGGGCAGTAAGTTCATTTAGTTTTTAGTTTTCTATTTGAGCCTGCTTTAGATAACCACATATTATTGACTCATCCAGAAATACAGTTTGCCTTAGGAAACTTTTTTATATTTTATAGGGAAAACCACTTTTGATCTGAAAAGCTAAATAACAAAAAATTTGAATGGCAGAATGCAGTGAAATGAAATATCCAAATGTTAATACTCTTGAAAAAAACACATTGAGAAAAAGCAACTGCTCTATTTTTTCTGACCATGCTGATTTTTTTGCCATTCTTTCAGGATGCTCTGTAGCTGGTTTAAACTGAAGGAAGCACTTGCCTTGTTGCTTTTTCTCTTCCTCTTTCATCTCCATTTCTATTACAACTTAATTCTTTCTTATCAAGCTGTTTCAGCAGTCTTTGGGGGAAGCAGAGCAGGATAGTAGGTGATTTTTTTTTAAAGTCATGATATCACTTATTTGTAATGGGGCAGGAGTGCTGAAAGCAGTGCTGTCTCTCCCTCTCTGAGCAGCAGGAAGTCAGTTATCTAATCTGGTTATACACCCTTACCAGCTCTCTGAGCTGCCTCTCCTCCTTGGCTGTCATCCGAGGAATGCAAGATGTATGTGATCATGCTGTCTCGCTCCGTCTATCCCCCACACCCAACACTGTGGAAGGCATTGTCTGATTTCAGTCAAATTGAAGAAACAGGCAGAAGTTTCAAGATACCAAGTTTCTACAATAGGTGAATTCGTATTAGACACTAGATAATCTGCAGGGAAGAGATGGTCAAATGCCATCCTGCTGCTCAGGGAGCTGCTTCTGTAATTCTCAGCTTGTATGAAAATAGGTTTTATGGACTCTTGAAGAAGGTTTTCAGGTTCTTTAGCACAGAAATTAATTGCATGACCTCAAAAATACCCCCAGGGCCCTGTTCTTCAGCTAGGTCCATTACCACTAGCAAGAGACAAGAAACACTGGGAGCACCTCCTGGTGCCAGTGAATAGCAGAGAGTTGTCAGGGACACTATGGTTTGTGCACCCTCTCCAGCCACTGCTGTGTTCTGTCATCCATTAAAATGAATGTGAGGCCTGACTTTGTTTCCACCTTTGTTTTTTCTCCTCTCATCTTCAGCTTAACAACCAAAACATATTTATTAATGTGTTTTAGAGGCTGGGGGATTTATTATTGCCCACCCTTGACTGAAACCCAGGCATGTAACACCATTGCCTTCTGGCTGCAGGGGGGGAGGTACAGGGCTGACTGAGGGCTGGAGCTGTGGGAAGCAAGTGCAAGTGCTCTCCTGAATCAGGGCCCCTTTTTCTTTTGAGGCAGTTTGGATTACATTTTGATTATTTGGATATTTTTCCACTACAAGTCCTTCTGTAGCAATGACAGTCATTCATAAGACTGCATGAAACACTGATCAGAAGGTGAAAATCTATTTGATCTATTCCCATTAAAACCCTGATGGTTTAAGTTTTACTCAGTGTGGTAAAGCTCTAAGCTTTAAGGAGAACATGAGTCTAAAAATACTGTCGCTCTTTTATGCTAAAAATAAGGTTCTTAGATTTTGATCCATGTTGTTGCTTTTACTTGCCTTGTGATTTCTAGCTTCAAAAACTGCAGTGTATACACCTCCAGTTCTTTTCTCTAGAAATACAATTGCTAGAGAAATTCTTTTAGAAATGAAAAGTATGTTTGATTAAATGTCTTTAAGGTTAAGTTGAATTTAAAGAAGAATCTTAAAGTGCCACAGGAGTTAACCAAATTGCTTTTAGTCTCTCCCAGACCTTCTCAGTCCTTCACTGGCCAGAGGACAGGATGCATTAGGAAACAGTTTCCTGTGTTTCAGGAAGAGGAGGAATTATACCATAGGCCTTATATTCTGGCAAACATTTTCCATCACTGCAGGCAACTGGTAGTAATTCAGCACTTCCTTACCCACCCTCTCTGCCCTGATCCTAGAGAAAACTAAGCCTTACATGCTCTAAGGATTTCATAACATACCCTGGGTGGGGGTCTTCTTGAGTGTCAGGCATGCCCCATGCACAAAGGGGATGCTGAATGGCCGTGCATCCCCAGCACACCCAGGTACAAGGAAAAGAGGGCAGGAGAGCCTGGACAACCACAGACCCATCAGATAGGCCATGACACTGTGGGCAGTGGCCAGATGAGGGATACTTGTCACCTATCTGGGAGAGAGATGCCCACAAAGCAGGAGATGTGCAGAGCAGGGTCATTGGGATGACCATGGAGACCTGACTTATGAAAGGAGGCTGAAAGAGTTGTTTATCCTGCCAAAACAGAGGCTAAAGGAGACACGACTGCTTTTAATAAGTACACTGCTTAAGAAAGGTTTTCGTGACATGGTGTCTGCAGTAACAAGGGGTTAGACCCTATCACTCTGGTGGGCTTTTCCAGTCCTGTGCCCTGTGTTGACCAACAAGAGCCCAGGAGGGAGAGAGAAGAGCACAGACCTATCAGGCAAGAGCAAGCAGCACTTCTTAGAGAAAGTCTGCCACCTTCGGGGTACCTTTCCTTCAGATATTTCCCAAAGGCATTTTAATATATTGTCCTGGTTTAACCAGGATAGGGTTAAGTTTCCCCAGCAGTGGGGGGGGAGCTCTAGCCAGGTTATTCAGATACCATGCAGATGTCACATCCTGGCGCGTCACATCCTGGCGCGGGAGCGCGGGGCGCATGGTTTTATACATCTGCTCCTCTCACTCCTGTGTTGGTAGATATACTTTGCTCTGTTCATTGTTATCACCGTTATTCTTATTGTTGCTGTTTGTTGTGTTGCTATTGCACTGCTGTATTAAACCTCTCCTTATCTCAGCCCGGGGCTTTGTATTTCACTCCCTTTGTGGTGAAGGGGCAGCGGCCGCGTGGTCTCAGACCCCAGCAGGGGCTAAACCATTACATATATTCAGAGACATCTTTCCTGGCATTGGCTAATTGATGGTAGAGGGGGGTGAAAATGGTGAAGGGAGAGTGATGAGGCCAAAAGGTTCATCTAAACTTTTATTCCTGTTGTTTGTCCACCCATCTCCTTCCCACCATTTCCTGCTGTGACAAGGTGGGTCTGTCTGTCCATCTGACACACATTCTTCTCACACAGCTCATTCACTTGTTCCCACTGCCTGGTTATTTTCAGGGAATGATTATTCAGTGAACTTCTATGTACATGCTTCTGGAAAAGTCTTGTGGTATAGATTTTGACTCCATTGGCAGCATTGTCAGGAAAAAAGTTGTACTTGGCACTCATAGAAGATAATAGTAATACAAATCATGAATTCCAGATTGTACTTCCTGTCCTAAAGAGGTATTTTCATGTGCAGCACAAAGTGATACTTTCAAAAGGTAGAATCTGAAAGGCCCATGTTTGATGAAAGGAAAATTAGTCTCTCATCAAATAACTGTATAATTTTTACTAATTATATGTTTAGGGTCTTTTTTTTCCAGCTGAAAGCCAGAAAGCAGTTCAAGAACAGCAACAACAGTTCTCATAGCTTTGCCACATATAAGCATTCATAAATCATGAATAAAGGGACCTGAAGAAATAGCAAGAATGACTCAAAAATCATTAATTTCTTAAATAAGTTGTATCTTCAATATTTTTTTTTATTTCCATTGGCTTTTGGATGCTTACAGAGTTCATGTTTTTGAGCTATTTCCTGAGATCAAAAGGTTTCAAAATGTGCTTTTGCTAGAGCTTCAATTTTCAGGCAGTCGTACAACTCCTGAAAAGAAAATTTAAGAGACATTCCAAATGCCATCAGAGATAATGCACAAAAAGGCACTCACAGAGGTCAAGGCATGTGGACCTTCAGCATCACTGCTGTCTGCAGCCTAGGAGCATGCATCCTAGCTTCAGGACTTGTGAAAAGCAGTTGTGGAAGCTCCCCTTGGAGCCACACAGCAGCAGCCCCCTCCCAGCTAGACCCTCTCTGTCCTTTTCTCCCAGAGAACAATCCCAGTACTGTGGGCAGGTGGGAAGCAGGGTGCATCGCCAGGGGGAAATGTCTCAGGACATGGGGAATCAGGGTGTGTAATCTCTAATTCTGCATGCATGTGCACACCAAGCATGCACAGCACTAGTCCTCCCCTTGTTCACATCCATACGATCTGTTCACCCTTCTGTTTGTGCAGGATTTAGGGTTTGCTTACTTGCCCCCTGAAATGCTTGTGATGGTTGTAGTGAAATGTGCTGTTACAGGAATGCAGCCTGGTGTCCGCCAAAGTCTTTCTTTCCTTGCATATATTGGAATATCCACCAAAAACATAAAATCCACTGAGGAATGTGTGTAATTTGATTAGACAGTGGTAATTCCTCAAGTGACTAAGCCATGACATGGACCAGCCTGTTATTCTGACTGCATTTTGTGTCATGGCGCAGGGGGAGAAAAACAGACGTGTAGTAGTAACTGATGAAGAGCTTCAGGAGCAAGACTGGGAGAGTGGAGAGCCTTGGTCAGAGCACAGTCAGTGGGTAGGGAAGAGCCAAAGGAGACATGGAGACTGGGGAGCTCTGGCCATGTGAGAGACCCTGCAAGCCACCTGTGGCTCCAGTGCCACAAGTCATCCCACATTCCTCTGTGCCCATGTGGGTGAGAGGGGCTGTTCAGAGAAACTACCAAACTTGTGCTTAGGATCCTGATGTGGGTACTCTGCGTTGCCTTATGTAAAGCTGCGTACTGTAGTGGTAGTGCAGTGCTGTGATTTATGTGATGGAATAACCCCCAAAAAAGCCAGTGTATGTGTTGTAGCATATGGCGTGTTGCACTGAGGAAAGTGCAAAGGTTCCCTGGCAGTGCTAAACCCTGCCCCTATTTTTGTGTATGTGGGGTATATATGCAAATGGGGGTATATATGTAAATATTCACATGGAAGTCTAAAATAACTTTGTGTCTCCCTTTTAAGCAATAACCAACCTGAGCAGCTTTTAGTTAGGTTATGTACAGATGAGGGATTAGAAAGTTCAGTAGCTCCAAAAAACCCAATGTGCTTGTCGCTGCAGTGACACACTAAGCCTACTTGCTTTGAAAAAAAAAAAAAAAAAATTAGCCATCATGCCCCAAAAACTTGTCTTGTATCCCTATTCCTGCACTGCTGTGCCACAATGAAGGTGAACTGACCTTCAGCATCTGCTTAAGGAGCAAACTGGAATGCTTTCCTGGGGTTCCCCTTTGACATGCAGGGAGAAGTTTAATAAGGACATCTGCTAGATACCAAACTTATCACAGGACGGTTGAGGCTGGAAGGCACATCTGGATATATTGTAGTCCAATGTCCTGCTCTGAGCAAGGTCACCTAGAGCAGGCTGCCCAAGACCATGGCCAATAAAGGTTTTAGTGTCTCCAGGAGTGGAGACTGCACAGCCTCTCTGGGCAACCTGTTCCAGTGTTTGACCATCATCACAACAAAAATGGAGTTTTCTTGTGTTTACATGGAATTTAGTGTATTTCATTTTCTGCCCGTTGCCCCTTGTCCTTAATGTGGGCACCACTAAGAAGAGTATGGCTCCATCTTCTTTACTACCTCCCATCAGGTTTTTATAGACATTGACAAATCTCTTATGCAACAATCATCAGTTGTTGCACAAGTCAAGGAACTGAAGACAAGTCAATAGCCTAGACAAAGCCAATGCAAGGATTACAGTGCATCTCAGCCAGAATATGGGTTAAAAAATAGTCACATTGCTGCACATATGATGAATCAATGCTGGAACATATGAAGAGCAATATTATATGTAAGGTGAGTGGCCTTACATCTTACACAGCAATCATCAGGTCTCTGCTGAAGGGTCATGGTGAGTTTGGGCCATTACAACTCAAGGAAGTTGTGACCTGTCAGGGAGGATCCCAGTGACAGCAACAAGACTGATCACTGTGCTGGAAAACATTACCTACAAAAAAAATCTTACAAGAATAGGGTTGGTTTTGTCTAGGAAAAACAAGGAAGAAGGAAGGATAAGTCTTCAAGAAGTAAATCTTCAGGTTCCACAGGAGGAAGTAATGGACAAAAAAATTACAGTCTTAAAAAGTAAGGGGAGAGATTTAGGTTGGACATTGTGAAAACTTTCCAAGGTTGTTAAGACACAGACTGCCTAAGGAGGTCCTTCATCTGTGGAAGATACAAGAAGGTTATATAGTTTCTGCACAAAACAGCAGAGGTAGAGCTGATCCTGCCTTAGCAAAGAAAGACTGACTATGTGATGTCTTGAAGTCCTTCCAACACAACTTTCTGTTATTCTATGAAAAAATGCTTAAAATCCACCTTGAGCATGTGCTTCTCATGAGTCATTAATAGGTATGTTTACAAAGCCAGGCATTTCTACTATCGCATGATTTAAAATGACACACTCCTCCTTGTTTTATTATCACAAACAGAAACAGAAACCCTACAATAGCTCACCAAAAAGATCTCCATCATCTAGAGAACACTTATGGGAGAAACCGAGAGTAGCTTAAGATTTAGTCCAAATGATCTGGAGAGATTTCTGAATCTGAATACCTGAAATAGGCATTTTTAACAGAACTATCCTCAAAATATCTGTGGGCATCCTCCCAGATCTGGTCTTACAGAGGTACAAAATATTTCTACTCCCATGGTCTGTATTACGTTATTCTTCAAGATAGATTTTGTCACGTTTGTCACATATCTCACTTTTGCCCTGAATGTTTTTGCAGCCACTGCCACCATTGCAAAGCAAGTATAAAACACCATCAAGCTAATGTAATGCCTTCTTCTATTTGATGAGTCCTAATGCAAATGACTCTTCAAGGCCATGGCGACTGGTGCTCTCCTGTTTTATGCATAGTGACCTGTCACTCTATCTGCATGGGCTGCTTTCAAAGATCTCTTTGTCTGCAAGGTAAACTCAGGCTGGAGATGATCTCAGACTGGAAATCCCAGCCAAGGGAAGTCATCAAGCTACAAAACCCACAAAGTTAAAAATACAGGGAGCACTGGAAAATCAACAGGAAATAATTTCTGCTGACTGAAGTTTTGAGCCTTCTTCCAGATGCCAGCTAGAAGCAGTCTGTCAGATGGGACAAAGCAGCTACATGAAAGCAGCAACAGTCCTTACCTTAGTTAAAGTAGGCGAATGCCAGGAAAGTATTAGGATTGTCCCTCAGCTGTGATTGTATATCTGGATGTTTTAGGGATGAGGTAACTGAGTTCCCCAGACCCTCTCTGCACTCCTTCCTCCTTGCCCTGGACAGTGGTTGCCAAAGGGGATTTCTCCCTTCCTTTTGGCTCTTGACATTAGCAGGCCTGAAATTGGTCCTGGCAGTTTGGTATGAAGTAGTTACCAGCTCAGGGGATTCCCAGGCCTGTTTGGACATCAGGTGTCTGAACACAGCTTTGTTTGGTCTGACTGCCTCAAGCCTGTCAGACTGACTTAGATTGTAAGTGCCAGACATCAAATGAAAACTGCCCATTTTCAGCAAAGCAAAGTATTAAGCTCTTTAGTACAAAACCATTATGGAAAAAAATTTGGGAGAAAAGCATAAAACCCATGAAAACACAGGCCTAAAATTTCCCTCTCTTGCTCTGGTGTTCACATCAGATGAGGCATCCCTCAGCTGCAAAAGCTGGACATCCAGCTCAGTAACACTCTGCTTTTGGAGTGGGACATCTCTGAGGAATATGTAGACATAGAGGTGGGAAAACCATCCTTTAATCTCCTTAGTCCATAGAGCATCTCAAACCCATGTGTAAGCTAGCAAGCTTGCCTTGACCCAGGAGAGAGCTCACTGATTGTACCTTACTGAATTTGTTCAAGGTGGACTCCCTCCTCCCCACATCTATTAAGATTTATTAAAATGTATAAAATGCAAGTGCCTTTTAGAGGTACATATTTTCTTATTTCTGATCCAATATGATCAATGAAAAAGCATGGCTGTGGCCAAGGCAACACTGCAATCTCATAAGAAAAGCCCAGCCAGTCACCTGAACCACTGCCATTCCCTCTCTGGTTGGATGTGTTTGAAGTAGGATTTATTTCTTGGCAACAGGAATTTTCCCCCTCCTTTCATTGTAATTGGGAGGTACAATGATGTAATAAGATCATGTAAGGGTGTTGCTTTGAAAAGTTTACATGGGGCTGCAGACATGAAAACTCGTTACATCATCGGGTCACCATGCTTTAAAATTACATGGATTTTTAAAAAAGAAAGTAGGAAGTGATTTTTTCATTTGTCATCTGGCCTCTGAGCCTTTACAGTTGTATTAGCTCTCCATTGGCAAGTTTTTTCCATGTGTTTATGAGGACAAAACATGCTTTTTTTCATACTGTTTTTCTTCTGTATAAACATTGTTCCTGGAACTATCTTTTGGTTCCAGGTAGTAGAAGTATCAGAAGAATATTAAATAGTACAAGGATCCCAGTAAAATCACAAGCATTAGCAACACTATCTCAGTGCTCTGATATTAGGTAGCCACAGGTTAGAAGATTATTTCACTGCTGCTCAGTCTCCATTTTACTAAGTCTGAAAGAAACACCTTAACAAAAAGGGGACAAGAAGCTGTTCAAAGCAAGAAGACTGTCTAAAAAAATGAAACCTAATTATTTATATTTATATTTATATTTATATTTATATTTATATTTATATTTATATTTATATTTATATTTATATTTATATTTATATTTATATTTATATTTATATTTATTCGTATTCATATTTCATATACACCATGTGGTGGTTTAGGTCCTGCCGGGGTCTGAGACCACGCGGCCGCTGCCCCTCCCCCACAAAGGGAGTGAAATACAAAGCCCCGGGCTGAGATAAGGAGAGGTTTAATACAACAGTGCAACAGCAACACAACAAACAACAACAATAACAATAACAACAGTAATAACAATGAACAGAGCAAGATATCTACCGATACAGCAGTGAGAGCAGAGAGATCGCATAACACACGCGTTAACTGACTCTCCCTCACTCCCACGCTTGGGCGCCAGGAGGTGACGTCAGCATGGTATGGAATAACCCGGCTAGAGCTTCCCCCCCACTACTGGGGAAACTTAACCCCATCCTAGCTAAACCAGGACACACAGGCACTAATTTAATGTAGGATTCTGAATCTGTACACATATGTTTGCATCATGCTGGAAAGGGTGGACTTGCATGGCACAATAATAGGCTATTCTAGTTTAGGGTCTACTCATTTGTTCATAAAGAATGGAGTTAGGATTTGGAGCCCAAGACTGATCAGCTAATCCTGCCATCCTCCTTCTACCGAGAGTGGCCTGAGACCATGGAGTTTCACTGTCACTCCTGTCTGAGGGACAGCAGAGCCAGCAGCCATGCTCTCACCCAGTTAATTGCTCTGATTAGTGTCTTAACCTTCACTGACATGCACTGCAGTCATAATTGCCCCCGTGCACATTGCCCTTTGCTCCCCATAGCTTAAATATACCTTTCCAAGATTTCCAGCCTTGTAAATTGCACTTCTTTTAAAATATAAAGTGTTTTAATAATTGAGCAGTGCTGTTAATAGCCTACCCAGCTTTGCTAACCCTTTAATAGTTAAAATCTTAATAAGTAAACCACATCAGATGAATTTCTCTGCTTATCACCTTCCTGCAGCATAATGAGGCTTTTTAGCTATTTAGGGAAGTTTAAATCTTTTGTATTAGGTTTATAGCTGGCCAGTGGCATAACAACCAACTCAGGCATAATTCTAAATGGATGTTTCCAAGTGGAAACTTGGAATTTGAATTCAAATGAGCTTACCTCTTTTTATTATTGTTATTCTTTCCTGTATACGTTTTTCAGCTTGCTCATTCTTAATTTCTTCAGTACTTATTACTGCAATAAAGCTAATCCTGCATACTTGTACAGCACAAGTGTGGGAGCCATAAATACTTCTGCAGTCTCTCCAGGGCAAATCAGCTATAATTGGATCTCCCACTGCAGGCACATTCCAGCCAAACACAATTCTGCGTCTGTGTCCATGTGTTTGTGTCTCTGCTGCCCTCAAGTAATGCTCTGTCCTTTTGCTCTGCTCCAGGCTGAGTTCTCCGAGCTGAACCTGGCTGCTTACGTCACGGGTGGCTGCATGGTGGACATGCAGGTCATGAGGAACGGCACCAAGGTGGCAAGGTGAGGAGCACCGGCTTGTCTTGAAAACTGGACTTTCTGGAGCAATGCTGGGGCAAGCAGAATGACCTCAGGGTCTGATTGGTATCTGAACTAGGGCAGCCCAGTCCCAATGACTTCAAGGTTTCCTGGAAGTGGTGGAAAGACTGACCTGATTTTGGTGGTTTTGTATAAGGTCTCAGTTGCATATTATACTGTACAGTCATTGTTTCCAGTCTAGACCCTTCATGCAACCACAAATACCTCCTTTTCAGGTTCTTTTTAGCCTCAGGCTTGCCAATAAAAGGGACAATAGATCTTCCTTTTCCTTGATTTTTCTCTCCTTCTGTGTCAACCAACCATTGTAAACAGTGGCTTGCATTCATTAGCCTACCTGTGTTAGGTCCTGATCCCAGTGGACTACCCTTGCAATAGCCACAAAGCCACATGATCCTGATCCTTGCAGCTTGATCTGCTCCTGAAATATCACTTTTTTTTTTTCCAAGATTCCCAGTGTGTCAGCCTTGCCCTGTAATATATCCCAGTAATACCATATCTCTGTTTCATGGGGATTTCTGTCCCTACTAGCATTACTTCATAACTGCAGTCTGCAAGCAGACTCTTTTCCTGAGCAATGCTTCCCCAATCATGTGCCTAATTCACTTTCCAAAAGCATTGCTCCCTTTCTTTTTGATACTTGAGTGCCTGCAATTTGGAGTTAATGTTAGATGCATTCTTATTGGAGCTATATGAAGAGCAGTGTAAGTTGTCACATCAGTGTATGAAGGTTAAATGCCCGTTTACATAGCCCTGATACTACCTTTCACCCTTTTATTCCCAAGCTGACATCTTTACGAGTTTCTGTCATTACAACTTCTGACTTTGATACAATAGCTTTTCTTTGTTCGTGTTGAAATCTCATTGCTATTCCCAATCCATTTTTCTAACCTCCCTACTTCTTTTTGTGTAATTCTTTTGTGATTTTTGGTGTATACAGCATCTGCCAGTTTAATATTGTTCACACATTTAATCAATGCTTTTGTCTGTTTGCTTCTAGTTCAGAAATAGAGACACATAATATAGCATGCAGGGATATTTTTGAAAGGGATTATTAGAACAGCTGAAAAACAGTGATTCTGAGCATATTGACCTCAGTTTAATTTCTCAAGTTGTCATTTCCAGTCCAAACAGTACAAAGCAACACTTGTCACTGTCAATTAGCTATGACTGTGGTCCATCAATTATTTCAGGTCTTGACAGCTCTTAGTACGTCTACAAGTCTCCATTTGTTCTTTGGTACAATTTCACAAGCCTCTTCTAAAAACTTTTAAGGTTGAATCTGTTACATCCATTTGCTTTCTTTCATCCCACAGATGTCTGTTTCTCTGTGAAACAAAGCGTATGTCCATGAACCAGCCACTGGAGCATTCATCAGACAGTGCACCGTGCTAATGCACTCTTGTGTTCGCTTGCTCATCATGCTGGAATGTTTCCCAAGAACCATTTCCTAGGTTGATCACATCTTCATTTTCCTTCCCATGCCTTTCCTCCCAAAGCCATTCATACATCTGGCAGAAAGATCTTGAGCTATTAAACTGAAACTGAAGACAAAATTTATTTCATAAGACTGTCTGGGGCATGGAGTTCGTGGTTTTGTTCACAGTCACAGCTAGCCTTTCTACATGGATATTTATATATGAAAATGCATCTTTTTATGAACAGCATTAGTTCAGGTTTTTTGTTTTTGTCTATGCATGTTTAAGGACACATGCATTTGTGTGGTGGGATTTGTCTGTATACCCAATTCATATGGTATGTGTTGTCCACGGTTTGTAATAGTCCTTACAAGCACTAGCCACTTATTTACAGCCTTTGCTGATGTGCCCCTGTCCTGCCCAGCTCAGTGAGATTAAGAGCTCAGGCCAGCCATCTTCCACTGCCACTCTTACCAATACTTTAGAAGTTACAGAGATAAAAACTCTTCTTTACTTTAGAAGGTGAATTACAGAGCATACATGGTACTGAGTTGTGTGGAGGCCTCTCAGCCCATCCACATGGGTGGATGCAGCTTGTTTCCCATTCCCTCCAAGTCCCCCCATCCTGCCCACAGCCATGTCCTGCCTGGTCACAGACACTCCTCAGGGTGCCCAGCCAGGGAGATGCCACACAGGACACCTTTGACTCACATGTGTGCACCAATCCTGCTGATGATGACATCTTTTTTCCATCACTTACTAGGCCTCTGTTACTTATTAAGCAAAATATTTAGTCACAAGTCAGAATATTTCTAGATGGGGAGATATAATACTCATCATGGGTTTTGAATACCCCAAGTCCTTGGAAATCACACTGACAAGTTATAGGAAGAAAATACGATAGCATCTTGCTAATAGGCACATTTGGGATTCCGCCCCCCCCTCAGGAGCCCTGCCTTCTTCACACTCCTCTTCAAAGCAAAGGCAACAGAGCGCTATGGTTTAGTCAAAAGACAGTGAATATGCCACAGACCAGTGGATTTTAAATCAATGAAATAATAGACATTTATAACAACAACTACATTAATAATAATAATAAAGCAACCACTGGGCTATTCTCTCCAGTTTTAAATTATGTCAACTGGTAAACTAGCAATCTATTAGCCTATTAAATTCTGTCATTTGGCAGCAAGTCTCCTAGTTCTTTCTTTACACTAGGGAACTCCTATTGCATGTTTAAATCAAAGCTCTTTCTTTGCTGACCCTTCGATCCTTTCTAACACCTTGGACTTCAGGCATTCTTGTAGACCCTGTGCCAACTGATTTGAACTGCACCAGGAAAGAATGGTGGTTCTTTTACCTGAAAGATAAATCTCCTATTAAGAAGATATAACAGTCCTTGGAGCCCTACACTTACCACTTGCCTCAGGCAATTTTTTTAAAAAAGGAGCTTTAGAAGCATTATTGTCAATTAAAGGGAGCAAGGAACTGAAAGTATACAGACCTCCATGACTACTAGCCTGTGTATCTTGAAACAAGTAGCTGCAAGTAAGTTAGCAAGCAACATAACTGAAGCCAGGCATCACTTTGCTTGCCTGATTTTTAAAACAAGTGTGGCTCCCAGAATTTGATTTTACAGTAACAGAATTCTCCACCTCCTCTTTTTCAGCTACTAAGTTCTGTGCATCTGTAGGATGGGGTGAGAGATTTGATAGTCTCAGTGAAATGTGCTATTGGAGAGAGAGACTATCATCTAACAAATCTAAAAAACTGTATGTGTTTTTTCTGTGCCAGTTCCACCATGGTATGCAATGGCTCCATCAGCCTATTCAACACATTTTCTTCAGAGTTAGAAGAAAAAGAGCTGGCCATGGAGTATCTCCTGCAGTCTCTAGCAAGCATTTTCCTATTTCAGTGCCCTGTAACACAAGCCCTGACTGAAAACATTGCAGGGGGATGAACTGGGCACCGGGAGCAGAGTTGGGCTCAGCCAGGCCTGGCAAGGGTGAATCTCCCACATCTTGTCCTTGTTACCCCAGCACTTCTTTGGGTAAAATTGGCACCAGAGCTTCCCCAGTGAAAGTTAAATATGGGAAGGAAGAGGTGGCACTTACTCATTCCAAAGGATCCCTCACCGACTTAGACATAGCAACCACTTCAACAGAGAAATGGAATAATTTCTGGGTGCAAAGGCTGGACTACTAAGCAGTGTGAAAAAACAAGCGTGGGCTGATGCCTGCTTTTAAAATATTTGGGTGGATTCTTCATCCTCATTCCAGTACATGCACAACTTCCTTTTGCACAGGTCTACACACAAACACACACAGAGTCAGAGTGAACTGCCTGGACCTTAATTTACCTTAGAAAGCTCTTGGACTGTGTCACCTCTACTGGAGTTAGATGTAAGGAATGGGATTTTCATTTTCACTTGTCTTCATTTCTCTGAAGGGCCCTTCATACCAATGTTTCCACAGTGCAAAGAGGCCATCAGTACTGGCACTGCACCACTTTGAGGTGCATTTGTGCTTTCAGGATATTATGAAAGTGTTTAAGTATAAATGAGAATTTGACCTATCTCTGCTTCTGACAACACCTAGACTCCCAAACTATGATCTCAGCCTCTGCATTAGATTAAATGCAGTCCTGTGCTTGCCTTTTGGGCTTTACAAGCCTTCAGCTATTAATTCCAGTAGATGTGGCAATAAAGCAGGGATATGTTGAAAATCTGGACAGATTTCTTACATGGGGAATACTAACATCTTTGGGAGCATTTCAGACTTTTAAGGATATAAATTAATCATGCACCAGACTGCTCTCATCTCCTGTCTCCCTGTGGAGCTGGCTCTTTTGCCATTGAGGCTGATCATACAGGGGAGAAAGCACATTCTTGTGTGTCTGCATGGGACCTACCACAGTGGTGGCCATACCACTTACAGTATGGTATGCAGACTCACTGTAATACCGCAGTTACAGACAATAGCTGATGGACCAGAAGATGCCCATGGTCTGAAATGAGAAGGACCCTGTGTGGAGCAACAGCCCTGGGAAATGGGGAGGGGTGACAAAACTGACAGCAAAGCAAAACGGAGCTAGGCGCCATGGACAAAGCCTTGCTGTGGGGAAGGATCTCTGCCACGGAGTGGTGTTTAGTCCTACAGGCCTTGCCTGAATTTGGCCGGTCTGTATAAGAAGGTGTCACACCCTGGATGATATGCTTGTGTTACTCACCGCTGTGGTGAGGTCAGTGAATGCTCTGATTCCTCCATACAAGCCTATTCATTTCTTTATTTAACACTGACTTTCCCATTGGTTCCAGCTGATTCAGTGCTTCTGCTATGTTCTGTGCAGTGATAACAGGACGGCAGCCTGTTGAATCACCATCCTAAATAGACCAGCACCCGAAAGTGCTTTTCTCCCAAAGTGTATTTTTGCGCTGCAATCTGCGGTACAATCACAGCATGAGGGAGCAAATCTTTTTACATGGGAGAAGCAGGGAAGAAACTGGCCATCCAGCAGCAGGTGTTTTCCCACTATTCAGAGCTTGCAGACCCCAGGAGACCTGTACTCTGGCTAAAAAACATCTGCCTGTTCCAGGATGCAAGACTCTTTGAAGTGCAGTGAGGACGCTGTCCTCTGCCCACTGTACCTTTTCCCATCCCGGTGGGTTCACCCACCCCACAGGGCCATTGACAAGGTGCTCCCTGAAAGAGGCATCTGGGTTTTCTAACCTACAGAGGCCATGCTTTCTCACCACAGAGTAGCTGCACATTGCTAGGAGATGGATATTTTCTTGTCTCTTGAGGACTATTAATTCACAAGAGTTGGTGGTTTCTTGCAGTTCTTCTACAGGGAGAATATCCAGGGAGGTCATGGGAGTAGCTACTGGCCCTGGACACTGATGTAGGACATATTGGTAGGCAGGAGGTCACTTCCCAGCTTCTCGTCTTCCAGGAAGTTTGTGTCAAAGAGGAACCCTAGGCTCTGTCTAGCCCCTGTCTTTTTAAATTTAACTCTTGATCTAATTGGGGTCTTTTCTAGAATGTCTTTTTCTATTTTTTTGTTGCTTCCGAACCAAAATTCTGAAAATTTCTGCAAAGATGCAGATGGAAGAAAAAATGGGAGAAACTAATTGGGAAAGTTTAGGTTTCTAGAAGCCAGATGGAAAAACACGTTGAGCGCATGTTTCTCCCAAGATTCACAGAATGTGCCACATGTTATAGTACAATATATGCTATATATTTAACACTGAGCAACATTTGGGCAATATTTTTGTATTGGTGGCATGGCAATCTGTAAAAGTAATGGAGAAGTGTCTGTAACAGCATGTGAGCTTTTGAAAGTGCACTTTAGACAAAACAGCAATGTGCCAAATGACCACCTCCCTTACCAAGATACCCTGCAGAGACGATGGGCTGGGTCAAGGTGTCAAATAAGGTAGAGCCTGGCAAGCTGCAGTTGCATGTGTAGCAACTTAACACCCCCAGTAAACATTTATAAACCAAGAAATTATTCCCACATGGGGGGTGATTTATCATCATCTTTCTCTAATATCTCTCCCCTCTTCACCTGCCTTTCCCTGTCCTCTTTGAGCAGGAGCTAAAAAAGTGAACAAAAGTTGGGGTGTCCTTATTTATGTATCTATTATCAGCTGCTTCCACCTCAGCTCCTGCTGCTAAACAGCTACTTAGAGGCCTGCTTCTCCCTTCAGGGTTTACTGATCTCCCAGATGAATAATGTCCCCCTTCACCTCCCCAGCAGCTGGCACCCAGCCGACATGCAGGCAGGATGCTGACAGTTATTAGGAAAATATTTGCATGCAGGCAGCTGCCAGAAAGCAAAAGTCACTCTGAGCAGACCAGGGTGGGGAGCGTCTCAGAGACTAAACTACTCCCTGGCCCTTTTTGCGTTTACAGTAATTCTTTCCAATAAGAAAAGTGCTGCCAGGGCCTAAAGCACTCATTAATTAGTTAATCCTGGACTGAATGCAAGAATGATTGAAGACTATTGTAAATTGTTTCAATCATGGTTGGCATGGTCAGCTTTTTTTTTTTTTTTCCCAATCCTGCCTTATTTTGTCTCCTTTGTACATGGGTTTTTACTAAGGTTTCTTCTAGGGAATGGCAGAGAAGTGAAGGGCCAAGTCCTGCTGCACCTGCACTATACTGGTCAAGGTGGATTTTCATTAACAACCTGATATTGGGACAGAGTGCAGCCTCAACAAGCTCATGGGTGGCAAAAAGCTGGAGGGTGGGGTGCAATAGATATGCCAGAGGGCAGAGCTGCCATTCAGAGGGACGTCAGCAACTGGGGAAATGGGCCAACAGAAACCTCATGGAGTTCAATAAGGATAATCGAGGTGAGGGAGGAATAATCACAGTACTGCTGAGGGGCAGCTGGAGAGAAAACAGCTCTGCACAAAAGGACCTGAAGGTCCTGTGTGCCCTTGTGGGGAAGAATCCCTATGGCTCACTGGGCAGTATTAGCAAGGGTGTAGCTAACGACACACTGTTCACATGTGGAGTACCGTGTCCAGCTGTGAGCTCCCCAGTACAAAAAAGGCATTGAAAAACTGGAACGAGTTGAGTGAAAAGACATCAAGCTTGTTGAACTGGACTAATGATATCCAAGGAGAGACTGAGAGATGGCTTTGTTCAGTCTGTAAGAGGAGGCTGAGGGGGATCCACCTACAGCCAGCAGGCAACTAAGAGCAGGATGTAGAGAAAATGAAGCCAGACTCTTTTTGAAGGTGTGCAGTGAAAGGAAAAGAAAAAACAGACACAAGTTGCAGCAGGTGAAATTCTAATTAGATGCAATTTCCACAGTGAAGGTGGTCAAATAGTGGAACAAGTGCCCACAGAGGCTAGGGGATCTTCATCTTTGGGTTGGTTGGACAAGACCCTGATCAACCTAATGTCACTTTACAGTTAGCTCTGCAATGAGCAAGGTGTTGGGCCAGATGATTTCCAAAGATCCTCTCTGACCTAAATTATTCTATGACTTTATTCTGTGATGTTGGAAAGTGTTTGGATCACCTTCTGTAAAAGCTTTAGGTCACAAGCGTTTTGAAGGCACGCTGCTGTTGGCAGGTGTGGTTGTTACTACTTTGAAGCATCATCTGGGTCCACATGCTTTTCCTTGTCAAGGTTGATCAGTTTATAAGTAAAATATATGGCAGACTTAGGAGACTGCCACAGTACAGTTTGGAGAGTGTGTGACATGTGGTTGACATGTGGTGACATGTGGTTGACATGCTCATTGACCATTGGTCTGTGACTGAGAAGCAAATCAGAGCATCTTCCAGGGTGTCCTCATCTGCATATAGTGGTAATATGTGGTCACACTGCAGCCATGATTCGTGCTTCCCGCTGCTTTTTTATGCTGATCTCCTCCACACCCCATGGTTTTTCCCCAGCCATTCTCTATTACAGTGTAAAAGAGCCCCTGCTTCTCTCCTCCAGCCTGGTAAAGAAAGGTTATTCTTTACTCTATGTTGCTTTCTTGTTTCTCTAAAACCAGTTCTGCATTACCTTATTCATATACGTAATCACATTCATTCTTTCTTTGAATAACTTCAGAAGGGTTTCTCTGGAAAATATGACATGAGGTTTTAACTGAAATAAGATTTTTTTTCTGAGCAAATTTCCCATTTTACTCTGACTTCCAACATAACATTAAATCTAACATCATGATAGGTAGAAATGTCATAGATTTCATATTACTTTTCAATAATGTAAAAACAATACTATTAACACCTAAGTAAAGCACAAAAATAACTTGTTCCTATTTGTAAATGCCATTTTCTACTAACTCTGCATAGTTGGAGGGATTATTGCACTTCTCAGGTAGTTGCAGTCACTTATGTCTTGGACTTGTGCCTCAGAAGCTTGCCTGAAGGCTGCATTAATTGCCAGTAATGCAAAGCTTGTTGTATCATATTGCTTAATTATGCACTTTTCTTCCTCTCCATGTCATGCCAAGCAGATAAGAAAGGCTTTGGAAGAGAACTTAGTCAAAATTTGTTTATCACTGGAAGTGTCAGAAAACTGAATAAAGCCTCCTTGAATAATGGAGGGTAAACAGACCCTGAAGTGAAGATGTGCATCTTCAGTGTCCAGGGAAGATCTTTTCTATTGACATGAAGGGTGAACTGTCTTGTAAGACTGGCACTCTTTAAGAAAGAGAGCAGGAGAGCCCATCCTCCCACAGCACGGGCATAAAGATCTCTAAACCCATCATGGTGCTAAAGTATAAAGCAGGTCTACCCTTTGGCTACAGGTGATTATTCACGGTGGAAGGGATCATTTAAAGGTATTTTGACAACATAATCTTGTGTGTTCTTTCTTCATGCCCATGAAGCTCTTTGTGCTTCAGTGAGAAAAGCTGAAGGACCAGGAAGCAAGCCAGAGTTATGGTTTTATGCAGAAATAAGAAATAGGATATTTCTTTAAGGCATAAAACCTCCCAGCAGGATTTGCTGTCATCATCTTCTCTACTCCATAGCAGGCTGGGGACCTGCTTTCTGCAGAGAAATGTTACTGATGATCTTTTCAGAGCTGATCCTCTTCTCATAATTAGAGAAGTTAGACACATGGTCACCAGAACAGCTACTGCTGCTCCTGAGATGTTTAACTTCCATATTTAACATCAGGAATCTCTTAAGTTGTTTTATATTGCATCATATCTGATAAAACTATTTCCAAGACAGCTAATGCTGTCACAGATTTAAGGTTAGATGGGTCCAACCTAAGAAATTATATTCTGCAGTTAGATCTCTTCCTATTAGGTATTTTGGATCCAGGCTTTATACTTAGGTTTGTCTCTAAACTATAGTTTTACCACTAAGAAAGAAAGAGACTCCTAAAATCCATCAGAACAAGTTGAAAAAGAGTTAGTTGAATACAAATAAGCATCCTGCACTGCAGTATCAGAGTCTAGGCTCAAGACTAGCAGCACTAGCAACTTCCTAGCCAGACACTCATCATCACCTAGTGGGGTGATTGCCTCTGGTAATTGCTGGCTGATTTCAATTGCCAGGAGGAGAGGTAGGCTGAGCAGCTGCCATGTGCCTTGGCTGGCATCTGGGACAAGGAGGCAACTACTGCAAAGGGAGAAAAGCCACAGGGATCTGTGCGGGGCTGCTTCACTCTGGGGGCGGCCAGTTCAGTCACGCACCACTTGGAGCACTGAAAAACTCATGCCCTGTGTGGCAGAGGCCATTGTCTGTGGCAACACTAGCTGAAAGGAAAGCACCTTTCAACTCCAGGGGAAAATGAATTCTCACCAGCTATTTCAATCTGAAAATTAAATCTCACCAGCTATTTCTATCTGAAAATGAAATTTTTCCAGACTCCTGGATTTTATTTTTTTTTAAACAAAGTCTTCTTGTATCTCTATGCCACTCTGGGAACATGTTACATGCATTTTAGTGGCCTTTATTTTGCCAGGCAGTGCTAGGAGCCAAACTCTGAATGAGAGCTGAGCTTGTGGGGTCTGTGAAAGGGCTTCTGTAAAAGGGTTGTGGTCAAAGATGGGCTCCTTCTTCTGGAAGGTTCATTCATCTAGCTATCATACTAAGGAAGATTCACAACTTCAGGTAGGTGTCTGCTACACAGCCCAGGAAGGGCACTGCACCAACATGCAGAGCACAGCTTGTTAGTGATATGTTTTGAATCTGTGGTTTTCTTTTAGTTCCATTTACCTTTGTCCACCAGCTGTTTGAATGGGCTCTCCTGTATTCTTTCTGTGACCAAATCCATTCCCATCACCTGTCTTTAGCAGGGATCTAGGTACAGTTTTATTCAAGACCGCTCATCATCATGTAAACGCCATCTGGACAGATCTAGTGGAGAGGAAGGATACGTGTTCCTGTCATAGCTCTCCTAGTCCTGCCAGACTTGGGTGCTTAGGACCTCAGCACAGTAGATGCTACTGAATTTGGGTCACCCAAAGGTTTTGGCAATGGTGTTTCAAATGTGGGACTTCTGCCTAAGCTGTCTGTCTGCCAACGATTACAACTTTCTATCATGGGAGATGTTATTGTGTTGGGTTGAACTAGCAAAGAAAACAGTTAGGCTATACTAGCTATTCCAAATCCAAGGCTCGCCATGTCAGCTGAAGATTTACACTCTGAGAAGGAGCAGTAGCTTGCAAAAGTAATCTTCTACCAAAAAAGCAAGAATCCTCTTTTGAAGAAATTAAGCTCTCTTCTCCACAGATCACTGGTACCCCTAGTTATGCAGTTTTCACACCACCACTCCTACCATGACTATTCATTTCTCTTTTACTGCCTGCTATCCTTTCTAGACCCTTGCCTCACATTTTGCCACTGGTCTCTGTTTCTCAGTTCCAGACGTCTCACAGACTCCAGGGGTTTCCAGCTGATGTTTATTCACAGCTAAGTCCCAGGCCCTGCACTCCTCTGCCTTGTTCTCAGTATCCATAGGAACATCCTCATTGTCCCGGGGCTCAAAACAGGGATTCAGTGTCCACCTTCGCTTTAGAGATTCACTTCTCATCTGCTGCATGAGAGAGTGCCCTGTCTTCCTGCACAATGCAGAGTTTGAGAATAGGCTTTTCTATGTTATTTCTGTATTCTTGTGTCCATCTCCCAAGTTGAGAAACTCTGCCTTTGCCAGGATCTGAAAAGACAAGAGCTTTTTTCTCTAAACTTTTGGCTGGTAAAAGTAAAGCCACTGAAGGCGGTTTCCCAGCTGCTGTGTGTCCTGCCCTGCCAGCTGGCCATGCTCATTTACATGCTTCCTCCCCACCACAGCACTACATCCCTACTCCAGCGTGTTGGGGGAGATGTTCAAGGGCAAATACTGCCACTTCCTCAGGGGAGACTGGAGCAATGGTCTGAACCATTACGTACAGCCCCAGTAAGTACTGTTCCCTAAGTCAATTCTGGGGAAAGACCTGAGCCATAACAGGAACATTTTTCTTCTTCATACACTCAGAAAGCTGAATGAAGGAGGGACACGCCTGAAGCTCCTTTCCCTCCAGGCACCACAACTGTTATTAAACTCAGCATAGATATTGAGTCCTGGTCCTAGGAAGCTGATTAATCCTTCCTGAGGACCTGTGCCTGCCTCTGGAGTACTTTCTACATGGAAAGTCCTGCAGAATGGAGGAGATCAACCTTTCCAAGATTTGTATTACTTGCTGTTTCTCAGCAGGGGGTCACCTCTTGCCTCACCCCCATTGACACAACGGAGGGCCATAAATCAACTCCACAGTGATAGCACAGCCTTCCCGATGCTCATTATGCATCTCGCTGCTGGAGGACAGCACCACCTTTGGTGCCAAGTACATTAGATGATATCCCTGGGTTTAAAAATACTTCATGGGAGGGAATCACAACATTTCCAAAGCTTGGCCTCTTGCATCACAAAAGCAGAGCATGCTCCTCACCATGTCTCAGGTGATAAAAAAAGCCCAAGGCCAACAAACAAAATGAACAGCTTTAAAACAACAAAGCTGCGCTGCGTTTTGTATGCAGTGTTTGTTGCCACAATCTGGCCCAGAGTCACCATCTCAGATTTCCCTGTCAGAATGATGGAAATATAAATAGGGGCTATAAACCCAAAGTATTTCCAGCTCATACATCCAAAGGATAGAAATTATAGTCTCTTAGCAAGGAAAATGTTCAAGGGTTGTGAGGTAATGGGACCTGGTTACAGAGCTCATTTCTCTGAAAAATTTTAATACAGCATGGAGATTTTTCCAATGTCCTTGATGCAATCTCTGTTAAAGTATAAAATAATCCCCTGTTTCAGTCAAAAAGCCCCTTCCATGCCTTTCAGAATGAGCTGCTGAGCTCCATTTTGGGAACAGTTTCTTTCCAGCTGTTGTTTCCAGAGATTCCTGAACGGCTCCAAAGACACAACATCAGCAAGGAACGAAAGCTGGCTGTTTGAAAGATCGCCTGTTGGCTTACCTAGAAAAGGCCTCAATTCTCCATGCGTTTGCTGAGAGTTGCTGCTGTTGAACCATATGAGTCCCAGCTCCAGTCTTGCTAAATAATGCTCTGGAAGTCCACACCATGAGTCACAGCACTGGATAAGGGTCTCTGCTCATTTGATTAATTACATTGCCATGCCTGTCCTTTACTTGTTGACTCATAGCCGTAAGAGGATGTGCTACGTATATAGTAAAGTGATTAAAGGGGGAATGTATGTCAATGTATGGATGTGTACGATAACTTTTTTAAATCCCTCATGATCTTCCCACCCACTGGGCATTGCTTCAATATCAAGTTCAATCATCAGGAAACAAACTTGCTCCTTATCTGTGTTGCACATTGCAACAAGCTTGCCAAATATGGCCAAGCTTTTAGAAAGAAAAGAGTATCCCCCCACCATGAATTTATGACACTTGGCTCCACTTGTGGCTTCTTCCTGTGCATGCCTGAGTGACATGGAAACTGCAGCAAATCTGTTTGGCCTGTTTCTATGCTCTCACAATTGCAGGTATGTTGGATTTTTCCTTTCTTCAATGACTAGGGGTTTTTGTTTTGTTTGTTATCTTCTAATGCAAGCAACCCATGACAAGAGGCCCAAAGAACAGCAACGTGTCAATGGAAAGAAAGGGGAAGGGTGGAAAACAAACAAGGAGAGGCTAGAAGCATTTGAAAGTAAAACATCACTCCCCTCATCTTTTCCAGGTCCTTCAAGCCAGACTTTGTCCTGATCCGGCAGCACGCCTACAGCATGGCACTGGGAGAGGACTTCCGCAGCCTCATCATTGGTCTCCAGTATGGTGGCATCCACACGGTCAACTCCCTCTGTTCCATCTACAACTTCTGCAGCAAGCCCTGGGTGGTAAGTGACGATCCAGCATGCCAACACTGCAAAGCAGATATCTGGTACTGATAAAGCACCAAATTCAGCTTCCAGTCTGTTTCATAGGAATTTGTCTCTTTAGGTTAAAACCATCATCTAAACAACATTAGGAATCCAACAGGGAATTCTTGGGGAAAAAAAACCTACCAGCACTACTCCTTTATCAGCCTCTAGTAATATCAAAGTGTTATTTCCTCACCCTGAGTAGGACGTTACACCTATCCCAGACTCTAATGTGTCACAAGCAGCTAACAGTACAGTAACACCTAGATTTCTTGTAAGGCAGAGTAGATGTATAGTAATAGATTAATAATATCAAATCAATAGTAGCACATCTCTGTCCTGACCAAAACACAGTAAAACTACCTCAAAATAACCATTAACGTTCACTGTTTTAGAAGGTATCTGAACTATGCTATTTCTACCATCTTTTATTAGATGCACACTTGTATTCAGGTGCCCCAGCCTAAGACTTAAGATTATCCATTCCTTGCAGAAGTGCAACCTGCACTTGTCTTCTCTTGTCTTATCTTCCTACTTTTTCTGAGTGGTGCTTTGTTGTGAGGAAATTAGCTGAAAAGAAAGGCAAGAAAGGTAGAGAGATGATTTCTTCATCAGCTAGGTCTAGGAAAAAAGGGAACATAGAATGACAAAGACCTGGGAAAGAGGCAGAAGGAAGGGGGAAAGCATGTAGAGTTTTTCAACAGTTTCAAAAGGAAATACAAGATAATCATAAAGTGTTTGTTCATTGAACCTGAAAGACTGCACCTCAGAAACACCCTGGGCTGAGTCAGCTCCTGGGGAGAACAGGACAGTGTTCTGATATTTTGCACTGGGACCCCCCTTCACCCATTCTTTACATTTTGTCAAGTTCACCTAAAAATCTCAGAAAACCCTAAAAAATATTTTCATTGCCTTGTCTCAGCCACAAATCAAAGTTTGTAATAATTCCACAGACCTACTTTGTGACCGGCTCTAAGTCAGCAGGAACTGCAGGAGCAGGAGAGCCACAGGAGCAAGGCTGACCATAGTAGCACCTGCAGGAAGAAGTCAGATGCTGATGCTATTTTGGGGTCCACATCTGGGTCTTCCAAGCAGTTTCACCCCAAAGTGCCCTCTCTGATCACTGATGCTCTCAGAATGGAAGTTTCCCTGCATTGTTCTAGGTCCAAAGCAGGGAACTACAAGCTATATGGATGGGACAAGGAGGTGGGTCTTCCTAATATGCACCCATGAAAAACTTTTAAGATATGTTTTTAGGAATTCCCCTTACTCATTGCACAAATGTAGCTTGGGGTGCATTGGAATGTTTATAACAAGTGGTAAATATCTTCCTCATTACCTAATCAAGTCTTTTTGTTGTTATTGTTTTTTTAGTTGGAATAAATATCCTTTTAGTGTATAGTGTGTTGATCAGTAGTTCAAATCCAGATGAGGTCTGTAATGACTCAGACTTTTGTTTCCATGACTGTGCAGTGCTGGATTTAATGGATTTCTTACCAAAAAGGTACCAGTGTAAGAGGCATAGTCTTCTCAGTTTTCACCCCTTTTATGACATTTGCAGGTTTTGTTGAGACCAAAACCAAGGTCCTGCCTTTTCCAAAAATGTTGCAGTGCCGTAATGATAGTAGTGGGAAAAACCTCACTTTTCCATCACTCTATAGGTGGATGATGCACATGTGGCCTCAGTCCCCATTTGAATTACAAGGGTTGCTGGGAATGGAAAGGGGAGGAAATGGAAGAGAGGGATCAATACCAGGCTTAGTACAACACCTTTGCATTGTTTCCTACAGTTGGTCCTACACACATGAGCATGTTGACCCTGGTGACCATACAAAAAGCCTCCGCATTTACACTGGCTTTTGCTGAGGAAGACAGTCATGTGGTCTATTCCATCTGATTTTTGGGGCTGAGTCAGTCAAGGTTTAGTTGACACTTTTCAATTCATGCCTTGTAATTATGTTTCTGATGGTGTGCAGGGGCCTCAAGATGTGACAGGCCTATTTTTAGGAATCTAAAATAAAAGAAAAAAACCAAGCGAAAAAGAAAAAGAAAAAGAAAAAGAAAAAGAAAAAGAAAAAGAAAAAGAAAAAGAAAAAGAAAAAGAAAAAGAAAAAGAAAAAGAAAAAAAGAAAAAGAAAAAGAAGAAAGCAGGGCTGGCAAGGCAATGTGGGAGAAATTGGCTCTGCCAGTAACTCAGCTCTAGCTATTCTGGGTCTGCTTGTGCCATGCTTTCCTCACAGGGAATACAGCTGGCTCAGACAGCCTTCCCAGAGTAGTCAAGGAAACCACTTGTAAACACTTAAAACAGGTTTGCAGAATGCCTTCTTTCCCTACTGCCCCTGCACACACATCACCCCCCAAACCAATGATTGCAATGTGTTAAGTAATCTAAGAGCTCAGATGGGATCTGAGCTGGTAATTGGCACGACTGAAATTTTATCAGGTTGAAGCTCAGATAGACATTGCACTGAGGCATTTAAGGGCAGAAAGCTTTACTGGCAGCAGAATCAGAAAATTCTGATTTTGTGATAGCTAGGAAATGAGAGAGAGGGACAGACCACTTCAGTCCATGTTCCACTCTGCAAAACAGGCATCTTGAAATCAGGGATCTGCCTAACAAAGATTACTGGAAACATTTTGGACCCAGAAAACAGTTGAGATAGATGAAGAAATGAAAGTAAATACTCCTGGGAAATGTGCTTTTCACTCTCCCTTTTTGTTTTTTCCAAAAATGGTTCCATTTCATAGAAATGTTTATGATTTTGTGGAGGGGGATGAAAGTGAGACTGTTTTTCCTTGGCAATTTGCAACAATGTTTTTTCTCAACAACTCTAATTACAATCAGCTGAGTTTGGGCTTGAGTTTACTCAAACATGCAGCCCCATTTTTTGATGACATTTGCCAGATTTCCAGTACTGTAATACAAAAATTTCTTCAAAGGTTAAAATTTGCATTAAACACAGGCATAGTTTGAAATAGGCATTTCTGAAAGAGAAACCGACATATTCAGGGGGATCTCACACACAGAGAAACATCTAAGAAACCTATGTTTTAAGATGATCCCATAATTATTGAGAAATAATGCTACAAGCACTCTAAACACAATACTTCAACCACTAATAATAATTTTTGTGCTATAAAATTTGCAATACAAAATACAGTGGGAACAATGCTCAGAATAGCACTCATATTACATGCAGTAATGTCTGTAGACTGCAGGAAATATGAACTCTTGAAGACAGTGACCTACAGAGTCCAAGAGACTCTCAGGCAAACTGTTATTGACTGTCAAGGGATATAGGATCCCTGATGGCCTAGGCACTTTCAAAATACGCAAAAGGCCTTGAGATCCTCTGAATGGATCTTTTTATTTCTCTGTAAAGACTCCCTGCAAGTAACTTTGTTGTCCAACCAGGCAGGCAAGGCATTTCACTTGCATACTTGTTCCAGGCACTTAAAACCAGGCTGTGCCACATTGCCTTGCCCCATGTCTTACTCTGTAGTCTGGGTGCAATTTCACTGAAACCAGTGGAACCATAGGAAGTAAGAACTGATACCAAAATGTGGAAAGGGCAGTTATATCTAGCTGAGCTGTGACAGTAACATTCCCATCCACCTGAAGTGCACTGGGAGGTGCTACTTGAGCCCTGCTATCAGGTATCGAGGAGGCTGCTACACCATGTAACATGGGTGTCTCTTTGCCAATATCCTGTCCCTAACAATTTGCCAGAAAAAAAAAAAAAAAAAGGAGGAAATTGTCCCATGATAGTCAATACCAAAGTCAGACCCTTTTGCAGGCTTGGCCCATTGAAGAAGCTCCCAGATGGCTGAGTCTCTCATCTGGCCATCTGAAACACTTGTTATTTCAGCAACAGCCAAGAGCTGTATGCTTCAAAAGGAAGCCCAAGGAACAAGTCAGGATGCTGTCTGTCAGCTGTATCGTTGTTCCAGTTATTTTGTTTGAGCTATTTGCCTAGGATGAACGTATGTCACCTCAACATCACGGCATCCATGGCTCGCCAGGGCTGCATGCATGTGCAGTGAGGGGCATGTGCTGCTCTCAGCCAGGGTGTTTTGCCTCCTCTACCCGTCTCTGTCTCATTCTGTTTAAGGTTTAAGTCCTGTTTGCTCATTTTGCTAGTCAAAACAGGGCTTTATTTTTCTTCTCTAGGATGTGCAGGGCTAGTGTAAGTAGTTAAGAGAATGAAGCTGTCCTCCTTTTTTCCAAAAGCAATACCTTCCTTGCCAAAAATAATTATTCTACACAAGGAGTTTTTCTCTTACCTGCTGATGCATGTGAGGGTGGGGGTGTTAGTGATCACCTCTTCATGTTTTCTTAAATGCCACATTTTCACCTACAAGATTAGGAAAAGGATTCTTTGCATTTGTCTTCTTGCAGCGGCCCCTTCAGCACATGGCCTGGGCCTGGCACACACCTTGCAGCCTAATTTTTTTGCACACTGGTTACATTTTTTTACACACATACCAGCCTTTAACTCCCAAAGGGGTATTTCTTCTCCACCACCAAGTGAAGTTTCAACTTCTTATACAGAAATCCTTTTTGCTTATTCCAGTAGCCAGGACAGGAGCCCTAACGTAGCTACTCAGCAGAAAACATTCTCAGTAGCTCTCTCTTCTTCTGCAGTGTAACCTTGGGGTTGCAATTTGGTACATTTACTGGCTTCAGCCATTGCTCAGAAGTGCTCAGAACATGTAAGATTAGGCAGCTCATGCTACTGGGAAGAAAGAGGGCTTTCTTTCCCTTCCTTTGTTCCCTAGATGTCTGACTCCTTCCCTTAATCTGTGTGTTACCTCCCTCAGGTGACACAAAGATCTCCTTCAAGATGAATGCATCCCTAGTTTTGATGGGGAACTTGAAGGAACTTATGTAGAGGACTTAGTGACACTTAGCCCAGACTGGAGACTTTTATTAATTAACTTGATTTTCCAAATTCTAGGGGTCTTGGAAACTAAATTCAATTTCTAAAATACTTTGTAAATAGGACATCAATGGGAAATTCAGTCACATCTACCAGCTCAGCAGGAACCAAAATTCTTACCTGTGGAGCAATCCCCAATCATTTCATTTCTCTTAACATCCATGGAAATAACCAAACTACCTAACTCAGCTTTACTCCCCCTTTTGAAAGACTGCTAGTCTAACCACCACCAACACTGACAGTTCAGGTTGTCCATGGTAATGGGGCTGTACGTCTTCAGAGATAAAGCAGGATGTCTAGATGTGTGATTGTAAAGAATCTAAAAGCTGCTCCTGAGATCTGGAAGGTTTCTGGGATATATATCACCTCTTACTCTCTTTGGTATATCAACCCTGCTTCAGCAACATTTTCTGTCATGGTTATTAAGTTTCTCTCTTATAGTTTTGGGTTTTTCTCCAGCTGATCAATGATAGACTGAACAGGGAGGCTGCAGACAGCATACAGAATAGTCTGTTCACTTCACAGATGGCCGAAGCAGAGCAGGAATTTGCTGTGATACACTTCTGTTGGGGTTTTGGAGCCTGGACTGAAATCAAAACTCAGTCCTACCATGGGGAGCTTTGTGTCTGGCTGGGCACAACCCTGAATGATGAACAGTTTATGACAGTGATGATAGTGGTGATAATGGTGAAGTTCATGCTGACAGGTGGGGACAATGGCAAATGTTTGCCCTTATACATGAAATATGAGCACTGTTGCTTTCTCCATTGATGTTACATACTGATTTCTCTAGATACCATCCTCACAGACTGGTGCCTCCCTCAGACCTCACTGGTAGATGGGACGGGGTAGTACATGATCTCCCCTTTCTCCTGCCATGCATGGGGGGCTGTTGGGAGACCCTTGGTTCATAATAAATGTCAGTTATTATTGACAGTGGCTTCATGCTAACACTCAAACCAGGTAGCACTGGCAATTCCCTCCAGTCATCTCTGTCCCTTAGCAATTCTCCTTCCCTTTAGCACAATGGGTAAACGTGCTTTGCTTTGATTTGGCTGCAGGGCAGAGATCCAAGGGAGAGCTTTGATTTATTTTGTCTCTGCTCAGGAGTGTCGGCACTGATTTCCTGCCTGGTCACTCCCCTGAGCCCTTTCCTCTACCAAGGAGCTCCCCCCCCCCCCCCCCCCCCGGGGCACATTTGGAACGCAAAACTTGTTCATAGCAGATCTGTAACTAAACCCAAACTGATCCCCTTCTGGCTCTTGAACCCTTTCTCCGCTCTCTTAGTCCAAGGTTTGTGTACACAGGCTGACTTGGCCCTGAGTATTTTCTTGCTGCTCTCAGGTCAAGAAAGCAAGGTGGGAAAGGCATAATAACATGTTTCTCTCACCTCCTTTACCAGTATCAGAACATTTTGCAAGCACTTCCCTGTTACACAATAAGTCACTGACAATCCACTGCGTCTGTTTTTTGTTCCCCCTCCCTCACCCCAAGTTCTCTCAGCTCATTAAAATCTTCAACTTGCTGGGTCCTGAGAAGTTCCCCCTCGTGGAGCAAACATTCTTCCCAAGCCATAAGCAGATGGTGAGTACCTTTGCTTTCATCTGATGCCAGCATGGATGGGGGGGAAGCAGAAAATGTGAGTTGAGCACAAGAGATGATGGGGGAACTGCTGGGAAGAGTCTCTATTTCACGTACAAAGAATTACTAGCTAAAAAGCAATATGCAATATGCAAAAACCTCTTTCCTTTCTTGCTCAGCACTCCCCCAGGTCATGTATGGGCCCTAAAAAAGCAAACAATGATAACAGGCTCAAGCCAAAGCAGAAATCCATTGTAAAATCTAGTCAACAAAAGCTCGTCCTAAAGGAATCACTTTATTCAGATAAAGTGGATTTTTTTCCCCCTCCTGGAATTGTTTAAAATACATTGATGATTTGGGACATGGGCCATAAGAGATGTTTGTTTCACAATGTCAGTTTGCTTGGTCTGTCACATGGGTGCCATCCATGAAACATTTATCAGCCTGACTAGGTACTCAAAGTAAATTGGAGTTTTTGAAAAAGAGTTTGCTTCAGCTTGTAATTTTTCCTTTGCACAGTGGCTCGGGAGTCTAGTCTTCCTGTCAACAACTGAGTGTTTAGTCAGTGCTTTGTGTGACTACTGGGCACTAAGAGTTTGCTCTTAGGGCGCCTTCCAAATAGATCTGTATAGGTGCCTTTAGTCCTGGAGAACACAGCAAAGCAAGTGGCTTTGTTTGAAACTGTTCATGTCTCTTGTTTTCCCTGGGTTAAAAGGATGACTAGTCCTTCATAAATTTTTGCTCCCAACTTACATCCATGAATTGGTGGCTCTTCTTATCTGGCTGAGGCTTTGATGAGACCCTGTGTGAACCATGACCCCCCGTGTGAGCCACTGGCTGGCTGAGCTTTATTTCCCACACTTGATTGTGAACTCAAGCAGCATTGGCAGCCTTAAGATTAGGGTTGTTGAAATGTCAAACTAGGGCTCAAAAACATTAAAACCCTTCTCTTCTCACACACTTGTTGCAACACTGTGGGCCAACCACAATGCATAATAGGGTGTAGGAACCTGATGGTGGATATAGGCACTGAGTGAGAGCTTCAAAATTCAAAAGGAAGTCTTATTTAGATTCTTGTGAAAAATCCCACCGGTACTCGCTTGGTACCTGGATACCTTGAAATGCTGGTCCTTCATCTCTCTGTTCCAATACTCTGTTCGCTACCTGTGCTGTGTGGACAACAGCACTTCCATACTTCACAGGCACGTCATGAAGGTAAGTGAAGTCATGAGTGCTGTGAAGCACTCAGGTAATGCAGTGCTAAGAGTTGTATTATCATTTAAGACCTGAAGAAATGGATGGTCCCTAAACACTATGTGACTGTTGCAGACTTTTAAGACAAATTAATTGATAAATCCTGTTGCATTTAATTCCTGGTGATTAATAAAGAGGGTTTTGTGACATATGTAATGCTTCAGGACAGTTGTGACTTTGACTGACCATCACTTCAGGAATGGTATTTTTGGAAGACTTGATTAAGGTTTTCATTGCAAATATGTTAGTTAGCACTTTTAGCACTATTTTGTTGTCTGGAAATCTGATTCTTGATTCCTTAGCATGTAAATGCATTTGTTACCAGCATAGTAGTTTGGTTCAGCAGAGCATTGATCTTAAGTTCATATACTTGTCATCTTTATAACTGTTCACCTACTTGGAGATGCTATTGCTTACTCCCAAAAGAATACAGGAACCTTTTTAAACCGTAGATGATCTCATCTGAACACAAACTATTGTTGATATGCAAGCTTGAGTAATCTGGTTTAAATCACTTTCCAAACATTTACACAAGCAACAATCCACTTGAGCAAATTCAGGTCAGCCCTTTCCAGGTGGGGGGTCTGCCTCATGGAATGAATCTACATAACTTCTCAAGATCCTTTCTGGGTGCATCTTCACAGTATCCTGGGCTGTGAGAGGCTGAGAGGGCAAGTGCTTACACCAAGCAAGCTCCTTTGCAGTCAACACTCCACCAAGTACCTGTGAAAGTTTCTCGCCCACTGTGCATCAGCCTCTCCATGTGTCAGAAAGGCATATAATGATCCCCCGTTCTCACTCTTTTTCTTCCCTTTCCTGGAGACATTTTCAAGCTATACCAGCTAGCACTTGTAAAATATGCTGTGGTCCTTTGATGGCTGACCCCGGCAGTGTTTATAACTAGTGTTATGGTTTTACCTTTTTACCTCTTTGCAATGCAATATACTTTAAGGAATGAAGTTCTCGCATAAGAAATCCTCATCCTTCTATGTCCAAAACTTTACAAATCTTACTTTCTAAACCTTTGGATTAAACATAGAACAGATTTTAAAATCTGTTTCATTCTTTCATCCGTGGAAAGAATATAGATTTTCCTAAAGTAAAAGTGAGATAAAGGAAATTTCTAACTGTAGGCCCATTTTGTGAGCATTGTCATTTAGTTGAAAATGCTTTTCCTGAAGCTTCTTTCTCATGACAACAGGGCATATTTAACCAGCCTTAAACAGTAAGCCTAAAGACAGGACACAAGGCTCTGACATTTGACAGCAGAAAAGGTCCAAAAGATTAATCTCCTTTCCCTTTGCCACGGGCATGTACCTTTCAACCCTCCCCCCCCCCGCAATCAGTTCCCTGGAAGTAAGAGCAATCTGGCAACTGTTCTTTTAAGGCCCTGCTGGTGCTGCATGACAGCCATGACTGCCTTGCTCTGTAGTGACCCCCTATGGCCAGTTAACAAGTGGGATACATTAACTTCAAAAGGGATTTTTTGCCTCTCCTGGGCTTATGACCCCAATAACAATTCTTAGAGAGATCAACCTCTTAAAAAGAGGGAAGGACTGCTGGAGGGATCTTTGCCAAAGCACAAGAATTACCAGAGGTAGAATATCTGCTTTGGGCCCAATAAAATGGTATCAAGAAAGTATAGGAAATTAATAAATCCACTTGCAAATTCATTTGTGTACATTTGAAGTGGACAGAAACTAATATAAGTGAAGCAGAGACAGAATGTCTGTGATAGAAATAAAACCACTTTATTGTTTAGAATAAAAGGACACTATAAAAAAGTGAACATTATGCAACATTACCTTAAGAGACAATATACATTCACTGAATATAAAATTTATAAATAACATGGAGGAAAACTGTAAACAGTGCTAGAAAATTTAGCAACAAATACATTCCTTCTGGACAAGATTTTTCACATGGGTTTGGTTCCCCAAGTTTCCATGACTATCAGGAACAGTACAGTGGCTCTATGAAGGAAGGACAGTGTCAGAGAGAAGGACAGTAGAGGCAAAGCAGCAGCAAATGTTTAGTGGATTTTTAAGATTTTTCTCAAGACTAGTAGCTTCAAAAACCACTATTCTGAAAAAAGACAAAAATGTTTGCAGTTCCTTGAATTTTGTTCTGCTCTTCTAAGGTATAAAATATATCGTAAGTGAGATACACTTTCAGAGGCATCTGAAAGAATGGAATCTTGTTCCCATGGAGGCCTTTACTTCAAACACTTTAAAAAACGCAACAGCATGTTTCCCATCACCACGAGGTAGCATTTCACTCTGGCCAAGTATGAATGGGATACCGTGATATATTTAGGTTTTAGAACAGTCCTACCTAAAGGGCCATATAACTTTTCAAAACATGGGGAATTTAGACCTAAAATGGTAGTTTTGTCCCATACAGGGTAGGGGGAAGACTGTATTCAAGGTACTCCATGCACAGATCTCCTGCTCTCTACCCCCTCTATTTTGGAAAATCAAATCCAATCTTCCCCAAACTTTCAATATATTCTTCGTATTTTTTGTACTTCTAAAGGGGAAAACACTCTCAAGCAAATAAGGAAAATATCTGTAAATACAAAAGTGAACAGTAACAGTCTAAAAATGAACTATGTATTTTAAAAAGTACTTTTAATAATGTTGGTGCATCTAAAGCATGGGGGGGTGTGGGAGGGGGAGCCCTCATCCTGTCCAAAGGTCATGCTCGCATGAGTCATGTCTAACTGTTATGGGGTGAAGTGAGGAGCATGTCAGAGGTGACAGGAAGATATCTATGCTGCTGCAAGCCATTGTAGGTTCCACAGCCTAACATTTTAGGGAGAACTTCACACCTGCCTCCTCACATCTCCATGCCCAA
Source organism: Strix uralensis (assembly GCF_047716275.1). Classification (NCBI taxonomy): domain Eukaryota; kingdom Metazoa; phylum Chordata; class Aves; order Strigiformes; family Strigidae; genus Strix; species Strix uralensis. The sequence continues at coordinate 61,080,227 of NC_133976.1, forward strand.
GTGTTCCTACATATTGCATGGCCTGCTGTAATGAGGGAGAGTTTTCTCCACTGGCAGGCAGAAGTGACTTCTTAGCAAGACAGAAGAAAGGAGAGCAGGTAGAAAGGAAGAAGTCTTTAAGTCTGATTTGGAGCCTGTTCAATCCATTTAATGTTTCCCTCCCACTGCAAGGGAGCCTTCACTCAGGTTCTTTAATGCAAGCACAAGCTTAGCCCAAGAAATACATGTCCCTGACAGCATGCACAGAAACAAAATTAAGAAGCCTCCCAAAAGAAATGTATTTTTACTGGATTCTTCCCCCTCCTTTTGGCTCCACATTTTAAAAGCCTTAACAACTGTTTCTTTACACAGGAAGGGGAAAGATTTGGTACCAAACCCCAACCCCTGCTGATCTAGCTGTTTGCATCTCAGAAATATTTTACCATCTGCAATACATAATGTGAATACGCTTCATTTTCTGGTAATGCATCTTCTGTTTTGTTGTTTACAAAGCACATAGCTACATTATATCCTACTTAGGGACACAAGTCCTCATAGTATTAGAATGCAAGTATTTTCACAATAATTTGAGTGCAATACTGTGATGTCTCAGCTAGCTAAATGAATCAGTGACAGGTAAAATACGCAGAGCTGCAGTTCAATGAAAATTCAGATCAACACTTTACTGTATCAAGGGGCATTGTCATTTAGCCTTCCAAAGCCATGAAAAGTGGCTGCAGCTCAAAGAGACATCAGCTTTGCAAAGTCGCCTTGAGCTTGAGGAGGGCCATCTCCAGTGATGCTGACTCCACGCGATGCAAACAGTGAGGGTGGCGAGGCCGGCTCCACTCTGCCCTCAGTGACCCTCAGAGATTGTCAGCTGTGCACAGCTTGAACAGAGATTGCTCCACTGTACCTAAAGCCCAACCCTGTGCTCTGCCAAAAGCAGCAACATTCTGACCCACCACCTGATCCTATAATGCATGCTGTGAAGCACCTACTCTCCCTCTCATCTCCAACCCATAATTTAGGAGTAGTCACAGGGAAGGGGACTTCTGAAAAGTGTTCCAAGCTTGAATCATTGGAAAATCCAACAGACTTTCAATGTCTTTTGTGCTGCATTGCCACTCAGAGCAGCTGAAAAAAAAATACACAGCAGACCTAGGCACCCCTTACATCAACTCTTTGAAAATGCCCTTTAAAGTTCACATTAAAAATGAAGCTACGTGATTTTTACTGCAACAAGTCATCTAATAAATGGGGCATTTCAGGGAATGTATGTCTGGCAGAGCTCTGGTAGCATGCAAGGAACCTAAAAATTCATCGGGGCCCATCTCAGACACCCTTTTGTTTCCATTTGGCAAAGAGGTCCCAAACAACTCTCCAGTAATCGAGGTCACTGACTGTAAAATGCTGTATTGCCCCGAGCTGGAATCACTCCAACACTTTTTCCTGCTGGTGGCAGCTCTGCTTTCTAAGTGGAATGAACTGAAGACATATGGAAATTTAAGATAAATAATCATAATAATACAAAAACGAAGTTAAGCATCATCTTCTGCCTGCCCAAGCCCTCCCCATCCAAAACTCAGTCACCCATTTTGTCAGCACCCCTTCTTCACCATCATTAAAACTTAAAATACTTTTATTTTATAAGAAAAATTATATTATAGTTTTCTTAATAAAAAACAAAATAGAACAAAAAAACTTCTCCAGTCAACAGCAAAGCACAAGACAGTAAAGCTCCTCCTCCCACATCACTGCAGGACATAGTATGAGCACATGTACAGGGCTGTGCTGAACAGTGCCTAGAGGGAAACACAGCACTTGACACAGAAGGAATCCTCTGGGCAGCTGAAAGTTTATGATCCCAGCCAGCACTTATTAGGAAACCCCTTGTCCTTGCCTAGCCCCCACACACACTTCCTTTCACTATATAAACAAATGCAGCTAGTGTAGCTGCAGGGGAGGAACAGTGGTGCAAGAAGGTACAGAGGAAACAATGACTGTTGCCACTACTGCAGATATGCTGGAGCTTCAATATCTTAAAAACAACTCACTGACTTGGAATGTCAATATTTCTGTCTTTAAAACACAATCAAATCATTCTTTTGTTTATAACACCAAAAAAAAAAATCCATGTCCTGTCAAAAATAGCTTATGTCATTATATGTATATACATCTTAGCTCAGCAAAACACTATTTTGGCAATAGATTACTTTTATAGTAAGAGCTCTAGCAAGTCTCCCCTTTCCCTCTTCCATGTGATTGATTTACAGTTGGCATTTTTGCATCTGTTTGGTTTAAGGTGTTCACAAGCTGGTTTTGCTGTTGAAGCTAAGCTGCAAAAATTTTAGGGGCCAATGCTGCTCAAAACAGCATGGCACAGCACTTCATCTGCTCTGCTGTAGGTGGATTTACCTCCCTGAACATAGGGAATGGGGTTTTTGTTTTTTAAACAACAACAAAAATACAAAATACTCTCTCTTTTGTTCTGGGGAAAGCCAGAACTTCAAATGTGCTGCTGCATTCACACTGTGACTAAATTAGCTAGGACAATCAGTCAACAATACTTTCACCAGATGATGCAGTCAAACACACCAGGTGAATTCTCCCACTGCTGGAGTCAATCACATTGTCAATCTCTCCCATAGAGGAGGATTTCTTCTGGACGTCATTTTTTCTCCAGAGTTTAGGCTGGGTTTCTTTTCAGTTTGTTTCATCTGCCAATCGATTAATGAAACCTGTTTTCCTTTGAATAGAATTGTCTACATATTTTCAGCACTTAGTGCATGAGGAGGTGTGATGGGAAGACAGAGCATAGAAGAATACAGTGCCTAATCGGCATAGTTTTTAGATTTTTGTTTTCCTAAAAAAATAGAGATTATATTGCTACAGCTAATGATACATGTAAGAGAGCAAGAGCTCCACTTTTTTTCTTTTTTTCTTTTTTTTTTTTTAACTCCCATTTTTCCCTCTGGTGTGCAAAAGTAAGCTCCCAAATGTCGTCTGATCAAAATGAGTGGTATCAAAAAATGGAAAAGGTGATTACAAATTCAGTAAGGTAGCACAGATTTCTTTTCTTTCCTTTTTTTTTTTTCCTTTTCTTTTTTAAGTGTTCGAAGTGCTAAAATTTGCATGAAAACAGGCACTAATTTCATTGTCATCATCATGATCTGGTAAGAGTTAGTGTCCAAAGGAAGATCAGCCACAAGTAAGGAAGAAGGGAGATAATGAAGGCATAAGCATGCTCAGGGGTCTGTGGCATTGATTATCATTTTATCTGGAGGCGCCCATCCTCTATACCAGCTGCAGTAACCTTCTGCCCTCTGAATGCAGGCATAGTGCTTCGCTTGGTATCCTGAGTGGCCAAAGTTGGAGAGCATGTCTGTCCAAATACATTCATTCTTGGAGGTGGCAAAGCAGGGCAAATAGTAGCAGGGCCTAATCTGCAATTGTAAAGAGCAATCAGGTAAGGCTACATAAAAAACAACATTATAGAAAATGTCTTTTTACCAGAGACAAGGGATTCAAAATTCAACTCCCTCAAATCTTGCTTACTATCCCAAAATTCAGCCTCAGTTCAGTAAGCACATAAGCATGTGCTTACCTTCACATACACAGGTACTTCCAGAGTCGAAAGGGCTTTTCAGGTGCAGAAAAGTTGAACTTGTGTCTATGTTTTTGCAGGCCTGGGGCCACAAGCAAAAATCTTAGTGCCAGTTCCAGGCTGTGAGGTTTTAAGCCCTCAAAATGTTTACACAGGAAAGAAGTTGGACATATCTTGCCAAGCCTTTGGTACCTCATTACATTCACCTGAAAATGATTCTGTATGGCTTCTGAAAGCCTTCCCCAACCCCAATTAACTCCAACAAGGCATTAAAAAGGCATAGACTCTGCATTTTTATTTGATTGACTCTTCTCTGGTCTCAACACTAAAGCTGAGCTTTACATTTTCCCCTGTAAAAATTGCTGTCCTCCCTTTCTCTTCCTGGCTGTTCACCAGCATCATTGGTATTACCAGCCAGGGAAAAACGCATTCTAGGGTTTGAATGTCTTATGCCACCTAATTAGAGATGCACGTACCTTGCATCCACAGCCCAGATGATAACGATGATTCAGTCCTTTACGCTGGGACAGAGTCAGCCGGTCCCATTTCTCATACCAGTTGCACAGGCCAGTGTAAACCTTCCCTTCATACACACGGCCTTGAAAACAGAGACACGATCACAAGTTAGCACTTAGCTCAAGCACTTTTCTCGTTTCCGGAGATTGCTAATGCTGCTTTCTTTGTATTAACTGGTTCAGGAATCTCTGGCCAGCAAGATTACAGCACTGCTCTAAGTTAGAAGTGTTGTGCCAGCTGTAAGCACCAGCAACAACATTCAGGTGAGTAATGCTGTCAAGCTCCTCTCAAAACCAGAGCAAAGTGAATTGACACCTTCACTAGAAAAAAGACTTGACAACTGCTACATCTCTGTCTCCGTGCATCCCCTCATCTCAGCAACCTGCATTTCTAAAGCTCATTCCAAAATGGACCTTCCATTTCTAGCACAGCCAAGTTGCAACCAGTTCCCTGTGACAGATGCCAGCTCAGGTATGAATTGACAGCTGTGGACTGTCATAGAGTGTGTTTGTCACAACATCACTGGGTGTAAGAGATATTTTAGGAGGGGGAGAAGGAAATCTAGAGAGCAAAATGACTCTCAGCATTAAAAAGTACTGAACATCAAAATACTGGTGGCCATCTTAACACTTGAGAAGCTGTGTATAGAGCTGTCTACACAGCTGCCCATGTCCTTAGTAGATACATGTATAGAACAGAAGAGGTTTTGATTATGAACTATGCTGTCCTTTACCTGTAATCAGGTATTGGTACTTGTTGACCTCCAGCTTGACTCCACAAAGACTCTCAGAGGCTTCTGTGTAGATGTACTGAACATGTGGCATTATCTGGAAGCCCCTGTACATCTAGAGAAAGAATAAAAATGCTTTAAGTCATATTAAGATGACAACTTTTCACTTAGATTCTTTACAATCTACATTTCTAGACTGGTGGCAAGCAATGAACTTTTAGTGTTTACAAGGGTGAAGGACTAATGGTACTAGCTGGACTCTGATGGAAGTCTCCCCACCAGATCTGCTGGAAAAGCTGAATACCCACTTGCTAACAAAACACTGCAATTCAGCACAGGGACCACTTTTCCCCGCTCACATTAGTTCCAGTGGCACTGAGTGAGCAAAGCACCAACACTCTGCCAACATCCTGAACAATTTTTCCCCTTATATAGCTCATAATTAGAGAGAAATTAAATTAGTTCAAGTTTGAAATCTTTCTCCTTCATGTGACAATTTCTTCCAAACCAAGGGATTTTTCTTTTAAACAATGACCCTATTTTCCAGTGTTGCTGCTGTAAGAGTTTCAAACCTTTGGCACTTGATTTAAGTCATCCAGCCAGACACCTCCTTCTCAAAAGCCTAGCATACACAACTCCTGTTGACCTCAGCAAGGATTTAATGTTTCTCTAACTAAATGAATGCAGCAATAGAATTCTACCCCATCTCCTAAAATTAGCCCAGTACTGATGGGCACCATAAAGAAAATATATATACATAATTTCGCTACACTCCTTCTCCTTTTTCATAATCTTTCTTACAGATCAGTTTAAATGAAATATACTGGCAGTTGAATTCTATCAGAAATTAGCACGTGTCCCGATCTGACCTGACCTTACCGCTGCCATTTAGGAAAACTCATGCCCACCTGTTAGTAGCATAATGAAGTCTGTGCATAGCAATGAAACAACCACTGCCTGTGTACATTGGACCCAATAATACATATCCTATTTTTAAAACATTGAGGATGATTTTCCTGAAAATTTCATCTTATAAATTTGGTTATCTTTTCAAAGCATTCAGTCTCTTTTTTTCCCCACTAACTGTATGAATGGCCAATATTTAAAAGCTAAAGGAAAACAGTAAGTCAGAATCACAGTTTCATAGCATTTTCCAGCCTATCCTTTTCTCTGTCAGCCTTATTGATAGAGAGCACATTCATGTTCAGTTTAACTGTAAATATTAAAGTGAGGCAAAAGAGGACAAAAAATCCCAAACTCAGAGCTACAGATCCTTGCTGCTGTGTCACCTAAACTGTGGTATTCTCTTCCAGGCTGTATTCTATTTCTTGAAGTCCCCTATTATCCCAGGGTATTTCACTATTCCCCCACCTCCTTTAAAATCAACAAACCTTTTTCTTTCTGAAAGAATGTCTGTTGATTTAACAGATTTTATGCTAGGCTCAGGTACTGCATATAAAAATGCAAAAAACTACTACTAATTCTGTATGCTGAGAGGTCGAACTATCTTCTGGGCATCCATGGAATGTCTTCCAGGTTTTTTTTCCCCCTTAGTTATATTACCCCAGTCAGCATAATCTTATAATAGTACGACAACTCAGTAATAGCACTATTGTGTACAGTAAAAGACATACTAAAGAGTTTGCATTTTCCAGCCTTCCTTCTACACCCAGCAAATATGCAAAGAAGGCATTTTTTTAAAATTAATCATACTGTATCAACAAAAGCTCACAGATTATGTTTGGAATACACCATTGTGTCCATAAGTGAGCAAAGTCTTTCAATGGATATGGAAGAACTGACCCTTGCCTAATCTCTACTCTATCCCTGCTATTTTCCTGGTATGGGATGATCTACTCAGATTTTCCAAATAGGCTCAAGAGAGCTGGAGATCTAGGTTCTGGCATGAGCATCCTGTCTGTCCTTCGATGGGTTATTTAGCCTTCAGTACACTTTTGTTCCTCATCGGTAGAGCAGCTCTGCCTTGCTTCCCAAGGGTACTGTGAGGAAAGGCACATAGAATAAAGATCATGTGTTCAGACCCCATTCCAGTGGGTGTCACACCAAGAAGCTATGATAACAGTATCTAAGCAGATAAGACTAGCTAAGGTAACAGCTGGGGCTGCCCAGTCTCTCCAGGCAGTGCATTATGTACACTGCAGAGAGCTGTATGCTGTGCATGTGCAGTACAAGTGATCTGCCCCTCAGAGTGGTAAGCTCCAAGTAGTGTTGGGCTAATTAGGTATCTGTTATAAAGTCTACACGTGCACAGGCATGCTTTGAGCCCATTCTCCCCCTTGCAGAAAGGGCTACAAGCTAGACTAATCACTCCTCTGAGAAGCTGCTCAGGCCCTTCCTACAGGACCCTTACAGTTGTCACTCCACATCTTCTGCATCATCAAGCTCAACGTGACTGTCTATAAAGTAACTAGTGATGCTGAACTGGGGTTTGGTTTTCAACTCCTGGACCTAATTTCCTGTTCACATTACCATCAGGGACACCACTGTCAGGGTTGCTGAAGAAAGCACACTCAGCCTCTCAAAAAGCACTTCAACTCACCTCTCAGTGACCTTCATCAGTGCTAGCAACTGTCACGCTAATAGACCTAGTGCTGGAGGTAGAAAGGGCCTGCCTCATCTTCTGATGACTAAGGAAAATTCACCATGACCTTGGTTCTCAGGGGAGGAAAAAGAAAACTTGGCAAGGGGGAATCTTCTACAGATGCCCTCTTTCAAAATAAATAAAACAATACCTTAGGCATTATTTTTGGATACACAAGATATCCTGGAAGTGCTATTAGGCCAGTCAGAAGAAAAGCTAGCCTTTGTCCTAACTGCTACCCTTAGAGTCCTCCTGTTGCCACAAATGTGTATTTTCAGAAGCATAATGACAGTGAACAAGGTATTAGCAAGTGTCACATGCTGATGTCTGCTCGTGCTGCTCTATTTCCAGCTGTGTCAGCATTCCCCTTAGCAGCTCCCATACTGCCTCAGAAATGCACATGCAAATTCTGTGGTGATTTCTGCTGCATGATTAACTTCACCTTGTGATACGATGTCCCTCCTTCTATCCCTCCCATGTGAGGTGACACTAGATACCAAGGTTTGGAGTCATCTTGCCTAACCTTCAGCCACCTAAAGTTTAGGTGCTTCATATGAATTAGGCATCCTGTCTAGTCAAACACCAAGAACAGGCAGCTCCAGAACAACTTAGCCCATCCTAAAATAGCTGTTTGCAACTGGTGGGCTGAATTACACTTTGGTGGTTCCTGTCTCTCTCCATAGACAATCAAGAAAGAAGGAAAGACTCATTTTAGTCTGTCTAAAATTAAACTAAATTAATCCCACCCCACTTCTTTCCTCTTGGGACTATCACATTTCACCCCACAGACTCATTTTACACATTAGTAACAAACCAAGGAAAGCCTCCTTGCTTCTGGCAGCCTGTGCAGAGTAGTCAACCAGGACTATTTGTGCACATGGGGTAGAAATATCTTATCTCCTTGGTTTTTTTGCTGTTTCCTAAAATAGGTTTGGGTCATTCTCAGAATGCACTGCAGCATCACAGAACATGCAGGGGTTAGATCGGTCCTGTGCAGATTTCTGACACATGATCTTGAAATATTCTTAAATTATTTGAGAAAGCAGTGCAGGGAGGCAGAGATTGCTTGAAAAAGCACAGGGACTTTTCAGACAACAAACTTGAACGCTAGAAAGCCTGGCACTCTTCTGTGCCTGTGGGCTGACCTTGTGCTCCAGTCCAGGCCCCAGGCTAGTTTAGTTGTGAAATTCAGCAACTAGTTCAGGAGTGTTAGTGAGAGCAAGAATCAGCCACAGCAAACTCCAAAGAACCCATGAAAGAAATACAAAGGTTGTTTGTTGCCTTTTAAGGCTCTCAATGCTTTTCACAGGCAATTCAGTACACATTGATAGACTAAATGGCTTGTTTATTTTTCATCAGCAGGTGCAGATGGGTTTATAGGTGGCCAAAAAACACTGACATGGTAGTTTTATCTTCAGAGTTGTTCCCATGCAGCTGTGCAGAGCCATAGGCCTCCTTAGTTTTCTTTTCAGCAGGAAGACAGTCAGCTTTCACTGAGGAGAGCATGGAAGAGATTTGCTGCATCATTCTGAGCTCCCCCACTGCATGGAGCTGAATCCCTCTTTATACTGAAGTCTCTAAGCTCAGCAGAAAGACAGCAGGGTTTCAAAGACGACACTCAGTTTGTTTACCACGAACTATGTCCTCCGGACATTCCAGTTCTACTGAGCACTTTGACTGCTTCAGTTTCCATCCCACCAAAGGTCACAGTTAAATGTGCAATGCAACATCTCACCAGCCCACCATCTATGTAGCAGGCAGAGAGGCAGTTTGACCAGCACATGATTTCCCCTTTAAAATCACTCTTGCTTTTGTTGGACATGTAGCTTCCTAACAAAACACTGTGGAACTGCTCCTGCAAAAAGGCAATTGTTCTCTTGTGGTCTCAGCATGAGGACATTGCAGATTACTGCAGTATCTGCTGTAAACACTCTGGCCCTGTGCTGCAGAGTACCCCAATGAAAACAGCCAGGACATTAAAGATTGATATGATGGTGTCTATTGACATTAGAGTGGCTGCTGCTCCACTCAACATGCTCACCTTGCCTGGGCTTATGCTCCTCCCCATGCCAGCAGACACACAGAAGCCTTTTGTGTTCATAGCAGGGACACTGCTGCAGGCTCCTAGGTCAGAGGAGGAATGCTCAATGCTGCTCCAGAGATCTCTGACACTGCAGCTCACTGACTGACAATGGGGCAGGCTGCATCATTAGTTAGCAGAGCATCTAGTGTTATGGTTGGTAAAGGGTAGTAAATAATTTTGGGGACTACTGTTATTCTAGATCACCACTAGAACCTGTTCACGGTCATATGTTAGACAGGAAGCACCAAACTTTTGGAACTGAGTAGGAGGTAAAGTAGGGGTCCTGGACAGACCGGGACGAAATCAGAAAAGTTGATGAATCCACTGCAGCATGTGGACGTTGAGTAGTTTTGTGGAGTAGAGTACGCTTACTGAGCTAGAACATGACAAAACTGGACAAGAACAGCTGAGGTCAGGGACAGCCATTCAGAAAAAAAAAAAAAAAAAAAAAAAAAGAGTGGCAGCATTATCTCACTGTTGCCTTTTTTTACAAATACAAGTTAATCAACATATATATTTTGTTTTGAATCTTAAAAAGAAATTTTTAAGATTAAGGAAATTAGTAAGTCCAGCACCTCATGCCCTCTTATTGAAAGTGCAAGCATTCCACTCTAGTGGAAGAGCCATGCCAGGACCAGATTTGGCTACATGCACAGTTTTGCGACAGCTTATGAAACAGGCCTTCTCCCAGATTTCGCGCTTAGCTATAAACTGCCTTATAAAGACAGTTACTGTTACAAGGCAGGCAAGTGATGTTTTTTTCTGAACTTTTGTCTAATATGTTTCAGATTTCTGCAGTCTCTGCCAAGCTTTTTCATTCCCTTTCTTTTTTTCTTTTTTTAAAGACATAAACCAGTCTTATGACTCGAATGGCATAGCCAAGAAAAACAATTTAGGGCTGATTTTCAGCATTACATAACCAGGGGTTTAATCAAAAAAACTAAGCCCAAAGCAGCAGGTTGAGTGCAGTTTGTGCAGCAAAGAATTAGAACTCTGAAGGGAGGAACTAGAGAAACCAAGCAACTGGTGTAGGAGATCTACTTCTTTTCATCTCTGAGTCAATACTGTACAGCTCTTCTGAGCTAATGATATTTGAAAGCTACAGTGTTTGGTTTAGCTTTATATAAAGACATCACTCTACAAGTTCCATTTGTTCATACATATAAAAAAAATGCCATCACTCTAACTGGTGTCACAAAGAATGCAAGGAAAGAAGAGATGATTAAGACCACTCTCCCAAGGCTGGCAGACCCCCTACCATCTTGAATTTAATGAAAGCACTGCATGGAAAAGCTTGTATCTCCACTCTAACACTGTGTATGTTGGACACAAACAGGACTCCAGTATCTAGAGAAGCCCATCTGGCATCTTTTACTACCAGAAATTTCAAAAATAAAGGAAGAATTCAGGTATTAAGCACTGTATGTCAGGAATTACCTCTTCCTGTTCCTTTCCCCCCTCCAGACAAATTTCTACCAATTGCTGGTTATCTTCCATTCTAGCTGACCCATATGAAAAGTTGAGGTGCTGTTATTTTAAGTATGCAAAGTATGTTCATTATTACATGTTAATTAGAATCATTATCATATCTACAAGCCTACATGAAATGTCTGCAAATCTACCTTCATCTGCTTGACTGTGTACCGCATAGTTCCAAATGGTCCATCTTTCATGAGCTTCTTCCCCACAACTTTAGCTCGGATCACTGTCATAAGAGAAGAAAAATACAACAAATTACAAACAACTTTACACAACATTTAGGCTAGATCCTCCATTTCAAAAAAGCCACTTAGATAAATTATTCTGTAAAATAAAACAAAACTCCAGGCCAACCTTCCTCTCAATTTATTCTAAATCTCACACACAATGAAGGCATCTAAAACGTGATGCCAAAGAAAGTATTTATTCAGAGGAAAGCCAGCTCTGTGTGAAGAGGAAGAACAAGCATTATTTATGTTGAAATCTCACTGAAATCTGCAAAGCAGACTATAGCTGGGACCAAGACATGTTAAAATCTTTGCACCAAGCCACTGGGATGAAGTTTGTATTTAATGTCTTAGCTCTCAACATACAGAATGATGTTCAACAAAATACTACTTTTGAATTGTTCTTTGGGTGCCCAATGCAGCTTCTGTTTCCCAATAACCACAACAATACAGAACAGTGCACTGGAATATCCTGTATCTGGGGATTTCACTAATAGCTGCCATCTTTCTGATACCATAAAACTCCCAGCAAATGGCTCCCTTGAACAAATGGCTACTGTGCAAAAACAGATTGTTCAGCAACCATCAAGTCCACAGTGAAAGCTGCCAGGCCAGCTAGAAGCCAGCTGGAAGACCAACTAAAGCTGACCCATCAGACCTTACGTACACTGCACTTCATTTCTTCATGGATACTAAGAGGCAGTGTGTGTGCATGCGTGCACGTAGCATCCAGCCTGACACAGATACCTCCACTGTACCACAGACACACCACAGCAATGCCAACTGAGCCCAAGCCACTACAGATAAGGATTCTGAGGTCCCTCAGATCTAGTGGGTAGCTTACAGTCTGTGCTTAATGAAGAGTTCTCCTGCTCCTCTATTTTTAGGGCATTCCACAAAAAATCCTACCATTCCTCTTTGAAAAAGTTCTGCAATCACCCGCTCATCTCAGTAAAGGAGCAAAGCTTAGTGACAGGATAGGCATTACTCAGATAAATGAACAGAACAATCATATCACATTATACAATCACCAGAACTGGCTTAATTTTTGCAAGAGCTGCAGAAAACAAGACTGGAGAAGACCAATCCTGGAAAGAACAAGGATCACTGTTAGAAAACCCTGTACCCCAGACGCCACTTACACAAACAACAGGGCAAAAAAAATAAAAGAAGGAACTCAAAATTCCATCAATCAAGAGAAGCATAAAAACTACAATACAACTGTGCAAATCTTACCTAAAATCTTATTTGTCAAGCTTCTCATTACAAGGGCTACGTAAATTATTCCAGTAGAATAATCCAAAGAATGCAACATAGTCAAAACACAATTGACAATGTATAGTTATACATAAATCCCCCAGAAACCCCTTTTTGTGGAAGAGGAGATATCAGCTACTTTTGCATAAAGCTTACATCGGTACACTATTGCAAACAACGCACCTCTGCTAAATATATGGGCCAATGGTTCCAGACTACTAAAAACCAGTAACTAAAACAGACCACAAACATCATTTCCTCTGAGCCTACAAAGGTCCTGATTGTAGCTCCCTGCACAGGACAGAGGTACTGCTTTCACAGCAATCTTTTGCAGTATTTCATCTGTTCTGCTGAATGTATCATATTAATACATCACAGAAAACCATTAATTAAAAAGTAGGAAGGCACAGAAGGGAGACAAAGAGGTGGAGGTACTCCTTTGCAAGCAGGAAAACCAATGAGTTATTATTTGCATTATGGCACTATCTGAAAGCAGCAACAAAGTTCAGGGATCTATTTTGCTAGGTATATAGGACATTAAACAAGCACCTTGTTGCTTCTTAGTTCATTTAGGTTTCAAACAGTTGTAGAAGCCCACCAGAAGAAACAGGAAGAAGAGGAGGCTAAATTTTTGTTCACTACCTAGCCCAAACTAATGAGGCAAAAAGCTTGCCCCAGAATAATCTGAAGAACACATTTAAAGGAAGAGATAGGTCTGGTTATACACACCAGTTCCTGGAACCTGTTCCCTGAAGATGGTGTGAAGACAAACTCATTCTGCTCTGATTTATATCCTGTGCTTCAGCCAGACTTGTCAAATAAATTTTAAACTAGGTAAGATAGTCCTGCCGGCTTTGATTCAAAGGACCAACAAAACTTTCATTGATGCTAAAACTTAATTCTTAGAGGTTTTTTTCAAACTTCTATTGTCCAATGGCATTAAAAGCTAGTACAATTTTATTGATTCTTCTATTCAACAAGTTGTTCAGACTTCAATTTACTTTCTTCTTAAAAATTTAGTAGCTATATTGAAGCATGTCTTTGAGGACTGCAAATATCTTTAAAGAACTAGATTCTTCCATTTGTTGCCCCCAACCATCACAACTGCCAGTGAAGCTACAAAAACCAGACTTCCTAAGGTCAATGAGAAAGAACGCAATTTATTTAAGGTTTTGGGAATTCTAGGGCACTTCACTAATGCTGGAGTCTATAGCAAAGGGTGTCAAAAGTCTTATCTTCATCTACTGCATACCTGATATACTGAAAATTAAAAACCTGCTGTTTGCCCAAACACATCTGAAATCAGCAATGAAATCTTATATCTTATTGACAATGAGAGGAAATATACAAAAAGGAAATACTGCAAAACACTAGGGTTTCCAAAACAGAACGCACTTAGCATAAAAGATGACAGGCACACTCCCAATTGCTGACAAAATATCTAAAATCCATTTTCTTCATGTACTTCACTGCTAGCTTGGCAGCACTTTAACTTCTACTTAGAATAGCACAGCCATCTCAGAAAGAAACCAGCTTTGATTTACAGACCAATCAACAGCTTTGTAAGAGGACCAAAAATTAAAAATGTGTATCTATACTAGCATGTAACAGCATCCCAATTTCAACTAACGCTACCCTTGCTAACAGGTGGAAGGATCTGTATTTTTGTATTATTGTTCCCCCAGTAAAGTTAGAGAACAACCGTCCTAGCAAATACACCTAGTAAAAACCATGAGAAACCTTAGTGTGGACTGCCACTTCAAGCCTTTTGTAAATGGGTCAAGACCTCTGTATCCCAGAGAAGTTGCCTTTATCACCCAAATGGTAACTTTTCTAGGTAAGTTCCCTCCTTTACCAAAAAGCTAGGAATGAACAAAGAACCCACCCTGCCTCATTTTTCCCATATTAAAGGAAAAGTCAAGCTGTTTGCCAAGGAGCAGAGGATTCTCCAACTTAAATCTACCCCCTGTATTTTGTGAGTCTAAATTCCCACCCCCTGAGGATTAGATGCAGCTGGGTAAGGAGAGAAATACTGGATGGACAGGACCGCTCAAAGGTTGCTCTTGCATGTCGAGCTTCATCATCCTAAGCTTCCACGCATGACAGCCACTTGTTAATCTGTCCAGAACAGAGCTCCAAGCCGCAGATCTGCAGCCCCATGTTCCCCAGTTCCTATTTTTGCTCCTTCACACCACTGCTCGTCAGTTATACAGCTGGACCACTCTTTACACCTGGTCAGAAGATAAAGAACATTCTTCCTAACTGAGCAGGGGACATGCATACTTGCCAAAGAAATTTTTCATCCTCTGCAAATTATCAGAAATTTACAGTATTTCTGCAGCAAATTCAGTCCATGTTATGTTAACGAAGTCAACTGTTTACTTCCAGGGACTGCTTGAGCAGAATGAGGCAAAAGGTGCTGTGACTGCACCCCTGAACTCCTTCCTTCTCCCTGAAGCTCTATTACAGTCCTGCTATTACTGATGGGAAACTTTATCCCACACAAGTGGTCACCAAAATAGCTGCATATTTTTAAACCACAATTCCTTTCAAGTACTGCCTATGAAAATACTCTGAGATTAATGTTTCTCAGTACTTTGGGGTTTCAGGTCGGGTCACTTTGTGGGACCGGAGCAGTTGGCAAGGTCTCATGAGTGATTTGTAATTATTTATGAAAAGTTAAATTAGATGAGGATATAAATGTTGGTAAGATAAGCACGGCAGCCATACCATGATTCAAAGAGGAGAAGACATATGTGCTGCTTGTCAGCATTTGACATGATTAAAAAAAATGAGGGAGGCAGAGAGAAAGAAAACAAGATATTTAACTGATATTCTAAAAAAAATTAAGAAAATAACAACCTGGTGTGTTTGAGGATTCAAGAAATACATCTAACAATGTATCATAAATTATTAATGTATTTATCTATTTTCCCCTGCTTTTTTTTTAAATGTAAACTAGCTTACTGCTTAGGAAAACAGAGATGGCTCAGATTTGCCACAGGACTAGTATAGTGAAAGCAGCTAATTGTATTTCACTGGCATCTCTAGGGTGGTACAAACTGTCTGCATGTGCATGTATACACAGAAATACATACAAAAATCATGTCTTTTCCAAATGTCACTGGATGGGGTCTTATAAAGGCAAACAAATTGGAATGGGCATAGGAGGAGAAGGCCTTATATGCCATTTATTTGCCCAAGTGCACACATATCTAATGCAAGTGCTCCTGAACTTTATCCCTTACTCTGTGGCCATTTTCTCAAGGATTCATAGAAAGAATAGGCCTAAAGCAGAAGGGGACACTGGCTTTACAGCTGAGATAGCAGAAGGCATTCTTTCCATGAGGCAAGGAGTAGACAAACAGGCAACGACGATGCAAGGGAAGTGGACATGTGAGATTAAGACAAGCATTTGCCAAGCTGAGGAAACAACGTGGTGAAAAGACTTGTAATTACCAAGTCATTTCAGCCAGGCACAAACTAGTTATTACATGTATAGTAGCTCTTTTCCCCAACTGAAAAGCAAAGGCATCAACTGTCGTAGTTTAATCCAGCCTGTGTCCTCTATCGGGGCCAGCCACTAGATGGTGGCACTATCACAAATCTCACCTTCCATTAACGAGAGGGCAGTGGCACAGGCACAAGCTAACACCACGAATCCCAGTTGCATGCCCAACTGCACCATGAGAACCAGATGCTTTCATGCAAGTGGGCTGGTTGTCATCCATAAACAGCATTTTAAGTGGAGGTATACACCCTTTAGAGACCAGGATTTGCTCCAAACCCATTTCCCTTGTGATCAATTATCATTAATGGCTCAGGAGAGTAACAAATGCTATACTTCCCATTATTGTTTCAAGGATTTATTTTATTGGTGTGCAATATGAGTATTTTTAAGTGAGAGATTTGGCTAACATGCATGCTCGCTACATTTAAGTGAAGTATGTGGAGGTTTCATGTTGTTTACTAATGGAGACACAGGGGACAAGTTATTCTCCCAGTCCATTCTTTGACATCCAAATAGTGGCAAAATAAAATATATGGGGAGCAGCAAGATGACCAGGACGCTGAAGAAAGGCTCCTTCTATTCCAAGGCCACTGCCTACACCAGGAACTGGACAGCAAAAACAACCCCCAGCAGAATGGTGCACTTGGAAATGCTGCCTTAACATTAGACACAGAGCATGCCAAGGAGGATGGTTGCCATTTTATTAATCCAAAGACTATCAAGGGCTCACTTCCAAGAGCAATTTACTGAGAACTTTTTATCAACTTTACTAGTAGCTCTCTCATTCAGCCTGTTTCACAAAACCTCCTTACTGTGCTGGTACATGCTGGAGGGCTCACATTATGCAGGGCTAAGGCAGCTGGTATGTTTAAGACTCCTGAGCATACATAGCACACTGCTGAGGTATTAGTTAATTCTGGAATTTATGGGGGTGTCTCCTAACCTGGTCAAGGCAGGAGGTTTTTACACACAGATTTTCTAGCATTGGTGCTGATGGTGCTGCTAAAAAGACTGAATTGCTGCGTCTGTCTTGCTCACTCTCTCTCATGAGCTGCATTCCTTTTCCCACTCCCCTGGCTGATCTGTTAGCAATTATTACCAACGCCCTTGGCTTCCCTAGAAATAGAGGACCATAACTACAAGTGGATTGTGTCCTTTGGAATGGAAGTCTGGCCCAGCTATATGCAGCCTCTTGGGAAGCTCTATTAAATTGCCTGGTGGCTGTAGGCTTGTATCAGCAAGTGGGTGGGGCCTACTTTGAAAGGGGGACAAAGAAAGCAGCCTCTCACTCATTTCTCCCCTTCCACAGCAAAGCAGAACAAAGAGGGAAATGCTGATGACAGCAGCAGATTCATGAAGAGAGAAAAAAATAGATATAAGTCCCCAGTCTGTTTGATGATCTGTCTGTACTGAAAGTCACCTCCTCCTACATAACCAAGAGAGAATTCTTTTACAAATTAGAGTATTGAATTTGAAGGCTTCTTGCAAAGCGTGAGAAGGCTGAAAAAACACAATAGCAGAGCTTCCTCTTGCCTTGTTCCATCATGCATCCTCCAACCAAAGCCACAAGAGCAAAGCAAACCTCTTTTGCTTTGCTTTGGAAGAAACCAAATCCAGCTGTGCTGGTACACAGCATCACCAAAGAACCTCATCAAGAAAGCAAAAAGAGGTAGTGAAGTAAGAGGTTCACTGCTGGCTGCCTTCCTCTCATACCCCTCACCAACACACCAGCTCCCATTACTGGCAGTCCAGATCTTGACCTCTTGCCTTTTCAAAGTGCTCTGAGGAACACTGACTAAGAAAGAGCACCTTCTTGACACCAATCACCTCCACCAGTCAGTTGCCACATAAATATCACATTGGAAAGGACTTGCGCTTACTTCAGCAAGCATGTTGGAACATTTTGACTAACAATAAAAGTCTAAATAAAACCAGGAAGGCAAGACAACCAGGTATCTTTCCTTCCCATTTTCTAACCAGAACTATCACATTTAGTTTTGGCCTTTGTTTTACAGATCCAAAAAACCTTCCCTGTCTGTGGCATAGCAAGGCTGTTTGAAGGCCACCCAAAAAAGTGGAAAGTAATTAAATGGCTTCACGCAGGCCCAAGCTGTCTATAAAAACTGATCACAAGTGCACTTGCTAAGTATTAACCAGGTTTCCCATCCCTGCAGATTTCCTTGCCACAGAGTCTGTGCAACACACTCTACTGCTTTATTTCCAACACTGCAAAATAAGGAGCGATACAACTCTTTCATACCAAACTATGATTGCATCAGACCTCACATCACTTCAAAAGCTATAAACCACTCTAGGAAGGGCTTTACTTGGGAGAAAGTTAATCCTCTCAACAGACCACAAATTAAAGACGCAAGGTTGCATAAAAAAAGCAGAACTTGGCTTGTGCTTGGCATTTCACCTATAGCTTATTAACTGGATACAATTTTTCTGATGGCAGCAGTAGCAAGCATTTTTCTCCCTCCCTATATGGTACATCTCACCCCACAGAAGCCCAAGTTCCCTTTGAAATACATTAGAATCAGAGAGAAAGAAGAGATCTCTGTTAGATAAGAAACTGCAAATTCTCTTCTACACATTTCATTCAGGTTCCTATATGCAATTTGGTTGAAGACTCTTCAGCTGCCCAGCACTGCTCCTGCATCTAAGTCCTGATGTTAGCTCCCTTGCTTTTCCCATCATACATAGATAGTCTGTTGGGAGGATGGAGGAGAGGCTGCAAGGATTAGGAAGAAAGGAGGAATCTAAAATGCATTTATATCTTTTACAATATAAATAGAATCTTTTAGATCAATGTGTAGATGGTACATTTCATGCCAAGGGAAACTAAGCTTCAGGAAATACCTTGTGGCTAAAGGAACTAAAAAAGAAAAAAAGACTATGTCTGTTGTTACTAGCTATTAGTAACTAAACTCAGGGAAGACAGGTAGGCCAAGAGATTAGCTAGAACAGGTACAGAGTGAGTTGAGTCACAGGAGTTAACATGCATCACTGTCCTGGTTTAGCCAGGATAGGGTTAAGTTTCCCCAGCAGTAGGGGGGAAGCGCTAGCTGGGTTATTCATACACCATGCCGAAGTCACATCCTGGCGAAGCAGGACAGTCAGTTACCACGTGTACTGTGGGATATGCTCTGTTCTCACTGCTGTATTGGTAGATATTTTGCTCTGTTCATTGTTATCACTGTTATTCTTATTGTTGTTGTTTGTTGTGTTGCTGTTGCACTGTTGTATTAAACCTCTCCTTATCTCAGCCTGGGGCTTTGTATTTCACTCCCTTTGTGGGGGAGGGGCAGCGGCCTTGTGGTCTCAGACCCCGGCAGGGACTAAACCACCACAATCACTAAGTTAGTCTCACAGCTTGCAACAACAAAACAAACGTAGGTTTGCTACAGATGTAAGCAGAGACACTGGAGACTATATAATGAGCGTGCCTACAGCTTTGCAAAACCTCTTTCCACCTAAATATTTTTTAACTAGTTACTGAAAGCTGAATTCAGGCTAGAGGCAAAAGGCAAGAGGCAGGCAAGTAACAGAGTAAAGGAAGGAAATGTGATGCAAGTGTAGTGAGGGGAAGGGAGTGCCTCATGAACAGAGAGCACAGTAGAGAGGCACCTTGCATCTCTCTCCAAGGGATGTTTCCAGCAGAGTGCATTTTGCCTCATTTTATGCCACTGACAACTGCCAAAGAACGAACTGCTTTCAGCCAAGGTTAGCAGTGTTGGAAAGATGGTTGTCAAAACCAACACACAAAAGCACTTCCAAAGCCAGTTTACAACAGTGGATAAAAATAACAAGCATATGACTCAAAGCTGGTCAGGCGATGCTCAGCTCAAAACACCTTTTCCATTTTATTTTGGTCTACATAAGATTTGTACAAAAAGATTTAACTCAGTCCTCGCTTCCAGATCAAGTACTTTCTAGACACAGTACATACAGGATGTCCCCTCAGCCAGGCTGAGACAGACAAGGCTCTGGTTTCTCATAGCTCTTTGGAATTGTTCGAAGGAGCCACAGGTCTAAGCATTCCACTCAGAGAATATGTCAGAGCTGAAGTGAGACCAATTAGGGACAAATGGAAACCATATGCGATTTTAATGAAACAAGGAGCTGGTGCACATGACTTACTGCTGCAAGAGCATTTACTGCCTGAAAGGAATGTGCATCTGGCATTGATTGTTTCCCAACCCATCAAGTGAGCAGTAACATGGAAAGCAAATTGGAGCATTTGATGAGAGATGAATTGCCTAAATAAGTACAGTTAGGGGAGCAGCCTCTGCAAGGAGAAAACATGTCATTTGCCTGTGATTTAGTGATACAGCTGCAAGTGAGGCTGATCTTCCATTTCCACAGCTCATGATAATAAACTACAAGAACGAGTGCTAAAGTGGTTAGAATGGATTGAGTGGTATTTTAAAGAACTTACTACAATCACAGAAATCCCATTCTGATTCACATGGAGCGCACCTTTACTCCCTTGAGGTCATGGGCACTGATCCTAAGCAAGGGTAATATACAGTCCTCAAATGCAATGTCTGTTACTGCAAGTATTCAAATGACGATGTTTTTACATTTACATCAAAATGTTTACACGATGAGGAGATCTGAGGCTGAAGAGGCTGTGCAGATGCACTCTTTTGTTCCATTTTTTCTTTTTTACTGCAAATTTCCCAGGCAGTTTCAGTTCTGCTGAGAAAGTCCCTAGCCTGCAAAGGTGTAGGTAAGTTGCTCTACTAGGATATGGTCATTCCTTCTGCAAGCTCTTGTGTTGCAGCTTGGTATCTGGTTCTCAGAAAAAAACCACTGTCTTCACCAAGCAGCCAAGAGACTGCTCACATACATCACAAGAGGAAGCAGGGAAAGATGCTCTGATCCAGAACTCAACCACATACATATACACACAGTGAATGTCCAGGGCTTGAACCTGGTAGATGATACTTTGCATTTTCATGTTAATAGGGAGACATCTGCAAAAGCAGATACATAGAACTGGCATGTCTTTGCTCCTTAGTGCTAGATTGCCTCTGTGGAATATCCAGAGTTAACAAGTGTAATAAATCACTGTAATTTTCAAGGAGGCAATAGAAAATTCTTGAGCCAAATCTGCCTATTTATTAGTCTTCCTTAACCCACTGTGCAATCCGTGAACACACTGGGAGCTCACATCCAAATGGTCCAACAGGAGGAGGAGGAGAAGGAAGGAGAATCCTGCTGAAGATAACATCTGAAAGCAGTTTTCTTCTGCAGATTAGAAATAGGGCAGCTCTGACAGCCCATGTAAACGTTTCAAAGCAGGGAGTATCAAAAGCCACAGGCCTGGACACTCCCTGCTTCAGCAACTTACTTCAGAGGACTCTCCTTGCTTCAGCACCTTGCCCAGCTGGGACGGGTGCCAGCATTCTGTGAAGAGGCTGCACTCCCCTGATCACATGGTTTACACTCAATTTTGCACGTAGGAGCTGGAGACGAAGAACTGTTTGGGAACATGTATAGATTTCAACGGCACTGGGTGGGCCTGCAAGTTCCTTCCTGCATTAGAAAACTTGCATTAAACTGATAGGCTAAGCAGCTGTCCACACCAAAGAGGTATACATATTTAACCAGGTCAGGCCTATATGCACTGCTCTGCTGTTCCTATTTGCACTGGACCTGACAGAACCTAGTATTAGGCCTGCCAGACCCTGGAATTAAACCTGCATTCAATCAATTTCTCCTGTGAGGAGCCAGCACCTTTGCCCACCATTCCTGAGCCATTATAAATTGTTCAGAAGCTGACAGCCTCTGCAGGCTGTTCACATACACTAGACATGACACAGTTCTGGTTTATCATAATGCTTAAGGAATTTACTAATTTCCCATTTTATTAATGTCTGTTATGCAACCACAGTCATTAATACTACACAGCTGAGCTTAGCTACATGAAGAATTTACCCTGGAGTCGAAGCACCATGTAAAGACTTAGGTGTAACACTCAGATTCTGATTCAGTGTTCGCTAAAGCAAGTGGAAAACCTCATGTACCACAATTCCCAGTCAGACTACAGGTCAATGTCAGGAGAGTATCAGGGTAAACCTCACAGTGACCAATTTGCCCACCTACCCAGAACCTTCCAGGATCCCATGTAGTGCCCTGTCCTAACAGTGTTCCAAAACATCATCCTTCATTTTGGACCTTCAAAGGGATATTGAAGGCCAGACGAACTCAGTGTGGATTTGTTGTGGAAGTAAGGTAAAATAAGGGAGAGTGATATGAGACATCTAATGAAAGAAGTAATGAATGATATGTTGTGGTTTAACCTGGCAGGCAGCTAAACATCACACAGCTGCTTGCTCACTTTCCCCCCCCTCAGTGGGATGGGGGAGAGACTTGGTTAAAAAAAAAAGTAAAATTTGTGGGTTGAGATAAAGGCAGTTTAATAGGACAGAAAAGGAAGGGAAAAAAATAATAAAAGAAATAGAATATACAAAACAAGTGATGCACAATGCAGTTGCTCACCACCCACTGACCAATGCCTGGCCAGTTTCCAAGCAATGGCCCACAGCCAGCTTTTCCCCTAGTTTATATACCGAGCATGACATCATATGGTATGGAATATCCCTTTGGCCAGTTTGGGTCAGCTGTCCTGGCTGTGTCTCCTCCCAGATTCTTGCACATCCCAGCCTACTTGCTGGTGGGATGGTGCAAGAAGCTGAAAAGTCCTTGACTTAGTGTAAACACTGCTTAGCAACAACTAAAATATCAGTGTGTTATCAACATGCTCATCCTAAATCCAAAAGACAGCACTATACCAGCTACTAGGAAGAAAATTAACTTTATCCCAGCCGAAACTAGGACATGAAAAGACCTGGAAGTCTAAGAACATCTATAAGCAACAACTCTTTTCTTGAGAAACTGAAATACTGCACACTGTACATCCTCTGGCTCTGAAGACATGTGCAATGACACAGACCGCTGACAGCAGAAAGGGTAGGCAGACACTGGCCAGTTACTTTTGTTCTTCAAACAATTTTCTCAAACTCCCTGACTGTCCTACTGACAGACTGGCCAAAGTTGTTCCACAGAAACTGCAGTGGAGAGAGAAACAGTATAACCAACTTGTTATTAACCAAACTACCTTCAAACTTTTCATCAAAATTTCATGTTCATGAACAGCCCAATAGGCCATAATCAGAACAGATTTCCAGAAGTTGTGTGTCATTACTTGGATACTCATATGTATCCTGGTGCTCCCAATGAAATATTAATGAGATATGACTCTTAGCTATACTTCTATAAGCACAGAGAACACACTGAATTGTTAGTAAGTGCCTGTCTACCACCAATTGTTGACTTTTTTGCACAACAGATATTTATACAAATCCAAGATTAACCCGTACTGTTTTATTCTTAGTCAGTATTGCTAATTAGTGGGTTTTAATATGGAAATTCAAGTCTCATCATATGAATCTGATGGAGATTTACTTAAAGGGAACCTACCAGTCAGCTCATCTATGCTACGGGAGTTTGAGAGCTCTGTAAAGTACTCTTACCAAAAACTTTCATAAATTCCAATTTGGGGGAGGTAAGCCTACATTCTGGTATTGTTTCTTAGTTGTCCTTGTAACTTTTTAGAAAAAACCCAAAAGTTCACACAATATAGTTGTATAGTCATTTCACAGCCACCCTGGCACAGTGATTGCTATTTCTGAATACTCTAAGACCCATTAACTGTTTGGGAGGCAGAAGTTCTCTGGACGCTGCACTGCTAAATGTTTACAGATAAGGGTAATCATTTCCAGGGTATACACTGAGCCTGACTGCTTCCTGACTGTCTAGGTCTCCTGAGACACGGCTGTAACAGGGCTATTTTGGCAAAGTAATGAACGTCCCAAGAGCCAGTTTTTCAGGGCTCCAGTTAAGTTTGCACCTGGAACACAGGTGTAAGCACGTTTAAACATTGACAGGGAGGGAACTAACAGAAACACAAGGGGAAATACCTCGTCTCAGTCCACTGGCAGCAGCACAACCACAAACTTGTTTGTTCATTAATGCAGCAGACCCAAGGAGAATTGTCAAGGACTGCAGCAAGCAAAAGGTACATAGATTTGAGTTTTAAAGGGAATTCTCAGCATTCAGAAAAAGCTAACTGTAAATCCCAGAGGACTAATGAATGGGAATCTCTCCCAGCCTGAGAGGTAAGGTGTAACCTGATCAAGATCAGCACTTCCAGAAGGGGAGGCTGTTACTGTTAAACCATCAGGGATAGGATTGGTAGAAACATTTCTGGAAATTACTTTTCCTATCAGGAAACGGGGTTTTACTTGAAGTCACAAATTTCTAAGGAAAGCATCAACTACCCATCAAAACATTAGATTCAGATGCATCAGAATCACTTTTTCCAGAAAACTCCATGCTGAAGACTGATATTTTCATTTTCCCTCACATTTCAGATTGAATAAATTTCCACCTTTTCAAAATTCTCTATGGAACAGAAATTCTGACCCTCTCCAGGAAGTTTCTAGAATCCTCTTTCACTGTATAAATCAGAGGCAACAACAAGCTCTAATGACAGAAGCAAGAATAAACTCCATTTTTCCCCTCATTTTTCAGAAGCAGCAAGTAAATTCAAATGAATGAGAGCTGCAGGTGCTGAGAACTGGCATAATTTCAAAAAGTAAGCCATTATCCCCTATGATCTCAAAGAGTATCTAAACTAAAATAAGCATTCAACATCAGAGATCAGTCCTTTAATTCACTGTGCCAATAAAAGTCTGTCAACACTGCAGACTGTAAATGAACATAGACATACTAGAGCTATCTTTAAAAAGTGACTTAGGATACCACAAACACACTACTTTAACTTGTTCCTCAAGTAAAACATTGGCCAGAGTGCTTGGACTTTGAGACTGCAGGCATGTCAGCAAGTCAACTCTGTGACAAATGCCCTCCTACTCTCTTTTTCCTTTCTAACCATTTCCAACATTTTGAAGCAAGTATTGTTTGATTGCAGGCTGCTTTCTTCAACTGCCTGTTGAAGCCAATGGGAATCCTTCCCCTGATTTTAGCTGGAGCAGGATCAGGCCCTAAATAAGTAGTGGTGGAATCCCTAGACTTATGAACTGAACAGCTGTCTCTGCCTTTCCAAAGGAAAAAAGGGAAAGTTATTCCTGCAGCTGTTTTCCCCTAAGTGCCTTCACTCCAAACTGTAACAGGACTGGAGTGAAGGGGAAAAGGTGGAATTTTAATAACCCGTTAAAAAGGAGTATGGGCCATTGTGCAGCAGCTCTTTCAGTTCTATTAAAGCAGGGTCACTGCTGCCAGGCTCAGACAGCCATAAGGGCACGGGAAAAGTCATCTTCTTGTTTTCACATCTCATTCACAGAATGGAGAACGAGGGGGAGGAAAGAATCAGCTTTTGGGATAATTAGCACCATGAACAGACAGCTGCATTGTCATTAAAAGTTCAAGAAGTCATCAGGGTCATCACTGAACTGGAAGATGTACACACACACGAGGCACACATCTAAGCCTGGATTTTTAGCAGCCTTGCTGGGCTTCGATTTTCCACTAGCCCAAGGGTAACACTTTGAGTCAAGAGCACTGAACTGTTGTAGCTCTGAGGAGAAGCAGAAGCATAGAAGTACTCCCTCCGAATAGCAGCTGTTCATACCCTTGGAACTGCTTAATTTCACACTTAATATACCAACGAAGACTAGTTACACGTCTTCTTTCCCCTGAAAAAAGATCAGAGGTGTGGCTTACCAATGTATAGTTTCATGTTCGCTTCTAATATTCTGTGGGACAAGTGAAACCCCAGTCAACAAAACCAGGCTACTGGGTGCACACTGTTTCCTGCCACAAGCAAGGAAGCTGATGAAGTGCAAGTGTGTATTAGCAAATCCAGAAATGAGCATGTATGAATAATAATGAAAAGATAAAAGCTCTAAAATGACAAGAACTGCTATTAATAAGGTTTGGAGCAGTGCTAGCCTCAGAGTCAGAAGTTGGCTTAAAAACAAAACCAACAAATTATCCAACTATGCAAAACAGCCACAGATTACGTTCTCATTGCTACAGTTTGCAGTAACATTTTTCAGTAAGGGATTTTAGTGAAAACCAAGACAAGTAAGGATTCCCCCTGCCACCTTCCAAACAGGGCAGGGAAGAAATACAACCTTGAATAGTTGAAGCATTACTGCTTCTACAGAAAGTAGACTGGCATTGCCTAGTCTCTCGGCTGTAGCTTTGCTGCCAATACATTCTAAAATCAAAATGGGGCTGAAATCACTATCATTATAGTGAAATCTCACCAAAAGGTAGTTTCCCTTTTCTGGGTGAAAGGAACACACATCCTGCTTGCTCTTGATGTTAAGTTGACAGGCAATAATGTAGCTAGCTCATGAGTGTATAGCTTTATTCAGTGCTTGGTCTTTGCCAAGGGAAATTACTCTGGGAATGCAGAAACAAGATTTTTTTTTTAATTTTAACGATTAACCTCTGTTGACTCCAGTATACACTGGTTGTCCACATTACCGAATTTCAGTATGTTTATGACAATACAACTGTTCCAGCAACTCTAGTGAAGACGTTCTCATGAGGAAAAAATAGAATAAAGATATATAGTCCCAAATTCAGTGGGGAAACAACATGCATCAGCATTTTGGTTGTAATTGCCCAAGTTAAGATGGCTGCTGTGAGCTCTGATGGACTTCACCAGAGAAGGAATTCCAAGTGGGCTAAGCAGCTCCTCTTAGAAAACTCCTCTGAATTATTTGTCTCCCATTCAGGACTCAGATTTTTGGAACAAAAAATGCCTTTTACATATTTTTCTATGGTGTAACCTGGTGGTGCTGCCTCAAAGCACTATCACAATAATATTTCAATAATAACTGTGGTCGATCTTTCTTTGTTGGCCCACATATATATTAAAGAATATATGCCGGAAGGAACCCTGCCATGTGCTCACTTTATAATGGCTTGATGAACAAATACAGAGCCTGCACAAAAATGTGAACCTCCAGGTGTGCCAAGACAACTGTCACCCTAGGATCCCGTTCTGTCTACTCTCCTGTCCTTCTGTTAAAAACGCAGCCTGGTCAGGATGTGTAGGCAATATTGTCAAATTCAGAAGAGGGGAGCTTTGAACAGCACAAAGGACAAAGTTTACATCAATGGCCCAAGCTGTCATACTACATAAACAACAAACAGGAAAACAGTTTCTGAGACAGGAGGGAAAGAAAGAACCAGTGCTTTCCTTTACCCTACCTCTTCCAACAGCCATTAGTACTAGAGGAAATCAGTATGAGAGAAAGGCATTCAGAAAAAAAAACATGAGATCTTGCACTGACAGGAAGGAACCTATCAGCTTGAAAAATTTCCGGTACTAGTGAAAGCCTTGTTTCCCATCCAGCCAAATACGCAGGTGCTGTCTGATTCTTTCAAGCTACACTATTTCTTCAACCAATTTAAACATGGCACTGGAATGAAGGCCAGTAAGGACCTGCTCCCCACCTTGCTTCCCGTTTTTTCAAAAGTGTGAGTCAGTTGGAAAGGACAAGTCTCCTCGGGATCAAGCTGGCAGTGCTACTCCAGCAGGCTCCTGCTAAATCATACAACACAGAGGGATGTAGGCTCTGTAACACAAGGATATATTAATCCTAGCTTTATAGTCCCATAATTATCTGGCATCAGGAGAATTCTCAGAACAAAATATGAGTAAATACATTATTCCCATCCTGTTGGCCTCCCAGTCAAACAGAAAAAGAGCAAACCAGAATACGCTGGGAAACTCAAGAGATAGCTGCAATTTAGAATGCATGTGGGAGGTAATTAGACATGCATACTGATAACAAAAATAGGTTCCAGAGTTAAAATAACAAATGCCTTTAAAGAGTTTTGGAAGGAATTTAAAACTGCAGGGTTTAAATCAATCTCAAACTACGAGAAATTAGGATGACAGCCACAGAAGGGGGCTATGGGAAAACCAGACTATCCCACATTAGGCTTCTGGGAGGTGTATTTTATCAGCATCAGAACTCCAGCCTAGCTGGATGATGCATATGACTCACTATCACAGGTTCTGCTGCAGGGTGTTTGTTCCAAAGTAAAGGTGTTAAAGGCAACATGCTGATAAGGGTCATTGGCTGTTTGCCACCAGGTCTAGTTGAGCCTCTCTCTGAATGGGTAATGCCCCATTAAAACTTTCCCGTGATAATCTGGGCTCTCTAAAAGTGCCACCTAGGAGTTCTATCTGATATTGCAGATTCCTCTTTCTGTGCTTCTTTGTAAAGCTGCAAACTGTTACACAGTGGGGGAAAAGCAGGACAGCTGCTTAATGCTATTGAAAATATACTATGTGTAGAGAAGGTGGAAACAGACTTATTTAAGTCTCTTTTTTATCATGATCCTCTAAGGAAATAACCAACTAAATCCTTAATCCCACATCCCCTTAGGAAAAAAAAAAAAAAAAAAAGAAAAGAAAAATAAGACAAAAAGAAAAGGGACAGGTGCTGCTCTTCATATTTAGAGAAGTAAAACAAAGGACTTAAGAACTCATCCTGCCTTTACCCACAGTACAATTCTTTGCAATACTGAGGCTCTTGCACAGGAACTGCTGCTCTTGTCTTCCCACGCTTCTCTGGGTTTGATTTTTGCCCTGCGGGAATCTAAGGGAGGGCCCTGTATTTTGTGGCTATTGAAGTACTGTACATGATGGCTACTTATGTGCCCCAGGGGTCACTTTGCTGTTTTATTTCCTTTTGGACTGATCCTCTTCACCAATTCATTTAAAGTATTCATTATTGCAAGTGCTATACTTTTGCATGTAGTGTCATCCCTCAACTAGCATCTCCTGTTCCTTCCTAAACCTCTTTTCCCCATCCTCCCTTCTCCCAAACACCAGAAATGTTTCCGCTTTTAACTCTGCGCCATATGTAGTATATTATTTATTGGTGGAAATTGTTTACTTTGAAACAGACCCCATGTATCCTAGTCCAGAGGTGAGTATGATAAACAGGGAGACTGTTTCATTCTTAAAGGCCTCCCTCCATTTTCCCAGGGAAATTTAAAGCAGGGGACCCAGCAATCTCACACTTCAGAAGTTAAAGCAGAGGACCCAGCAATCATGTACTTCACAAGAGCTGGTCTAATGGCTGTTTTGATACTGTCATTTCAATCCCATTTAACCTGCAATGTGCATTTCTCTAGACCTATGAAAGTTAGTCAGGATATTTATAGCAGTGTCAGAAGACACAGGAAGTAGGACACTGGGATGGGTGTTTGGAAGGTGTATAAAGGGTTGGAACAGTGGGGCCAGACTGGAACTCCTTGCCCCCAAAAAACGTGGAGCTGAAGAAGTGTCTGAGGAATAGCTGGTTTTCTACAGATATCAACACCAGCCATTTCCTGTCTTTCAAAGTCAAGTGGAAGTTTTCCATTCTGTGGTTTTTCCTGTCTTGATACAAGCAAGCACATTTTTTCCCTTATATTTTAACTGTTTGGAGACCAACACCAAAACCTGCTCACTAGGTGAAGAGCTTCCTATTTACAGCTGATTCAAGAAATTTGAGAGAGCTGATTAAACATCAGAGGAGCAAGATCTTTGTTCGTTCATGTATTCACTGAGCATGAGAGACTGAAGTTGTCTGAGCAAATGCTCCAGTACTCTTCTATAGAAAATTAACAGGCTAACATAATGCCAGCAGGCCTCTCTGCAGGCTGCACTGCAGTAACATCCAATATTGAGGCAAACATGGAGAAAAGGAAACAGATGTTTAAGTCCCCATACTGTAATTACAATACAGCATGAGGGAGTTAAAATTCATGCCCTTCAGTCCAGGCCAGCAGAAGCTTGGGTCACTTTGAACATGGCCCTGTGGAATAGAAGTACTCCTG
Organism: Strix uralensis; assembly: GCF_047716275.1. Classification (NCBI taxonomy): domain Eukaryota; kingdom Metazoa; phylum Chordata; class Aves; order Strigiformes; family Strigidae; genus Strix; species Strix uralensis. The sequence goes on from NC_133976.1 coordinate 61,110,105, forward strand.
TTTCCTATGTGTTGTTGTGGGATTTTTATTATCTTTTTTTAATAAACCACCAGGGAGCAAGAAGTAATAATGTGTTACCTTCATGATGTTGCACCTGGTGTAGCCATGACTATCTGTGCAAGCACTGTGCAAATCTGGTGCAATTTATATCTATCTGCTTTGCTAAAGTACCAGTGATCATGAAGGTCAGCAGAAACCTGGGCCTTTCCATATCAAAGTCAAGGAATTAAGAAGGAAAAAGTCTATGGGGTCTCTTTTTCATCCTTGAGCCCTTTCACGTACCTTTCTTTACCTCCCCAATAAACTAGTTCTAAACTCTTAAGAACCAGCAGGATTACAATGCTCTGACACTTTAACAACAGACTGGGAATAACAGTCTAAGGAAGACTGTGGATTTTTTATTACTGTGTATTTTTGTCCAGAATCAGTAACAAATATGTATTGAACAATGATGGTTTTGCTGTTTGCACACTCTCCTTTTATCTCCTGACTGCAGTGGGTCAGGTTACTACATCACGTATATCAAAAGTACCTTTAGACAACATGTTACATCTGGCTTAATTTCATTTGCTTCTCCTGTTGCACAATCTGCATCATTTTCCAGCTAAGCTGTATTTTCCTTACAACTCACCTGGCAAAAATAAAAGGAGCCCAGGCCCTACACACACACATCCATGTAACCTGCACTTTTTGAAGGGCTATTTGAAGGAACTTTGCATTCATCTGAACAGAGGAAGGCAACAGCTTGGCTAGAGTCCAAATAGAGTAAAGTGCACGTGCTCTGTCCGTGGCCAGTCCACCCAGGCAGGTTTTTTCAAAGCCTAAGCCTTGATTGCCAGTCAGAAATGAACATGCTACAGGCTGCTAGAGATCAATCAGTAGAGCACTGGATTCTTTTATGTGGGTTCTCCTATTTATATGTTCCCTGAAGTCACAGTACTCATTCACTCTCCTGGATGGATTAGATCCACCTTGGACATGCCCCACAGTCTCAGCCTATCATGTGTTGCAGCTAATGATCCTTCTTAGCTTGACCAGCCTGTACCTAGTCCTTCATCAATGCTTCCATGCAGCATCTCTCCCTTCTCCAGTAATCCTTCTCTCCTCCTTATACTCAGAGGCTAGTCTTTGAAGGGCCTTTGACACTCCTACAGCTCCTAAATTCCTTCTCCCATTACAAGTTTCCCATTGAGCCTATTGCTGTGATCATCCTCATCCTCCACCTGTAACAGAATTTTTCAGAGCTGAGCCCACTGACACAGACCACTAGTTCCCCACTAGCAGAACCCAAGACTTTATTCCTGACTTGACAATGCCCCCCCTGACATTTTCCCCAAGCACTGCTCTCTGCTGGTTCCTGGCACATTTTATTCCCAGGAGGGACTCCCCATTCACCTCCCTTCTTCCTAAAATAAGATATTTGATGAAGTTTGATGTTATTTTTTGCATATGGGTGTCTCTGCTATTTAACTTGAGTTTTATTGTCTGTATACTATTTCTAAGGGCTGAAATTGCCCTTTGGAAAGATCTTATATAAACACTAGCAGGAATTTGGACTATTCATAGTCAACATTTATTTTAGCAGCACGCAACTCGAGACCTCTATCTTGTTTCCAAGAGACTCCCAGAATCTTTTCTAGCTGGCAGCAACATTGGATAAATAATCAGGGTTGTATAAAACTACTTGCATTTTTATGTTACTAGACACTGTCAGTTAATCACTAAATCTTCACTCTGGTCACTCAAGAGAACTACTTCACATTACAGTAGAAGGTTAACTTTTTCTTTAACAATAGTTTTCAACTCTCTAGTGTTTGTAACATTCCTCTTAGAAACCTGAAACCATTAAGTCAACTCTGATACAAGATGGTGAAATACTGCTGAGACCAGTGGCACTGCACCTGCAGAGGCTGGGGCAGTATTTCCTTTCCATATTGATAACTGGGCCAAATTTTAGATCTAGTATAAGAGGGTATAAATCCATTTAACCCACCTTTATCTCATTTACCTCAGGCCCAGCATCAGCCAAATACTTTCAAATAGCAGAAATTTGAAATTAACTGGTTAACATTCTTTTCTCAAGTTATTCCAAAGCAAATCCAGTTTAACCCAAGTTCTAAATAAGAACCTAGCTCACTTGGTTCATTTGCCTACCACTATGGGCAAATAACATTGGTAGCAGTCACCAGTGGGCAGAATTTTGGCATGCTCTCTCAGTATGTGCTCTAGAGGAAGAGCTCTGGGTTTTAATAAAGCCCCAGCAGTGTACCTCCCTCCTCTGTGCCCCAAGTACTTAGACACAAAGGGTTACCAAAGAGGTTGACCTTCAGCTCTGCTATTTGCAACAAGCGTTCAGTGCCACAAGCTGAGCAAGAGTTAAGACAGTCTTCCAAAAGTTCCAAATGTAGTCAGCTGCTCTGATCAACCTTGTCTCAGAGAAGTCTATGTAAGGTGTATTTAGCTTAGAGAGCAGTAACAGTCCAATAAAGTTACACCAGTAAAGTTTCGAGGGTCACATGTGGAGGTTCTTCAGAGGTTTAGATGAGCTACAGTAGGCCTTTAAGTTTAATCAGCTCTGCATTTGCTTGATTAATTGGTGCTTGAAGGCCCAATTTTCCTATCTTTTACACTCGATCATTTCAGCAGTATCATTTAAGTTGCTTCCAATTTATAACATCATGTGAAAGACAGAATCATACCCTGAAAGTCTAGAGCAATAAGCAGTGCATCAGAGCAAAAGCCTCTTCATCTTGACTGAAAAAAAAAAATAAATAAATCTCATAATCAAAAGAAAACAACATGCACTGCAGACATTATTAAGACTTAAATTAGTCCCTCAGCTTTGTCTGGTTCAGAGCTGGCAAGCACAGCGTGCCTGGTCTTGCTTGCTAACTCAAACCAAGCTATCCTCTCAGGTTTGCTAGCTCTTAGGAACTTCCAGAGAGCATCCAGTGGAAGTTTCATTTAACGACCTGCTGCCCAAACCTTTCTTCAGTGATGCATGCTTGGTTGGGCTACATAAGAGCATCACATGGTATTAGAGCTGTGAGGAAAAAGAAATATGACCCCAGACAACACTGTTACATTGAAAAACTAAGTTTTCATCTCAATAGCTTTAACAGCCAATTAAGGCCAAGGCACTGAGTGCTCCTACTAAAGCTTCCTGGCCCCGCCCACCACGACTCTCAGTGAGATTATGCATGTGAGAGATCCATTTCATCAGATACCAATCCCGGATCTACAAGACTCTCTGAAAGGGCAGGACTAACTGTATTCAGTGTCTTAGAAAATGTGAAGTCCACTGATGAAGCTGAGAACAAATGCATCACCTTGTGCCACTTCTCTTATGGTCAGTCAAATCTGCTCATGCTGAAAGACAGACATGAGCAAAGCAGGCCCTTCCCAACCATAGATGAAAACTTTTGCTATGCTACAAAATGCTAGTACTGCATATGGCTGTACATAACTATGTTCCCACCAGCCCACTCTTCCCAGAAAGATTAGAGGAGCAGTTGACAGGTGGAGAGTTCTCAAGAACAGGTGGGAAATCAGTGAAAATAAGAATGAAAGAAATGTCTACATAAAGCAAGAAGCTCGAAGGCTCAAGGTTAGAACATTATCTCTCCACTGCCTCAAAGGTCTTGCTGGAGTACTCCTGCAGGAGTACTTCCTGCAGGAAATCTGGAGTAAGCATATGCAATAGTAACAAGATACCAGTTCTGCACTACATCTTCCAAACAGTAACTTCCACATTTTTCTTTTTAATATGTACATTTGGAGAAGTGACAAACTCCAGATCCTACAAGGTGTTCTCTTTATTCTGCTACAGACTTTAATTGCAAATCACCACAAAACATCAAACAAGCAACTTCTATTTCCACTTCATTCATTTTAGAATAGCCATCCTTCTGTCAGAAGACATGACCAGGCACAAGGAACACCCTCTTTCACCAGTTTTTACCATGAACATTGGATTTCCATAAAAGATAAATAAATCTCCTCAATTTCTTCCCATGTAAAATGGAATTAACAGTACTTTTTTTTTTTTTTTTAAAGCTTTACAGGACGCTTCTCAGATTTCCTGCTTCTAAAATGCCTCAAAGGGAGTCCAGTCTAAAAATGAAACCACACCATTACTTCGTCAACAAAAGTCTGATTCCAAAGTTGATACATTTTTGCAAGCATTATCATGACATGTAACCCAAAAATTTGTTTTAAATTCATCTCAACTGAAAAGATTGGTATAATAATTAATTGGAGCTGGTTTATTTTAACTTTTAAATTAATTTAGCAGACCTTACTTGTCTGCCTTAAAGGATAAGACAGCACATATGACATCACTATGGAGTCTATGTCAAGGCAAAGAATGCATGTTGAAAATCTCATGTTTGATCAAGTTGTTCTGCATCTCTTTTAGCTTATTAGTGAGAAGGTGAAATGATCAAGAAAACCAGTGAAAGAAAAAAGGCAGGTTTTCAATTAGGTGCTTAGACTCTGGGCCAAACAAATTCATGAGCTTCTTCCTTCTCTGCTGTTTCTTGCTCTTCTCCTATCACATTCTCGGTTCAAAGGAGGCTAGCCACTGCAGGTGTTGTGAACACAGTGCTATAGGTATGGCAGGGTGGAGGAACGAATGGCTTCCTTAGCACCAAGGGACTCCAAGAGCTTACGGTCACCTCCCCAAAGCCTGGTAACTCCAACTCATCAAGAGTGAAGTTATTTAGAATGGAGAGGGGCACTACCCACCAGCACCCTTGCTGAAGCAGGTATTTCTTCCCTCAACACAAACTATAGAAAGGAATGTTATTTTCAGCTCCTTTGAACTTGGGTAGGAGACAGCTAGTAGTGCCATAGCTCTTTTCTGAAGTATATGCAAGAGATGAAAGTGAGATAGGTGTGGAGTAGACGAAGTACTTTCTTTATCACTAGCAGACTGGTTTGTCAAAACCCAGCCTGCAATTTGCCATATTTTTCTTTTTTTTTTTTTTTTTTTAGGGGAGGTGGGGCAGAGGGAGCCAGGCAGGAGGTGTTTTTCCAAACCTTTGAATGCAACATTCAGCAGCCAAGCTCAAAAGTTCCTGCTGCTCCTGCAAAAAAAGTACAAACAAGCCTTTTTCATGTCAGCTATGTCCAGCTGGAAATGTCACAGCTTTGTCACAATGGAACAAAGCATGCCTGGTGTCTGTTCTTTCAAAAGGTCTCTTAATTCAAACAAAAGAAAAATATTCACATCTGGAAGGGGTCATAGGCAGGGGGTGGGATTGGAGGAAGCAAAGTTCAGATGGCAAGTCATAGCAGTTGCTGTTTGTCTAATTATTGTACTGCCTGTTCTGGCACTTATCAATCCAGTTAAAGAAAGCCAAGAGTTAAACCGGCAATTTTATTATTGATTAACCTCAGAGGGCCAGATGAGACACACCTCTTCGCTTTTGCTCCATTCATCATGCTGGAACACTCAGGCTGAGTGAAAAGACCCCTTGTGACAACTCTGGCAGTAGTTCCTCTTCCCACCCCCTTCCTTTTCTTAATAAAGAAAAAAAATTATCATTGTGTATGGACTCCAAGCTTCCTTTAGAAGACCACAACCTTCGCTTTCAAAGGATGTACATATTGAAATCCTGCCCTTTCCAGTGGGTTTATCTGACCATCTGTTTCTGTAAAGATTAAAACCTTCTAATGACTGCGGAGTTGGGAGGCTGTATCACAACTGAGCCACAGAAAGATCAAAAATTAAATGTCTAGTGAGATCAGATTAAAGGAGAAAAAAAATTAAACATCAGAAACGACTTCACTGGCTAGGCATGAAAGACCAACAGTAAGAGTTTGCATTACACTCCTAAACTAGATACTTTCTCCTTCAAAATTCAGTGTTTCTGAAGAAGAAAAGCCTCTCCTAGGCTGCCACCTAGCTAGTTAATTTCTTATATTGTTTTAGGAGCTATTTTAAAAAGCTCTTTTGCTCTAGCCCTTACTGCATTGACTCCTCCCTTTTGAGCTGGTATTTTGTCAGGAGTTTCAAGAGCGATAAAAACTTGCTGCCAAGTCCCTTTCTTCCCCACAATGTGTTTTATAACCCAGTGTGTAGTTTAGTCTGTCTAAACACTGCATTAGTACACTGCCATCAGTTTCCATGGAGATGATTAACTCCTCCAAAGCCGGAAAGCTTTAGTGCGCTTTTTGCCCTTTCAGCACATGAAGAACATGACAGCATTTACTAAAATCAGCCTGTAGAAACATCACATTTTCCAGACAGTTCTAGCAAATGTAAGGATTTACTTTTGCTTCAACCCATCACACAGAGCTGCTATCTTAACCAAACTTGCATTTAAGTCATTACTAGAATGAGTTGCTCTTTCCCCCTGTGTTTCTCCTCCTTTGCACTGCGTGATGTCTGAAGGCTTGACAGCCCCCCTGACATCAACTTTTTGAACTACTATGTCTCAGAGCAAAGCCAAGGCATGATATAATGAAGAGTCCAGAAGAGAGAAAGGAGAAATGAAGAAGATGACTTTGAAGTCAGCCAGAAATCAGAGTAGAAAACAGAAAAACTTTGTGCCCTAAAGTTTAGGAGCACTTTTATATGAAACTTCATAGTTTACCATACCCCTAGTCACTTATGCGTCTAGTAAAAATACACTGTCAGTGTGTCTTCATAACAAAAATTTAACACTATTTTAAGAAGTTGAATTAAACTGAAAACTACCTTAATCTAGTATAACATGACCTAATTGCAGTGAGAAAGTAGACCTTCTCCCAAAATGCAGCTAATGAAGGCCACATGTTGTCACCAGCTTTAGTTGTAGAAAAATGGTTTCCCAGTCTCACTTTCACAGAAAGGACAATCTCCCTGGCAGTTGCCACTTAAGTGCCACACTTGCTAATCCAAACTATGAAAATGGCAACAGAACTTTGAATATTGCAGTTTCCTGGAAGAATTCCCCAGTATAAAACTATTTTATAAATATTTTCCAGGCTATCGTCACTGAAGCAAACTGTAACCTTCCCAGCACTTTTAACATGTAATGGTTTTTTTGGCATTCAGGAGCAGATACACTATATAAACCAGACATGAATAACCAGGCATAACTGCAGTTTCTGTAGAAGAGTTAAAGGCAAGAGAGATATTTTTTTTGCCAGTAAGCTTGGCTAACTTGAAAGAGCCACTGGCAGGGTTCATAGCAAATGGGTGTTCTGCTGCAGTGAGAATTATTTTCTGTTTGACTTACAGAGCAGTTGCCAGGATTTCTTTCCAGACTCCACTTGGAGTCAGTACTGTGTGGGTACCAGCAGTACAAAGTCCTCTTACACTGTGCAACTAAGACAACCTACAGAGGTGCAAGAAGACTTCACTCATGCAGTCCACTCACAACTGCTGAAGTGACAGCCTGTATTCACTGTTATATGGACATGTGTCCAGTATTAACGCAAAGGACACCACTAATTGATTTCATATACTTTGTCACAGGACACTTACCAAGCAGCAACTGTATTTGTTTAACCACCCTTGGCTACAAACAAACCAAAGGACTTGAGACCAGAGTCTCCATTACCTTCTCCTCAGAGATTCTGGGTGCTCCTCTTGTCCCCTATCTAAAGTTAGTGTAGTAAAGACCCTTAGGGATGCTAAAACCCATAGCGAAGAACATCACCCAGGATCCAGTAAAAGGATTTCAACTTTCCAAAAAGCATGCACGTTTGCACACCTCCCACAGCTGCAAAGATCACAACATAGCATGCAGAAAGCGTGGAGGCACTTGTTACCTGCTTCTCCAGCCCCTCCTGAAGTTACTGGTGCAGCACGACAAGCCTATGTGAATCGCACTTTCCAACACCAACCTCCATGGGCAGTTTCCTGGCTTGAGAGAACTCGTCCTAATCCTGCCTCCTATTATTTATCACCAGGTTGTGGAGGAAATTTTGGCTGCCCACACCTCCAATTGTGATTTTGTCTTGCTGTAGGAAACAAGTCACTCTTACAATTACTGATTTCTTTAAAGTATTTCTTGGAGAGGCTGCCTGCTGTGGGACGGGGCCTGCTGCTGGAACACACCTCATTCCCCATCACACCTCAGGAGGGCTGGGGGTGGGGGGAGGGGGGGGGGGTCCCACAACCACACACCTCTCCTCTTATTAACTCAAGCGTATGCAGCCATGACCTGTCTTGAAAGGTCAGGTCACCCCTCACTGGTTTAACCCACCCCACCTCTGCTTTCACTGGGTGACTCGTAGGACAAAGGCTTACTTATAGTGACAGCCTGACTGCTGCCCGCACCCCCTCGGGGTTCCGCAGAACTTTCTAGAGAGGCAGGCTTCACCACAGCGGGGCAGGTGCCGCCTCCCCACACAAGGAGCCCCGGCTGCCTCTCAGAGAGCCCTCCCAGCCCGGCGGGGCTACTTCACCCGGGGCGGCTGAGGGGCGAGGAGGCGCCACCGGCCCGCGGCACTTACCGATGTCAGAGTTGCAGAAAGCGTCCTGCGGGTGGATGGGGACGCAAGTGCAAGCCTCCACCACCAAGTCCCGCAGGCTCCAGCTGCAGAGGAACACGACGAGGAAGCTCAGCCACGCCGTCATGTTACCCCCGAGGTGCCTCCTCACTTCTGCGGAGCAGAAGGGCAGCCGCTGTCGTGTTCGCCTGACTTTACCCTCGCTTCTTAACAGCCGGCGCGCCGCGACCGCCTGCCTGCCTCCTCCCGCTGCCTCTCTCTCTTTCTCTCTCTCTCTCTCGCTAGCCTAGGCAGCGCCGCCTTCACTCAGCGGGACGGCGCAAGCCTGAGGGCACAGCGGGTCCGCAGCTCCCAGCGGCTGAGGGGTGCGATGCGGGTGCGGAGCTGCGCTACGCCTGACGAGCCGGTGCGCAGTTATAGCCTCGATCGCGCCCTCTCAGGCTCCGGGGGCGCCGCCGCCCCCGGCCAATGGGAGCCCCGCATTACCTCATCGGCGGGAGAGGCCAGCGGGCCGGGCCGGGCCGGGCCGGGCCGGGCCGGGCCGGGGCGGGGCGGGGCCGCGCCGCCGCTTCAGTGCCTTATAGGGAATAGCGCGGGGAACACTGTGCGTGGGTGGGTGGCCGCTGGGTGCTCCGCGGCCAGGGGTGCAGGTAGCCGGCCGCTCGGCGGGGAGCTCCTGATCTCCCGCCCCGGCCTACGTCCTCCCGCCGCTGGTGCCGCCGGGGGTGAGGGGTGGTGTTCAAACTCTTAACAACTAGTTGCCCCTCCGACTTATGGGCGGGTATCTGTCCCGCGGCCGTCAGTGCGCGGACGGCTCTGGCCCCGGCCCTGAGGAGTCCCCCGCCACCCCAGTCAACACCTGTCTCCCTTCGGCCGCCCCGCTTCTCACCTCAGGGTGCGAAGAGGCACTTGGAAAACACAGGCGGGGTTTGTTGTTCTCTTGGAACTTTTGGTCTGTTTCCCTCGAAACTGTCTCGGCTGTCTGCAAACTGATTTTAAACCAGAGGAGGTGAAACAGTATTCTAAAGGGCTTTCAGAAAGCGATCAGAAAATGCAAGAGGAATGTGGGTTGATGCTTATTTTCCTCTTTCAATAGGCAGTGAAAAGAGGAGGAAAGGAAAGACATGACCTAGCTGAACTGTAAACCAGGATTTTATCCTGTGGTTTTTAACCTGGCTCAAATGCTCCTTCTCCTGTCACCCCACCACCACCCCCCATCACTTGCCCTTCGCAGGGCTTTCAGTCAGAAAGGGGTCATAAACTGCTAAAACCAAGCTGGAAAAAGCACTCCCAACATTTAATCTCAAAGTATATTTTAGTAGAGCAGCTTTAGTGGAATTTATAGAAAAATCCTGTTTGTTTTGTTTTCCCTTATCCCCTTTTGGAACCATATATTTCTATCAGCTGTAGAAATTTAAATGTTATAGAAGAGCTGGGACTGTAAGGAAGGAGATTGCCAGCTGCAAGATACAGACAGCCTTATTAACCTGCAAAGGGGACTGAGGGGTGATTAATCACACTATCAAACCAGTGTGTATAATGTCAGAGTACTTTCCACAGGGTTTACAAGACTTAAGCATGTCTAGTTATAAATTATGCTGGTATTAAAGGCCAGGGACCAGCTGTCCTAAATTTCTAAATAGTCAGCTAAGTCTTTAGATTTACAATTCTGCTTCATCTGGGTGAAGCACAGCCTGCCTACACCTTTTCTTTAATCATACCATCCACATAAAAATAAAACCTCCAGTCTTATGGAAACACGGGCTTTTATTTGGAACATCAGTACACAAAAGCTTCAAGTTGGGTGTTACTTGTAGGGATCAAGGTTATAATGCCAACAGTGGGAAACACAGGTGTGACACCTTTGCCTCACTGTGCTTCAAATCCCGGTCTGTGTAATGGGGATAATAGTGATAGGATCTTCTCAGGAATGTGTATTAGTGGACACACTGAAAAAATTAGATGGTGTTGAGGTGCTAACGGATCATACGAGTACGTATGAGGCAGGATATTAAACAGGACATTCAATCGAGACACGTTAGTGTCTGAATCATTCAGCTCCAAATTGCGATATGAGAAAACTTATGCAAAAAAACTCCTTAGGTACTTGGACTGTCTGCTCAAGGTACTACAGCTGAAGTTGAATCCATCAGATTGAACTGTCATTTCAGTCTCACTGGGTGTAAACAAGGAACAACTCCACCAACCTCAGCAGAGTAACATGGAAGAAAAATGAGCTGTGTCTGGCACTTTCAGGTTTTTTGTTGTTGTTGTAGAAAGTTTGATATCACCAACATCATGATACACCTGGTCTATCAACATCTCAGATCAGTATCTGAGAGAAGTGGAGTTATTCCATAACCTGACACTGGTGTAAATAAGCAAGAGTTTGACCCACACACAACTAGATGATAATGACAACTCCAGCACCACCTCCTTTGCTCTCTGGCCAAGTAATTCCTCTGACTATGTTTCTTCATTTCTATAATAACACCTATCCTGTGTGTTTGGAGGGCTAACAAGCTGAATGCTTTGTAATAAGCTTTAAAGATGTTGGGTGCTGTGTGAATGCTAAGAGTGACTATAATACACAGATGCAGGACACATTCAGAGGAGACTGCAAAACAAACCCTTTGGTCATCTTCTCAATTTCTGAAATGGGAGGGGAAGGGGTCTAGAAGTAACTGAAGTTACAGAGGGCCCTCCAGGCATGGAAGTAGCTCCTTTACAGTAAGACTGACCAAGCTTGTTAAAGTAACACCAAGTGTGTGCTCATTACAGGAACTAGTTCACTTTTCAGATATAACCCAGAGAAGTAAATTGCCATTACTTTTCAGGATGAAAAGGAGTGCCACAGCTTGATCCAGTGGCAGAGCACATCTGTTTGGAAGGGATGGTGTGCAGGCTGTCTGTGTGACAAGGCTTATCACTGTCTTCTGTACCAGTATTTGAGAGGTGATCCACAATTTTTTTAATGCATGTATTAGCATTGCCTGGGGTGGTAGTACCTGTGTTCAGTCAGTTAGGGCTTAGCTGATTCACCTGCTTTTTTGACACTTACTTAGATATTCTCCTTCAAAGAGATGAACTTCTCTATAGTAGTAGGGATACAGGTTTTTCAACCAGGACTGGATACTGTACAATAATAACAATATTTATTTGCCACTTAAAGAGTACATTTCATACACAGAAACCTGAGTGCTTTGTCTTAGTAAATCACAGGTAAATAATATTCAGGAAAGTTCAGTCTGGCCAGTGTCCTGTTAGGAGGCCTTCATTAAATTATTTAACCAGCCTGTACATTTATGTTGTCATCTGTAAATAGAGATATTGTATATTACCTTCTGATAATATCTATTAGATATTCGATATTAGCCTCTCTCCTTTGACACCTACCAGTAAAGTGCACTCTGGAAGAACCAGGCAGGGGTTCTGAGTGTTTATTTATATGAGAAAATTTTGATAATGGTGTCAAAGTAACACAGAAAGTCAATGAAGGAACTGAAAGGAGAACTCCATCTGAATGCCCTGTCTGCGTGGGAGAAACTGCAAAGGGAAAAAATAAAATAAAAAATAGCATTCAGCTCCTTTGCCTAAATAAAACTTTAAGCCTTATATGCCATAAACAATGTAACAGAGAAAGGAGGAGGAAATAAAGACCTTGATCTTCATATGAGAAAATTAGAGTTCACATTTGGTTAATGTCACCAAATAAAGAAGTCTGTGTTATTCCAGTCCTCCACCAAGAACACACTGTTGAACACAATTAAGGATCTCTCTGCTTTACCAGGCAGCCACACCACTTCACGCTGTGATCTTGTCGGATCCCACAAGCTAAGCATGACTGGGCTGGGTCAATAGTTGGTGTGAAAATTCCCAGGGAAAACCATGTCCTGCAGGTGTTGTTGACTGAGCGAAGTGGCCTTCTTCCCTCCATCCTGCATGAATGTGTAGAGACAGTGCTAGGGGGCACTGCGCTGCAAGAGATGGGTGCGTTTCTTGAGGATGAAGCTAGCTAGCTAGATTCCTTGCAATATCTAAAGAACCGACTCTTTGGAAAAGGAACTATGTCAAGCTGGGTGTCTTGGTTAAATTTCAGGAGAGTGAACTACCCTCTGCTTCCACAGATACTCACTGCAGTTTATATCATCAGGAGCATATTAACAATATCATTTTCCTTCCATAAGTCCTGCTTGTGGCTGGAAAGGACCAAAAAACACTTTGGGATATTCCTTCAAGAGGCATAAGGTGTTGCTGTAAATGAACTAAAGGAATATTCACTTCCCTTCTGATTACATTTCATTGTGAGCTATGTCGGCTGCTTCAGAACTGACAAAAGCATCTGAATGTAAGTAGTACAGAAAGGCTTCCTCAAACTGCTGGCCAAAAAAAAAGGAGAGAGAGAGAAAAGGAAGAAAGGCAGGAAGAAAGGCAGGGAGGGAGGGAGGGGAAAAGAGAGAAAGAGAGAAAGAGAGAAAGAGAGAAAGAGAGAAAGAGAGAGAGAAATACCCCCCATTACCACCACCACCAGGAAAAAAAAAAAGCAAGCCCTGACACATGTAGTGGCTGAAAATACTCCAGCTCATCACCAGACCTCAGCTGGCTTAATCTGCGCATGGCATGAATGAAGTCAGGAGCCTCCGGCCTGCAGTCCAAACAGTTCTGCCACCTCCTTAACAATATATTAATTTTAAAAGCTTCTGAATTATGGGCATTTTTCCATTTTAACTTTTCCACAGTAACATAACTTGATTCATGAACGTGGAGTCCTGCCATTAGCATTCTAAATTGTCCAGCTGCCAAGTTGCTCAAAGGCCTCCTCTTGTCCTAAAAACTTTTCTTGAAGTTGACAATCCTCATATCTTTACACCAGCTCAGCATCACACTCTCTAGGAGATACCATTTTTTTTCAGCTTTTATACAGCAGGTGGGAAAGGATAGGTGTTTTTGGAGCTATCTGATGTCCTTTTTTACAGCACACTCATGTCATCTTGTAGGTCAGTACAGAGTGGTCACACACTGCATTAGCAAAAGATTCTTGTATTTCCTGATTATCTGTTTCTTTTTTAGAATGTCTTTTTTTTTTTGACACAATCCTTTGAGAAGACTGTTGTTTAAAATGTTTGTACTTGTTATAATTTACAAGTGTGAAAAAGATTTTAAAAATCCTCTTCTATTAATTCCTCCCTTGTATCAGTGAACTTCATATGCTACTTAAAATAAGAAGACTCTTTCTTCAAAAATGTCTTTGATTCTATAAATACATATGAAAAAAAGTCATTTGATCTCTTACTCTGAGGTTGCAAAGGAATTATGTCACCTTCCTGTATGCAAGCCAGACATAGGTAACATTCTATCCCATTCCCAAGCTTTTAATTAGAAGCACACCATTAAACCTTCATCAGCTCTAACTATACTGTGTTCAATCTTCAAGGATCCTTTACAGATTGTGCTTACCGAGGGCACCCAGTGGGAGCAGACCATAGGCACCATGTGTCACCAGGAATATTACATTATAAAGGATTGTAGAATATGAAATCACCCTCTCGGTAGTGCAGGGATCCTCCAATCAGGCTGTGATGTTGCATCAGCTGCAGAAGGGCAACCAGAAAATAACTTTTAACAGCCTTATCAAGCTGAAAATATTTCCTGCAGGTGACTGCACTCTTTGGCCCTAATCCAGCAAAACACTAAGGCACATGTTCAACTTTAAGCACACAAAATGCTCTACTGAAGTCAACAGGACCATTTACATGCACAGAGTTAAATATAAGCTTAAGTGCACTTCTGGATCAGGGCCAAAGGGCTCAGTACCATGCAGGGTTCAAGCCAGGAGGCTGCGATTAGATGGTCTGACAGAGTCTGGGGAGGGAGAACATGACGTGATTTGCTTGGCTCTACCTGCCTGTGCCTCATTCCAAGCAATTAATTTTCTCTAATTTTTGTTCATAATAAGTTTTTCAGTTTCTCTTGCTTTGCTTTCATGCTGCTGTAGCCATTTCCAAATTGAAGTTTTGTTTTTCTTTTTTAAACCCTTTTAAACTGCATCAATAGCTTTAAGTGACTGAACAAAGAGATTTCAAATAGATGAAGTGCTTCAAATGGTAATAAGAGCTGGTGTTCCCAGAGCTTTGGAGGTTCACACTAAGCAGAGGACAGAGTGAGAGCGATTGAAAATCACTTTTCAGTTGTTCCTTTGTATGAACTGGTTTCTGGCTTATGCAATGCACAGTAATTAAAATGACTGGAATGCCTCACATTTTTAAGAGAGTTTTAAGGCAGCTCTGTGGCATTGTGGCCAGCAGAGTTCATGAGCAGATTCATGGCTGCAATCAAGGTTTGATGTTTCCAGCAGCGTAAATTGAAGAAGACAGTATCTCTGTAGAGGCCTTGGAGGGGAGTTTGATGAGGAAGGGCTAGACACAGAAAAGCAGTAACATCTGCTCCCTGCATCAGCTCCATGAGCAGCTCTGGGGCAAACCTTCCTTTTTGTGAGATGAGAGCCTAAAGGTTGGTGTGGTCATCAGAGATCTCATTTCTTTCTTTCACTGTTGCCTTAATGTCCTGCCCAGGTTTAATGTGGAACAGCACTTACACATTCTCTATCTCTCACTGTAATATCAGTTACTCATAGCGCCTCCTCCTAGGTACTGTACAGGAAATGTCTCTTTCTGTGAAAGAGGGTTTGCATTTGAGTACTGGCCATGGCAGTTGCTGGTTGTATTTGTGGGGGTCTAAACAGCTCCCTGATGTTTAGCAGACAGAGGGCCTGGCAGACTGGCAAGGCTCTCTGCTTACAGTGGGTTGCTCTCCTGTGATGAGGTTTACTCTGCTCAGCAGTTGTAAGGGAGTATCTTGCTGCTTTTCAGTCCTCCTGAACGATCCAGAAATTCATTTTCCTATCTTCCATTTTTGTCATTGAAAGTGGCTGGGTACTACATCCCTGGTCTTCTCTCAAGAGTTGGCCTGGCTTCTCACAGCGATGAATGGGCACAGAGGATCAGGAGAGCTGAATACAGCTTCTCCGGAGGGGAGCTGACTAGCCTGAGGATACGACCTTTTTGACATGTTGAGCAAC
Source organism: Strix uralensis (assembly GCF_047716275.1). Taxonomy (NCBI): domain Eukaryota; kingdom Metazoa; phylum Chordata; class Aves; order Strigiformes; family Strigidae; genus Strix; species Strix uralensis. The sequence goes on from NC_133976.1 coordinate 61,125,628, forward strand.
AAGATCCTTCTCACTTCACCTCTCTGCCTCTCGCCAGCCTTCTGAGGGCACAGACTGAGCTCGCTCCCTCATCTCAGCATAATGTTTCTCCCCTTCTCTGTCAGAGGGCACTATCAGGATACAGTGGTCTCCACAGCCCTGTGAGAGTGTAGGGAGGTAGAGAAAGATCCCAGGCAGGAGACAATAATACTGTATCTCTTAGACAATCCTGAGGCTAGCAGAGCTGCAGTCCCTCCATAGTCAGTAGGTCAGCCAGTCCCTAGGATGTGCCACTGGTTTTAAGGCATGTTGGAATTCTCTGAAATCACCATACTTGTGAAAGCAGAAAGAGCAGCACCAGTGGGCTGGCATTCCTCTTTTTGTTACAAATGAGCCTGGAGACAGTGTCAGGCTATTGGGTCTAAAGAAAGGGTCTTCTCTTTACCTGCAGAACAAGTGCAGCTGCAGGAAAAGTTGCTGTCTTGCCTCTCCCTGCACAACCTGCAAAAACTTTCTACAAAAATAAGCCAGTTACTTCATTCCCATAGTCCAGCTGTTACTAGTTTCTCCCCTGAAACTGCAAATAAAGGTGTTAGTTACAAGAACAGTCTCTAATGATGAGGATTGTATCCCAGCAGGGAACAAACTCAGAAATTCCTGTCATGCATGTCAGCACATGAGTGTCAAAAGTGAGAAGCAGTTCCTCTGTGTGGAGATCCCAACAGAGATTGTTGCCTTGGCACAGGATTTTTTTTAAATCCAAATTGACTTTTTCAATGCTTTTGTCCTGTGTTCCCAAACCAATGCTGTATTCTAAACATCAGCTGACAGCTCACTTACGACAGGGCCTTCCCACACAGACTCAAGGTCCCAGGCAGTAGAATCTGGGGGTTTTCTGATGTGAGAATTCAAGGACAGAACTCTTTCTTCTCTGGAGCAAAAGGCAGCACTTCTGTTTCCTCACTCTTTTGGAATTTTTCTCCATAAATCTTGGTGTACAGTGTGAGACAAAAGATGAGGAGATGGTAGATCTGCAGCCTGGAGTGAGGACGAAGTCATTTGTTTATTGTCTGGCTCTTCCTGAGTGAAGATCAATACATTCATCAAAGGACCTTTTCAGGTCAGCAGTGTGAGTTCCACACCTAATGTATTAACGTCAGGAGTGAACAGATCAGTGTTTGATTTAGCACAGATGTGTGAAAATAGTATTCTTTCTCCACTGAAGACTGAGGGAACAATCTATATCCCCTTTTCCACTTTCCTTCAATCTGAAGGCCCTGAGCTATCCCTTAGTTGTGACTTTCTGTGTGCTTCTGAGGGGTGTTTCAGTGGGGGACACAGAAGTACAGGAAGACATCACAGTATATTTACAGAACCTTTCTGTTAATTTAGCGAAGTAGCCTGGGTTTCGATTTCATTGCAAGTGATAACAGACATTGTGCAGCAAGAGTTAATCTGTAACGAGGTATAGTGTGGCTGGAGGAGAAGCCAAGAAAGAAGAACAGAGCAAACTTTCTCTGTTTTTCCTTTGCACTGAATGAAAGTATCTTTACCAGGTACTGTAGGGCTAAGATTATGATCACATGCTTTATTAGTGGAAGCCTAAAAAAAGAGTGTCCTATACTGGCAGAGTTCAACTCCTTTTGATTTTAACTGTGTTTGTATCAGGAGCAACATGGGGGGGTGCTCTTCTGAAGGGGTGACACACTGTGTAGGTAAATGTGCTTGCACCCCACTGGTACTATCCAGAAAGAAGGACTTCAAATGCATAGCAGAGGCAGCAATGAGAACTATCCAGAGCTGGTAGGAACCAGGAAGTTGTTGAATATATGTACAGATTACATACCAGGAGTTGAGCTATAAAGGTACCAAATCTTGAATATGTGCCCTGAGCAAGAAAACACCTCTCTGTAGCTCTGCTCTTAGTAACAGTGCCTCCCAATCTCACACAGCCTGTTGGCCAGGGGTTCAGTTTTAGCCCAAGTGCCCTGCTGTGGGAGCCTGGACTGCTCCAGTACAGTGGTTCATCACAAGTGCTAAGAGGCTGGAGAGGTACTGAACATTTTTAGTGGTAGTTGGTGTCCAACAGTAGCTTAGTACTGCACATTCCTCTCCACTGCTTTTCTCTTCTCTCCTCTGGTGACTGTTGTGCCTATGGCTGATAGTTGGCTGAGGCACTGTTCCACAGCATAGCTCCTGTTCTTGCTATCTCCTCGTAGCTGCGGCAGTGACTTTAAGCAATGCTTAAAGCTAACTGCAAGAGATTGAGCTCTCACCACACAAGCCAGGGAGGCAGGAGGGCTCTCCCTAGACACCTAGCCAAGGTCAGTGAGGAAAGTGCTCTCATAGTAAAAGTTCTGCAATGCATGGGAGGGATCTACAGTTCTACTCATGGGATAATTCATGTAAAACAACCAACAAAGAGTCTGAGCAACAGCAGTTTCTAACAACAGTGGCTCTCCAGCAGACTTTTCCCAGCACCCGACAGTATGAAAGACAGTAGATAGATGAGCATTTTATGTATTTTCATTTAAGCCATGTCTTCATGTTCTGTAGATTACAACTGAGCGTTTTTAAATCAAAATCTTGTTTCCTCTTCTCTCATTTGAAGTTCAACAGAACCACCACAACCCCTGTGAGTGGAAAGGGAAGGGAGGGATGGAGGTCTGCTCAATGCAGGCAAATCCTTAGTGCAGCTAGAAGGCACTAATCTGGTCTCCCTTGTCTCACAGGATAGCTATGGGTATGCCTTCCAAAAGCATTGCAATTCTTTCTCCCACTGTTCAGATTAAATGATCTATTACTGGAGAAAATCTTCACTCACTGATACTTACATAAAGTCACTTTTGTTTCAAACAATTTATTGTGCCAAAGAAACAAGATCATCAAAGAGAGCACAGCCTGCCATATGGAAGGAGAAGGAGCAGGCTAGGAAGGGAATTTTTTACTTCATTTGAAATTGGTTTCCCCATCTGGAATAAACCTTCACCTCTAAACATCATATATAATGGCAACTTAGCCTAGAGAGGCTAGTATAGCATTAGCCGTGCATGGATGTAAGCAAATAGTACCACAGAGAGCTGGCTGGAGGAAGCAAAAACTTATTCCCAGTGAATGTGAGAGCATGTCCTTCTCCTTGCAGAGACAGAACCTATCTCCTTAACTTAGACAATGTCTCCAACTCCCCTAAGGTGTGGCCACAACTATCAATGTGATTACTTTAAACAATCTTTTATTTTTTTCCCCCTGAAACTATAATCTGAAGGACAGGCATAGTCATTCAGTTTTATTTAGAGAAAAGGCTTTTGAGAATAGGAAGGAGAAAAGAGGAGAAGCTGGTGCTGCAAAAAAACTCTTATTCCATCAGGCATTTCTGGGAAGGAGGAGGGAGGGCAGCTTTTAAAGCCATGCCTATGACTGCACGTATGGGATAGTTCTCAAAGGATTCCCTTAATCAGATTCTGCAGAAGACAGGCTGTCACTCTCTAATTCACTCCATGTCTTATTCTAAGGCCATATGGTCTTGTCACGTGAAGATTTACAGTCTCAAATTTACTGGCCTCAGAGAATCTAAAAGAATTATGCAAGAAATCATGTTCCATGATAACTGAGGCCTCACACAGCCATGCTTTCTAAAGACTGCTTCTAACTCGATATATGGCCCCTCTAGGGCTTTGTAAGCCTTTCAGAGGAAGAGGGAAGGGGAGAAAAACGGGGAACTGCTGATCATTGCCATATGTGAGAAGTATCCCTGTCTGCACATGGGTGTGACATCCATGTTGTCACAGAAGTTGCACTCTGCATAGCCCCCCCGTTTCCTGTTTCCACTCAGCAACTTGCTGTTGGAGCAGGAATCCCATATCACTCTGTACTGCAATTACAAAAGAGGAAAATGATGGCCAGTGGAGGAGGAAGAGGTGAGGAAAATCCTCTTAAATAGCCATGTAGGATGTCTGGGCAGAGATGTGAGCCAGGAGTCCTCAGAGGCAGTAGAATAAGTGGGAGTTTAGCAAGCGACCATTTTCTTTCTTTGACTAGTGTTCCTCAGAGACCTCAGCACTCCAGTTCTCAGAGTTAATTTTAGCTATTTGTGGTTGGCCTGTTCCTAATGTCCCTTTCCTATCTCTCACACACAGTGAACCTTGAGATACTCTCTGTGGGCTGACAGATGACGTGAAAACCTCTAATCTGCAGGTCAAATATCAACAATTAAGTGGGATCAGGAAACTGGAAGCATGATTTGCTTTTTTCCAAATAAGGGAGATACATTCATGTTAGAAGTTCTTAGCATATCGAGTTCATGGGGTGTTTTTAAAGTATATGAAGGGAATGACTTATTCTTGAAAATTTTATGGTAACCACCAAAGATGTTATCATCCCATGGACACTGCCTTTCCTATGCAGACTATGACTGACATGCTTGCACTATTTTTTGGCACTGTTCTTCTGTAGGAAAACCAAAACCACATTGTTCTAAACACTGTGCTGATATATAACAGGCAAAGTGAGTCCCCGCCAAAGGTCATAGAGTACATGTTAGAGAAATGAACACCAAAATGAACACAGTGGCAATAAAGCGGTGATGTCAGAAGTGAAGGAGCTTGCAGCATGTGGCATTCACACTGTAGGTGCCATCTTCATAGAAGCCTGAGTCTTACCTGCTTTATGCTCCTGTGATGATTTGATGTCAATGTTTTATCTTCCACAAAATTTGCTGTACAGTCTGATGAATCTGATGTTCAGAGGGTACAAAAGGAAAGTAAAAGGTTTAGGATGACTCCTATTTCAACCAAATTTTCTCAGAAATGTGAGCAACAGCAGCACTTCTTCTTTCCCTAAATTTCTTGTGGATTCCCTCTCCTGATCTCCCCTCGTCTCTACATACAGATCTGTAGAGGATGCTCTGCAGGGCAAAAGTATATGCTCAGAGTGATGCATGTGTGGGACTGGGGACAGTAGAAGAGCATATGGACCCTTAAGGGATCTGGAAGAGATGTTGGCTCTGCTCTGTAAGAAAACTAAGTCCAGAGCCTGGGAATCAGATCAGTAACTTTATTTTCAGTTGATAGATTTAAGAAGGCTTTGTGTAAGGAATCCTGGGAAGCTGTTAAGGAGGAGAAAAAAGTAGTTATTATGTCCCTCAAGGACAGGAGAGCACTACTCCTTGAGTTGACAGAGGCCAGATTTATGTTATTAATTGGGCAGACAGCCCTGGTTTTGTGTTGGACCGGAAATAAGACTCACTAGGATAACTTGGACAAGACTGCTTGTAGCACTCTGCTCTGACTGGCAGGAAGCAGTCAGTCTGCATATAAAACAGATCTACTGAGCTGCCTATCGTTCTTCTTTGTGCCTGCAGGTATTTCCCAGGTGAGGCTATGCTGCACAAGGAGCTATTTTCCACTCTACAGAGATCCAGCCAGGACACTATAGTCAGCGTCACTGTTAGCAGAGTCATAGACAAGCTGCCTGCAGTAGGGAGAAGCCCGGCAGTGAGCAGAGCACGGGGCACAGGGACCATCTCATGTTGTCATGTTGTCTTCCCACAGATTCTTGGAAGCTCTGCAGATTGCTGAAGATCCCCTTCGTTTTTAAAAGTAGAGTTGGCAGCTTGTTTCACTTTCAGAGAGAAATAATTCCTGTCCAAACTGAAGGAGTGCGCCCACGCACACACACACACCCCCCACCCCCCATCTACAGGTTTTCCTAATAATCCCTGGGCAGATGGACCCAGTTATGTCAGTCCTTGAAACTCTATCCACTTTGGAGGACTAGCGGGTGTGGTGCCATGGACATGGACAGATATATGTGTTGCCCTTCACAGAGAAGCTCACTGTCCTACAAAGAGTGAATATCAACAAAATCCTTCCTGTGGGGACTTCCAGCTCTGCCCAAGCCAGCTGTAAATTCCTTTGAGGCTGAGACTAAGAAAACTGGAATCCTGGGAGGACTTTGGTACCATCCCAAAAAATTTCCACTGAGCCTTCCCAAAAATATGGTTTCTCTGACTCAGGAATGTGAGCTCTGTAACAATGGCAAAGCTGAAGTCCTAGACCGTTGACATTAACTAGTATTAGCTCATTACTTGTTTGCACTCCGTCTGCCTCATCTAATATGAAAATCATTGTCCCTCTGGGAGACAGACTGTCTTTTTGTTCCATTTTTGTGTAGCACCTGGCACAATGACGATGATAGTGTTTGAGTGGGGTGCTACTTCCATATAAACAAATAAAAAAATTAGTGGGACTCCTAGTTTCTCTGTTTACTGCTTTCTTTTTGAGTTGGTTATTTTGGCATGAATAATCATAAAGCATCTGAGTTAGCACAGCAAAGCTAACAGCTGCTTCAGCCAGGAAATGGCTAAGAAGCGGGGAAAACAGAGACTGGTGTATAAATTGCCATAGCGCAGTGGAACAGAAGCCACAAACCGGTACAGAGTGGCTAGAGCAGGAGATAGCAGAAAGGTTGCTACATATGCAGAGCTCCTCATCCGGTCCCAACAAAGCTGGAAGAAAACTACATTTGCTCTAAGTCAGGTGAAGGTACAGTACTTCAAGCCCAGGACAGCTGGCCACCCTGACCACAGGACCTACCAGCTGCATCCTCACTTGCCAGACCTCATGTTTTTGCACTCTGTCCCTCAGCATCTCTTTGCCCTTCTTATGGGAGTGGTGCCTACCAGTTGTCACCCTTTCCATGAACCAGTTGAAAAGTTTGGCTCCCCTGTTGTGGCAAGTTTCCTGCACATTTTTTGTACAATTTCTTTTCTGAACATTTGCAGACTTCCCCTTTTAAACACAGAGGTTCTGGAGGGACGTAACACCTCTTGAAGTGAATGCATTCCCCAAAAGCCTTCCTCATGATGTTGTGGTCCCAATTGTCAACGCTCTTCCCTCCAAGGATGGAGAATGCAATCCAGGCATCCCTTCCCTTGCCTGTGGCGTCTCCAAAGCAGTAAAGTCTCCAGCGAGCAGACAGCCAGAATAGCCACTAGCATGTGGAAGGACGTGTCAAGGGTGGGAAGGAAGAGTGGATGCACCACATTGTGTTCCAGCCACATTTAGTTGGCAGATGGTCCCTAAGGGACTATCAGATGTTGATGTATGTTTAGGGCAGCTTCTGGGCTACTTGCACTCACACTGATAGCAGTAAGGCAAAATGATATAGCTGGAGCCAGCTCCTAGGGGCTCTCTTCCTTCTCACCACTTGTGAGGAAAGTTTGAGCAGAGCAGAGAACCTAGCCCCACATCACATCAGTTACACACACTGACTTCTCTGCCTCTTCCTACCTGTGGAAGTAGGAGGGTGACTGTTTCAGTGAAATCTTCCCTCCATCATGAGGAAAAAAGCAGATAAAGAACAGCCGAGTGGTGTGCTGTGCTCTCACTCTTCTTTGCATCCTAAACTAGACCCACAGACTGTCATGAATGATCTTACTCACTTGTGCTCACATGAAATACACACAAGGACTGAAGGGGGGAAGCCTGTCAGGGCTGTTCCCAGATCTAAAGCAGCCCTTTGACAGGACAGGACTTTCTTTTTTTTTTCTTTTTTTTCCCCAGATGGGAGGCTGGGCAACACCACCCCTAAACTCACCTCCACCCCCAAACAGCTGTTTTGCCAAAGGGTGGAGAAGCAGACCTCCTGCTTGAGGGTGGAACAGTTTGAAGGGGAGGAAAGCATTGACTTCACTTTTTATTAAGTAATAGCAGAGCAGGGTGTGTGTCACTGATAAACAAGCTTCTGGGTGGGGTCAAAGGTTGTGCAGCATCTTATGCATTGGAGTCTTCCCCTTTGTGTGAAATAAGCAGAACACACCATTCTGAAGAGGCAATTCAGAAAGTTGAAGATGCAGTAGGTTAGACACCTTATAATCTCATTTAAGGAGATCCAAGAAGAGCACTAATGTGAAAGGGCATGTAATAGCAAAGGTGGTTTGGGCTAGACTTTAGAAAACACTTTCCTCCAGCAGGGATAGAGAAGCATGGGAATAGATCAAGTCCATGTGAATGGAATTGCATGGGAATAGATTCAAGTCCATGTGAATAAAGTAGGAGTGAAAGCGTGGACTGGATACAGCGCTGCATCCAACTCTTCACCAGGGTAAGGCAGGGCAGGGTAGCATCAGGGAAAGTACTGCTGTCTGCTTACCCTGGACCCTGGTCAGCCTTGGCTGGAGCACCAGTACCACCACAGCTCAAAATGTCCTGCAGCCTTCTCTTACTTGTGTTGTTGGCCCGGTCTCTGCAAGGAATCTGAAACTCTTGGAGTGTATTTGGCTTGTCCCTTCCATGGTACCAACATACCATTTACTATGCAAAGGGGGCAGCTTGGGCAATTTTTATAATTGCAAGGGAGAATTCTTGCCCTGGCAAGGGAATTCTTTATAGACAGAATGGAGCGCCTCAAGCAACACATGGGTCAGCTTCCATGGGAGCAGACAGCACTAAGGTCCATGTACAAGTATCATGGGGGATGATGGCAGAATAGAGAAAGGCATCTTTCACAGAGCCACAACAGGACTGCGGTTCTTAGATTGGCAACAGCCTCAGTCCTGTTCTAGTGAACAAGTATTGTAAGATCTGGATCTATCTCCCCAAGTAATCCTTTCCCTGCAGCTGACTCCTGCAGGGCTGTATGGGCAGCCTCAGGCCAGCCTGTAGCTGCATTCCCTTCTCCATGATTCAGCTGTCTTCTTCCGGTCCCGGCTACTACTGAGTCTCTCAAGCTTGAGAGCACTCTGGTATGTTAGAGATCATTCTAGGCTGTTCTCACCATCATAAGAGTTAAAAGCAGTCTTAGACTGCAAAGGCTGCAAATGTAACAAATATTTTCATACTACTTATACTGTTTATACTGCTCTGAAAGCACAGTCTCCAGAGTGGCCATCAGAACAGAAGCTGTTTCACAGATAGCTGTGGGCTGGCTGTAAAAAGCCTTCCCAATGGCTCTGGGCAATGCTGATGGCACGATCACAGTATACCTCTGGCCCTGCTTACAGTGAGGACATAACCAAAGCCACTTCTTTCTTCTCCTAGTCCTCCCAGGTGAAACTCAGAACACCTTGACACCATCCTTCAGACACATGACAGTGTGGGGGCACACCTACGTAGCATTCCTCAAACTAGTACAGGTACCAAAGTGTAGTGCCTCGGTGCTGGCATGTGCTTCACTTGTTGGATATTTACCCAGGACCTTGCCTGGGCATGTTTGACTTATCTTGAAGTCCAGGCTGTTGTGTTTAGACTTGTGCTACCACTCACATGAGTTATTTTTTAATCTGGTTCCTACATAACTTCTCATACTGCAACAACACATGGTGAGCATGTCTCAGATGCAGTCAAGAGGTTGTAAAAAACTGCTGGGCTGTCAGGCCCTTTATCTATCTTTTTTGTATATATAAACTGAAACCTCAGTTTTGTGGTACCAAGCTCCCAATGGCACCTCATGCAGACTTTAGGGAAAGTCATTAGAGACTCACCAAGTCTGCAAAGAACTCGAACACAAGCAATAAGACACTTTCCTCACTCCTGCCTCAAGTATATGAGAGGGGAAAGATAAAAAATGGAGGAAGCAATAAATGTACCCTTTCTGCCAGACTGATTGACAGTTCCAAGGGCAGTTCAATTTCTAAGGGTCACTAATAAACAGAATTTTGTGTTCCCACTCCCAACCTGAGAAAAATTAACTGCATATTCAGAGAGCACTACTTCCTTGCTCACAAATCATAAATGGCTTAGCAAGAACAGCACTGTTTTGGAGATAAAGAAGAAAAGGACAAAGGAACATAAATAAAATAACAGGCATCCACCAACTCCCCCAGCAATACTTGCCAGAGTCCCCTCTCACTTCGTGCTGACACAACTGCTACGGCAGACCATTGCTTCCCCCTACTCCGGAAACCCTCCACTCATAGCTGATAGTTTAGGAGTACCAAAACTCACCTGCTGGGTAGCAAAGGCTTCTTCAGAGCTGGAGCTGAGCTGGGGTGGGAATCCTCTGGCTTGCTGCTTCTTGTAACTCTGCTAGCAGCTCCTCTTAGCAGCTCCAGCTAAGCATCCCCCATCACCTGCAGTTCCTGCTAGCCACTCCTAATCCTCAGTGGGTCCTGGCTTTTCTTGTTGCTCAAAGACAACTTCTTAAACAAGCTTTCCTGGCCCTCTAGTTTGCTGTATCTTTACTTTCCAAGACTGCAAATGATTACATGAAGCTAAAGGTGGTCATCTACTATGGGCACAACTAATCCCAGCTTTTCACACTTACTGAAAGTCATATTATCCTCATTTTTATGATGAGATTATTGTTTTCTTACACAAATCCTCCCACATGTGCTAGCATGTATGCATACGAGTAGCAGAATGTATAGGTATTAGGCCTGACTCCAGACTTTTTCAGCTCCTTTTCTCTCTGACTGAGGCCAGCAGACCAGTCCTGAACTTCTAGCTCTCCATCCCTCTGGGCCTCCTTGCTGGCAGCCCAACAAAACATAAAGGAAAACACAGTGTCCAAGCTAGTTCTTTGTGTCTTGTGGTCAGCCAGAGCATCTCATCAGGATTCACCAAAAAATAATAGTTGTCCTATATAAGCCTCAAGAAAATCCTCTGTTTATAATAAGTTAAGATCTTACTGTTATGTCTGTGCTGCAGACAAATAAACTCAGAAAGGCTAAGAGATGCTAATGAGTTTGTGACCAGTTCCAATGCTTTTCCACTCCTTTCCTGTTTTCTTAGAGTAGGCAATATTCCCTTGTCAGACCAGGGAATTAGTAACATTAATGATGGGATGTATCACCCCTGCATGCTGAGTGTGACTCACAAAGTCAGTATGGCCTTAGCAGCTGAGAGGAACAATGCTTTGTGTTCTCACTCTCTTTGACTATGACATTGCTGGAGCCCAGAACAAGGGCAATGATATCATGGCCATAGGCTTAATGTGTAAGTAATGTATACAACACTACAAGCTCTCTGTGATCTATTACTTCCACATTAATGTAACTTAGGGCATATATAGACAACTAGTTGCCAGAGCCAAGAATAAGTCATTTGAAACAGGTTATTTTATTTCAGGCTTTTAACAAGAATACTTCTCAGTCCCAACAGGCTAGTTCTGGAAAGGTAGTACCTAACTTAACGTTGAGCTATATAATTTAGTCAAGATCTCAGCTATAAAGACAAACATTTGGAATGTAGAAATGGGCAGACAAGAATCCCACTAAGAAATAGCTTACATTTTTCTGACAATTGTTGCAAGTATTTACATAAAAAAAAAAAAAAAAAAAAAAAAAAAGAGTAAGAAAAAGCTCTGAGGCAAAGAAAGAAATTATTCCCAGCCATTTTGAAGAAAATTACTTTGAAGCCTTTCCTGCACTTGTCTTTGAACAAGGCTTTTCTCTATTGGCCTCTGAGTGGAGGTGGGGAGTTCTTCCTTCCTTTCAAAAATGTATTGTGTGTATTTAGTGGTCTGCCAAAGGAGCCAGTGCAGGAGGGGGTCATAGAGGCGAAGCATACAGCAACATTGTAATTAGAGGCCAGTCACTGGGACACACAGAGAAGCTAGTACTAGCTTTAAACTATGTATCTTGTGTGCATGCTGATAATCGTAGCCATGTAGTTCATGGTAAAGCTATTAGCAAGCATACTCCCCCAGGGGACTGAGCAGTTTTTTGCAGTCTGCGCTGACCTCTGAGCTGCTACAGCTATACTCCTGTTAGCATCCAGCTCAGGTAGCCTGAATTTAGCATGGATGGGACTACATGAGCTACTGTCCACTTTCAGGATGGGTAGCTGTGCCAAGGGTGACAGTTCCTTACTTTATAAAACTCTTCCGTAATGTACTGCCAGGTGGCTTGTGGGTACCTCAGGCAACAAGGCCTGTCTGTGTCCCATATTATGGGCCCCTTTCATCATTTGCTGGGTTGAGCCAGGATTCCTCTGCCCAGCAAAACAGGGGAAGCCCTGAGAATTCATAACATGAAATCTTATCTCAAGGGAAAAAAACAGAGGCTCATGTGTAGAGGCTTGTTGAACTGTGCATTCCTGTAATAGTTTCCCAACGTTGAGTACCAGTGGGACAGTCACACGCTTTGATGCATGTTCCCAACAGGCTGGAACCTTTATCTGCTGGAGACCAGCTGTGGCCCCCTAGGTTCCCATGCCTCTGCACTGGGCAGTAGATTGGCAGAAGCTGGTGCAAAGCTACCTGTCTGATTAAATTTGTTATTTTGCAAAAGGATTTAGCTTTGTTTGCTGGTTATTACTGAAGAAAAATCCTAAACTGCTGCTTTAACAGTGTTAAATCTTTCATGGGGTGAAAGAATCTGGTCCTTTTCTTCCAAGTTGTAAACAAGGAGCAGAAATCTAAGAGAAGGCAAAGAAAACAAAAAAGTTTTAAAATATTGGATTTATGACATTCTTTTTATTTTCCAATCAAAAATATTTTTAAATTTCCTGTGCTAAAAGGCTGCCACATCAGAAGGGTTGCTGAACTTATCTTCTGAAAAAAAATCTGACAACAGGTCATCAGCCACCATTGCAGACATACACCAACTCCCACACATACCTGCTGTCTCTTCAGGGATGTGCTAGTAAGTCCATCCAGAAGAGTCTATAGAATATAAAGTTGATGAGAGATGTTCACATTATTTCATAATTTTTTCCTGTACAAACAAATCAAAGGAAGCCAAATCAATTAAATCACTTATTCCAAATCAAGCTTTCTATATAAAAGATTTGCTCTGGCTTAATTGAGCTTGTGGCTGACTATTACTTAAAACAATTAAATGTCATCTGTCAGGAAAGTTATAGGTCAGCAGGGACTAGTAGGCTACAAAAGAAGACTGTAAATGTATAGTTTGAGCACAAAAACTACGCTCAAATGCTATTACAGTTGCAAAGCCAATAAGTATCTTCAGGAAGTGTCCTTACAAAGGTTGACACTGGAGTTTTAATTTCACTTCTCTGAGCCCTGCAATGCAGATCATTTCTTTCACAGGATTCCTGCCACAGAATTTCTGCAATTCAAAAAAAATAATAGTTCATACTTAGCTTTATCCTTCTGCTCAGTGGAGGGACCTATATCTTCTCTAGTACACAGGATTTAAACCATACTTTGAGAGCAGAATGACTAAAGTCCCTTTTGAGTTCATGGCATTCAGCAAGATATCATATCTAACTGCTTCAGAAACAACAAATTTGTTTTCACAGCACTGCAGTGGGTATCATGTATTTTGTAGATGAGAGGCTGCCTGCTGAAAGAGCAGAGTCAAAAGATTTTGTGTACCTGATATAGAATGACAACGTCTTGGATTGTCACAGTTTCTAGCAGCACTTTATATTCAAAGCACAAAACTCAGATGCAGTTGCAGCATTCAGTCCCTTTTGCAAGTCAGCTGTGGTTCAACCATTCAGGGGCTCTGACTGCAATGCTGGCTTCGATAGCTTGCAGCCCTGTCACCAGAGCCCATGCCTTCCCACCCTTGCCCTACAGCAAATTAACACCCCAACACACACACCCATCCCCCACCCCACTCACCCCCTGTTTGTGGGCCTTTTCTGCAAACAGGGTCAGGGAATCAACCCTTCTGGTCCCCAGAGAACAGTCTGGGACTGGAGGGTATGTCAGGCATCCAGAAAGCAAGGGATAGCCATGTCATGATCACCTGCAGGAAATCTGGCACAAAGTAACTTGCCCAGCATCACACTGGAGCTGTGTGGCAGCGTCAGGGACACTGGCCAGCTCTGCAGGGCAGCAGCCCATTGCTTCAGTCCCCTGATGACTCTTGCTTCTTCTGCAGCCCCTGCTTCCTGCGGTCATCACTGCCATCTACTTTCCACAACACATAAGCATGATGCAGGGGGTACTGCAGAGAACTGTTGCAAGGCTTTCACAGCCAGTAGTAGCCCTCAGAGTAGTTCCCTCCTGCCCATGGTGCAAGGGCGTGTCCAGAGAAACAATAGTCTGTGCGCTTTGAAATGAAGACAGCATCATAACCCATCTGCACAAATGTTGCCTGGGTAACTTTAATCCCAGATTTCCTAACTTTTTAGGCACTTGACTCTATAACCATTACAAAGTTTTTATGCAGGCTTTTTGTGTGCGATATGTGTCCTCATTGAAAGTAACCTGAAGTACAGGAAGAATTAGAAAAGGAGGAGATAGCTATCTGGGCAATGCCAAGGATTGGAACAAATGCTTTCTCCTTGCTCTTTACATTAGATAATTTGGAGATAAAGGAATTTGGAATGATTTCCAGCAAATGTTCCCCATTCTCAGAAGCTAATTGTTGTTATAAACTGCAGAGTTAAACTAGCTGTTGGTTACTCAGAGGAAAGCATCCCCATGCAAAGTGCTATTTTCTATTGGGAGATGCTTGCTGTGGTGTTCAGCACAGGCTCCTTCCTAATCCATGACCATTGCAAATACGGGAATCAGTGGCTCTGTTAGACACGCAGAGCATGCACGACAGGCTTTGCTCCATATCACTGACTAGCAAAATCCTTTTTTTCCTCTCTTGTAAGCAGATACATAAAAGAGGTGACAGTTCCTCTTCAAGTATTGCCACCACTAGGATGGCAATGGGAGATGCCATTGCTGACCTCTACACAGGTCTGTCTAGCTCCCTCCAGTAGGACCCAGACCCAGACATAAGCTAGAGAAGACTCAAGGCCTTTCTGACAGCTGCATAATACATGGGATATCCTTCTGTGTCCTGTTTCCTTACCTGAGACCATTTCAGCAGAGGATGGAACAGCAGTGTCATCCACTTTGCTTATATTCATGCTGAGATAACTCTTCACCAGCTCATTGTACCAGGTTTAGTGAAGATTCATGTAACTAGAGTGGCACAGAGACAACTATCGGAGGAGCCAAAACCTGACACAGAAAGATTAGCTGTTGTGAAGTTCACTAAAATAACAGACTCTAACTCCAGCTGGGTCACCCTTAAAATCATATTTACTGGCTTCCTTCTTTCATTGCATCAGTTTTTAGGCTCAGAATATCTGTGCCTTCCTGCTCCCAGTACTACCCCAGTCTACCTTTTTTTTCTTAGAAGTACCTTCTGAGGCTTACACTTTTCGCTTTGTGCTGTACTTCTTCCCCTGCTCCTACTCCATGGGACAGACTCAGCCACAGCCAACTAGCTATCCTAAGGGTCTCAAGCAGCAGAAAGTCATTGTGGGGCTCACTGTACTGAGGCAAAGTCACAGCAACCCACTTTCTGGAAGATTATCTGCAGTTAGCAGAGAGAGTGTACATCCAGGTTAATCCAGCATACCAATCCCACTTACTATGAGCCATGCCACTTCTTGTCAAGAAAAAATCCTGTTGGGTGGTAACTGTATCATTAAAGATGTATTATCATACATGGGAGATTTTTCATACTTCTTCTACCTGAAACAGGCAGCTTTTATTTCCGATACAATATGCAGCCTTCTCATTCTCTTTCCTTAAAAGCCCTGACCAACAGTTTTCCACAGTTTGATATCCCATGCCCTTAGCCTAGATTTTCTTGTTATTCTATCTGTCGTTACAGTCTGCAAGATATTGAAAGGCAAGCTTGATATTTGGGTTTTCTGTAATGACCTCTCCATAGATATTTCTGTGTTAGTGGTAATAATAACCATAAAGATAATAATGCAAATAACAGGAATAATAATAACTATAAGGTGAGTGGTAGAATTACTCTTGAAATCAGCCTTAAATTTGAACAAAATGTAGCAATGTCCCTTCTGGAGAAGCCAGAAGCACTCTCCTCTTGCAGGATGAAATGAGCTGAGGAATGTGCTGGCTGGCACGGAATCCCTCTCCTCTTGGGCCTTTAATGGGTTTCCTGCTCCTGTAGGTTCAAAGAGCAATTACAGTCTCTGGCAAAAGTACAGCAAATGGAAAACAGATTCTTTGGCTCTCACTAAAATGCCAAGAGAATAAGTAACCGAAAGATGGAGGACTTGAAGTCACTTCATTGCAGCAGTTTACTGAGCTGAAGGGAAATTTCCCTCCCTTCACCCCCAAGGCCAGAGGAAGTCCCCACCATGGGAGGTGGGTTGTGGGAACCCAGTGACAAAGCTGTATTCACACCCATCTCCCTGGACAGACTTATATTAGAGGAGAGAAATGTTACCAAACTGCTGGAAACTGCATCTGGGATCCAGCTCCTTCACCTCTTTGTTGGAGGGTTATTTTGTGCCATTGAATTGTCTGCCAGAAAGGAACAAAAGCAAGGTCTGGGAGATGGTTGGGCAGCAAGGACAGGGGAGCTTCCTTCACTACAGCAAGTCATCGTAAGAGTATACGGAGGTATATATCCAAAACAAGGCAGCTGGATAAACAGAGATAGGGGCTAACTGACAAACCAGCCTTGGCTATCACCAGCCTGGCAGTGGCGACACTTGTTAGCTCATCCAGGGGAAACAGCTACATACCCTGTGCAGAGGAGGAAAGTTGTGAAGACAAGTGATGGAATATGGAAGAAAAAGGCCCTCAGACTCAGGATAACCCTTCCAGAGCGCTGCTAGATGTATGTAGCACAGGAGGTTAATACATCAAGAGACTAGTAGGCATGAGTGCTGTGAGCTGTGTACTAATCTCCTGTGAAGATCTGTGTAGACCACGCAAGATGACCCCCAAAAGGGCAGCACCACCCAAGTGTTTCCTCAGGGGTCTGTGCAGTCAAGCACTTAAGGTTAAAAATGAAATCCACATGTACAGTAGGACTAGATTTAGGACCAGAAGAACACGTGTTTTTTCAGAGTCCTGGGCTTTGATATAATAAAAAATATGTATAGTTCAGGGTTAATTAACAGAAAGTAGTATAAGTACATTGCTGTATAAAAGGCAGCCTTGTATAGTTCTTTTCTCTTATGCCTGGCTCTAGGAAATGCATTCCTGTGATCAGTAATACCTGAAGTATTAACACACCACAGCACTGGTGCATTGTGAGAGAGGTTTCTCTTCCCTTGCTGAGAAGAGCTATTGCTTTACCAGGAGGTTCCTGATTTGGTATTCAGTAAACTATGCTATACAGAGGAAACTAAATAAGCCTGTCTGAAGTGAAAACCCTTCAAGTTGCTTTGCATCATGTTTCATTTCCACCTCAGATTACTTGAGATTAAAACCTATCATGGATGGCAGAAAGAAATAACTAATAGGTCTGAGCATCAGCAATAATACCAAGTTTGTGCTCAAACAAGGATGCTCAGTATTCAGTGACGGTGCAAGTAGGTCACCCGGCTGGCTTAGTAACCAGAGGAACTTCTCCATTTGAACTTACTTCTGGCACTGTTCAGTCATACTGCACATGTATAGGATGTAGCTCAACCATGTGGTTTCTCAGGTGTAGAGAGGAAACTATATCCTCATAATTACATAGTTGTGATGTAATAATTGCTAAGGATTTCTTTGGTCATCTTATATTACAAATTGATGCTTCTTCTAGTTTTCCTTACTGTCCACAGAGGAAGAAGGAATCCATTCTTTCCTTAGCATATGAATGTGTAATTCCCCTTAAACTAACAGGAACCAAAAAGGAATTGAACCCTAAAGAGGAGTGATGAGGAAGAGATGAATGAATAAAAGGCTCCCTTATAAAGGATCTGACCTGGATGAGTGAGGTGATTTTCATCTCTGACCTTCTGCTAACAGACATGGACTACAGGCATAGAGTTTGGATATGAAATATCTGAATCCAGAGCCATGCACATTTGGACAGAGAATGGTTTTGGTTTGGCTCCGTCTTTTCACAGCAGGAAGAAGGACTTGTAGCCAAAGCAAAATTAAAAATGGATCAATTTAATTTGTTCACCTTTAGAAACTCTTCCAATCTATCTGGGGTGGAGGAAGAAGGCTGTTGTAATTAAATATTATGACAGAATGCCAAGTATTTTTTTTTCTATAAGAGGATGTTTTGAGTTAACAGGTTTGGACAACATAAGGTGAAAGTGGCCTTTTCCCACTACAGTTTGTTTGGGTCTGTAGACAACTATCTAGCAGTATCAGATTCACTGTTTCTTTACCCCAGGCCTCATCCCTTCTCCTTAAACTGCACAATCAACCCGAATTTTAGTTTCTATAGGTAAGGAAAGAAAAAAAGTCAGAATAGGAAGGGAAAAGTAACAGTTTTGGAGCTTCCAGTACAACAGAACCACCCTATTTTCCATGAATGCCTAATTCCTGTTTGAACATGGTCTTTCCTTTAACACCACCATACTGTCGCATACAGTCTTTCTGATGCATCACTATGAATGAACTTAGGAAACAATTCCCCCAGTGCTGCTTTAGAAATCTCTAGTAATGGTAAAGCTCTCCTACCTTCTGGGCCCTTATGTGCCAAGGTTGGAACAAAGGACTTCTAGGTGGATTGAAAATCAGCTGGACCCTGAGACTGAAAGGGTAACTGTGGTGGTTTAGCCCCTGCCGGGGTCTGAGACCACGCGGCTGCTGTCCCTCCCCCACAAAGGGAGTGAAATACAAAGCCCCAAGACTGAAATAAGGAAAGGTTTAATACAACAATGCAATAGCAACACAACCAACAACAACAATAACAATAACAGTAATAGTGATAGCAATGAACAGAGCAAAATAGCTACCAAATACAGCAGTTTGAAGCACGATGTACAAAACCACGAGTGCACAGCACTCCGCGCCAGGAAAAATGTGACCTGCCAGGATGTGACGTCCCCATGGTATCTGAATAACCCGGCTAGAGCTCCCTCCCCACTGATGGGGAAACTTAACCCTATCCTGGTTAAACCAGGACATAATCCACCCCTTTATTCTATACCATGTGCGTCACATCCAGCTGCCACTTAGCAATGAGCATTGACAAAGAAAAATTAACAAAAGCACAGTATAACTCACGGTGTGTTTTCACCCACAATCAAGTCCCCTTGTGGTACGCATCGGACCTCTCCATCCTTCTGCATCACCCACCAGGTGCACCCAGGTCCTTGAGCAAAAACAATCCCGTGGATGGGTTTGCCTTTGCCCGGCGCAGGACTAACCCAGACCATTTTTCCCAGCAGGTCCCTCATGCGCACCACAGGGACTTTATCCCCGTCCACAACACGTGGAAGTTTTGACTGAGCCGGGCCAGCTCGATTGGCAGATCCTCTTGTGTTCACTAACCAAGTGGCCTTTGTCAGATGTGTGTCCCAGTGTTTGAAGGTTCCACCCCCCATTGCTCTCAATGTAGTTTTTAACAGCCCATTGTAGCGCTCGATCTTCCCAGAGGCTGGTGCGTGGTAGGGGATGTGGTAGACCCACTCGATGCCGTGTTCTTCTGCCCAGGCATCTATGAGGTTATTTCGGAAGTGAGTCCCGTTGTCCGACTCAATCCTCTCTGGGGTGCCGTGTCGCCACAGGACTCGCTCTTCAAGGCCCAGGATGGTATTTCGGGCGGTGGCGTGGGACACTGGATGAGTTTCGAGCCATCCAGTGGTTGCTTCCACCATTGTGAGCACGTGGCGCTTGCCTCGGCGGGTCTGTGGCAGTGTGATGTAGTCGATCTGCCAGGCCTCTCCATATTTATATTTCATCCATCGATCTTCATTCTGCTGGGGCTTCACCCGTTTGGCTTGTTTGATTGCAGCACATATCTCACATCCGTGGATGATCTCTGCGATGGTGTCAATGGTGAGGTCCACCCCTCGATCTCGAGCCCACCTATATGTTGCATCTCTGCCTTGGTGGCCCGAGGGCTCATGGGCCCACCGGTCTATGAACAGTTCACCTTTACGCTGCCAGTCCAAGTCCACCTGAGCCACCTCGATCTTAGCAGCTTGGTCTGCCTGCTGGTTATGCTGATGTTCATCAGTGGCTCGACTCTTGGGTATGTGGGCGTCCACATGGCGCACCTTCACGAGGTTCTCCACCCGGGCTGCAATGTCCTGCCATACTTCAGCAGCCCAGATAGGTCTGCCCTTGCGTTGCCAGTTGTTCTGTTTCCATTGCTGCAACCACATCCACAGGGCACTTGCCATCACCCACGAGTCAGTGTAGATATGGAGCCTCGGCCACTTTTCTCGCTCAGCAATCTCCAAAGCCAATTGGATGGCTTTCACCTCTGCGAACTGGCTTGATTCACCTTGTCCCTCAACAGCTTCAGTGGTTTCTCGTGTGGGATTCCACACTGCAGCCTTCCATCGTTGATGTTTTCCCACAATGCGACAAGACCCATCAGTGAACAGGGCATATTGCTTTTCTTCCTCTGGCAGCTCGTTATATGGTGGGGCCTCCTCAGCACGTTTCACCTCTTGTTCTGGTGACATCCCAGCATCCTTGCTCTCTGGCCAGTTCATGATCATTTCCACTAATCCTGGGGGGTCGTGGTTCCCTATTCAAGCCCGTTGTGTTATCAACGCAACCCATTTACTCCACGTGGCATCTGTTGCATGATGTGTGGAGGGAGCCTTTCCTTTGAACATCCATCCCAGCACCGGCAGTCGAGGTGCCAGGAGGAGCTGTGTCTCAGTGCCGACCACTTCTGAGGCAGCTCGAATTCCTTCATACGCTGCCAGTATCTCCTTCTCAGTCAGGGTATAGTTAGCTTCAGAGCCTTTGTATCCCCGGCTCCAAAAGCCTAGAGGTCAGCCTCGGGATTCCCCATCTGCTCTCTGCCAAAGGCTCCAGGAAGGGCCATTCTCCCCGGCTGCGGTGTAGAGCACGTTCTTAATCTCCTGCCCTGTCCGGACTGGTCCGAGGGCCACTGCCTGGGTAATCTCCTGCTTAATTTGTTCAAAGGCTTGTTGTTGCTCTGGGCCCCATTTAAAATCGTTCTTCTTGCGGGTTACGTGGTAGAGAGGGCTCACAATCAGGCTGTAGTTTGGGATGTGCATCCTCCAGAACCCCACAGCGCCCAGGAAAGACTGAGTCTCCTTTTTGGTGGTTGGTGGGGCCATGGCTGTTATCTTGTTTATCACCTCCATTGGGATGTGGCAACGCCCATCTTGCCATTTTATTCCTAGGAACTGAATCTCCCTTCCAGGCCCCTTAACCTTCTGTCGCTTGATGGCAAAACCAGCCTTCAGAAGGATTTCAATTACCTTCTTTCCTTTCTCAAAGACTTCCTCAGCTGTGTCCCCCCATACAATGATATCATCAATGAACTGCAGGTGTTCTGGAGCCCCACCTTTCTCCAGTGCAGTATGGACCAGTCTATGGCAAATGGTGGAGCTGTGTTTCCACCCCTGGGACAATCGATTCCAGGTGTACTGGATACCCCTCCACGTGAACGCAAACTGTGGCCTGCACTCTGGTGCTATTGGAATGGAGAAAAACGCGTTAGCGATGTCAATCGTGGCGTACCACTTGGCTGCCTTCGACTCCAGCTCATACTGGAGCTCTAGCATGTCCGGCACTGCAGCACTCATCGCTGGCGTAACTTCATTCAGGCCACGGTAGTCCACAGTCAGTCTCCATTCGCCATTAGGTTTTCTCACTGGCCATATAGGGCTGTTGAAAGGTGAGTGAGTCTTGCTGATCACCTCCTGGCTTTCTAGTTGACGGATCAGCTGATGGATGGGGACCAGGGAATCTCGGTTAGTACAGTACTGCCGCCGGTGCACCGTCTTGGTAGCAACTGGCACTCGCTGCTCTTCGACCTTAAGCGACCCCACCACCGAGGGGTCCTCTGAGAGGCCGGGTAAAGTGGACAATTGCTCAACCTCCTCCAGGGCAGCTATACCAAAGGCCCACCGGTACCCTTTTGGGTCTTTAAAGTACCCTCTCCTGAGGTAATCTATACCTAGGATGCACGGGGCATCTGGGCCAGTCACAATGGGGTGCTTATGCCAGTCCTTCCCAGTTAAGCTTACTTCAGCTTCTAATAGGGTCAGCTGTTGGGACCCCCCTGTCACTCCGGAGATGCAGATGGATTCAACCCCACTGTGGCTTGATGGCATCAGAGTGCACTGTGCGCCAGTGTCTACCAAGGCCTTGTATTCTTGTGGTTCTGATGTGCCAGGCCATCGGATCCACACCTTCCAGTAAATCCGATTATCCCTTTCCTCCACCTGGCTGGAGGCAGGGCCCCTCTAATCCTGCTCAGCATCACTCACTTGATCTAAGAGTGACTCCTGCAGGAATGACTTACTGGTCCCCTCAAGAGGGTCAATCATACTGCTGGCCATTCTATTCTGTCTGGGGGATTTCTGACTAGACACTGGAGCTGCATCTCTCTTGGAAGACTCCGCTTTCATGGTGGTCTTCCCTTTCAGTTGCTGTACTCGTGCAGCTAGGGCGGAAGTGGGCTGCCCATGCCACCTTCTCATGTTCTCCCCATTGTCGCGGAGGAAGAACCACAGGGTGCCCCGTGGTGTGTACCTTCTACCGCCCTTCTCTTGGGTGGGGAAACGCCTGCTTCTAATGGCTGAGACATCGGCCCGTGCATGTGAAACATAGGACATGTCCTGTTCCATTTTTTGGAGCCTCTGAGACAGTTCCTCTATGGCTGAAACCCAGGCATGTTGGGAGGAAGGGAGACTTCCCTCATAGTGCCGGAGCTGCATAGTCACTTCATCCACTGTCTGATTGTCTCGCCACCAGGATGCTGCTGCTAATGCTTTGGAATGGCCCTCTGGTCCACTTTGCAGGAACTTCCGCCACATCAGCTGTGTGCAAGGGACCAGATCTGGATCCAATGGTGACTGCTCATCATTCAGATCACCATAGATCATGTCAAACACAGCCATTTCCCTGAGGTTTTGGATGCCTTTCTCCATGTCGGTCCACTTGCCTAACGACATAGAACATCATCCTTGTAGGGGTACCTCTCCCTCACAGCGAGCAGGAGTCGCCTCCAAAGGCTGAGGGTTTGAGCCTGTTTCCCTATTGCCTTGTCAATACCAGCCTGCTTGGCTAAATGTCCAACCTGCTTGGCCTCTCTCCCCTCCAATTCCAAACCAGCAGCTCCACTATCCCAGCACCGGAGCAACCAGGTGCAAATTTGCTCGCCTGGACTGCGGCTGTAATCCTTCCGCATATCTCGCAACTCACTGAGGGATAGAGATCGGATGATTACCTCCAGCTCTTCCTCCTGCTCTCGTGATGGGCCTGGTTCATTATCACCCTGTGCACTGCGAGGGGATTTTTTGGTATATTTGGTTTTCCGTATCGGGGCAACTGATACTGGTACTGCTTGTCCCTCCGGCTCAGCTGCTGTGCTGGTGGAGGCGACCGGTACTGGCGCTGCCTGTCCCCCTGGCCCAGCTGCTGTACCAGCAGCCTCACTTTCAGACCCTGCAGCTCTTTCGCCCCCCTGAGGGCAGTGAACAGTGTTAAAGATGACACGGTAAGCATGGGCAAGCCCCCAGCACATCGCAGCGAGCTGCATCTCCCGGGATTTGTCAGATTGGCAGCACACCTTTTTCAAACACTCCACCAGTTTATCAGGACTCTGCACTTGTTCGGGAGTAAAATCCCAGAACGTTGGGGGTGACCACTGACTCAGGCACTTGCCCATCTTCTCCCACATACCTAGCCATTTATAACTATCTGCCCTCGGGACAGGTTTCCGGGTGGTGCTATTGTTGGAGAAGTACCGCATGGCCCAAAACAGGATCTGGCAGACATTTAGAAAGCATTGTGCCGCGAACACAGTGGCCAGGAGGCTCCAGGGATAGCTGAAACTCTCAAAAACCGAGAGAATCTCCTCCCCTGGCTCACCCATAGAGGGGGTGAGACCCCAAACAAAAGACCAGGCAGCAAACAGGTAGCGGTGCACCCCCACAAGCAGCGAAACGAGCCCATTATAAGCAGACAGTAACCAGTAGAGCAAAATACAGCCCTTGCCACATTTTCCACCGACAATAAATGCCACTACTAGGAGCACAGAGTGGATATGAGGATTAATCCAGCCCCACCACGCAAGCAAATTGCCCAGCATTGCAAACATTTCTTATCAAATAATACAAGTAAAACAGAAAAATTACACCTAACAGATTGCTCTAACACACTTCTCCTTTTGTCCTTATTTCAGTCTTCTCCAGCCTCACGTTGGAGCGCCAAAGTTGTGGTGGTTTAGCCCCTGCCGGGGTCTGAGACCATGCGGCTGCTGTCCCTCCCCCACAAAGGGAGTGAAATACAAAGCCCCAAGACTGAAATAAGGAAAGGTTTAATACAACAGTGCAATAGCAACACAACCAACAACAACAATAACAATAACAGTAATAGTGATAGCAATGAACAGAGCAAAATAGCTACCAAATACAGCAGTTTGAAGCACGATGTACAAAACCACGAGTGCACCGCGCTCCGCGCCAGGAAAAATGTGACCTGCCAGGATGTGACGTCCGCATGGTATCTGAATAAGCCGGCTAGAGCCCCCCCCCCCCCCCACTGCTGGGGAAACTTAACCCTATCCTGGTTAAACCAGGACAGTAACGATGATCAAAGGCTTAGCATCTGCTCACAGCTAGTAACAAATGGCATACTCCAGAGGTTGATTCTGCAGTCCGTATACCTCAATCTTCAACAACACCCAGGATAACACAGGAGTTCACCCTCAGTATATCTGTGGAAGATGCAAAATTATGACAGCTGACTGACAAAATGAATGACATCTTCAGCTGAGAGGGACCTCAAACACCTAAGGATTGTGCCAGCAGAAATCTCATGAAGTCCAGTAGAGAGAAATGCAAAGTTCTGCACCTGAGGTGGAATGACTCCCTGCATCCCTGCATGCTGGGAGTGAACTGGTTGTGTAACAGTGCTACTGACAAGTATCAGAAGGTTACAGTGGATGTCAGACTGAATGAGCTGATAGTGCATTGTCACTGTAAGGCAAATGTGTTCTGCACTACATTAGGAGGAGCATGGCTGGCAGATCTAGGAAAGTTATTTTCCCTGCTGCCTGACACTGGTGAGGCTGCATATGACATACTGTCCAGTCTGGAGCCTCTCCATAGCAGAGAGATGTAAAGAAACTGGAGAGTGTCCAGCAGAAGGCTACCACGATGGTCGGAGGCCTGGAGCACATGATCAGCAATGGTATGTTGAGGCATCTTGGCTTGTTTAGGCAGGGGAAGGGAAGGCTAATCTAATAACCTACAACTACCTGAAGGGTAATTAACAAACATAACAGATCCACGTTCTCCTTAATAATGTCAGATGATACAACATGGAACAACAGCCACAGATTGTGGCCTGAGACATTGAGCTGGACATTAAGAAAAAACTTCCTATAAGCATGTGCAGCATTGGAACAGATAACCCACAGAGGTCATAGAATATGGAATATAGAATATAGAATTCAGGACTCAGCCATTCAAAGTTAAGGCTGACCTAATGATGTGCTGGCAATAGTATTTTTGTGAATAAGTGAGTGGACTAGATGACTTCTACAGCCGTTTCAATCACAGTATCTATTGTTCTGTGATTCTTTACAGTCACTAGTCAGTGGATTTGACAAGGGGATTTCCCAAAGTTCACTGTCCAGACAGATTCACATCCTAGCACGGACTTGCATTGTTGCATGCCTGACAGCCATTTTTCCTCTAAAATACAGTGAGCAGCATTGTAGTTAGATTTCCTGATACCCAGCAATATGTTTCTCATTTATTTTGCTAGCTATAGATTGGCCATTGATCATGCTTAGGTAGAACTTGAGTTTGAGATGTGTGGTCCTGGGAATAATATTGGGATCAGCTGCACAACCAGCCTCTTTTCTCTAATTGTTCCTTGGTCAGAGAGCACCTCACCAGGCAGTATCATGGGATTTTAAAAGTTTACACATAAGCCAGGTCTTGAGAACAAGCTCATACCCATTCTTGATGGCCAAAGACACTTTCTGGATTTTATTCTTGGTCCTGAGAAACTATAAAGACATTTTCATAGCTATCCAGCCACAATGAAGAGATGTTGCCCCAAAAATCCTGAAGCAAAAGGCCAATTGGCTTCAAATAGTATTTTGTCATCTGAAATATCTCTGGAAGCCCAAGCCTATGTCCCAGATATATATAGCATACATATGAGACAAAATGCACTTATTCATGTGACAGAATACAAGAATCATTCCTTTGCTCTGACAGCTAAAATGCTAATGCCATGTCCTCTTCTTACCAGTCTAGTCTTTGTCACAGAGTAATATCCTGTGAGAATCCTGGCTACATACACAGAATGATGACAAACAGCCAACTATCTCTAAATCTGGTAACAGCCAGATCACAGCCAGTATTTCAGTCAATGACTCTTTAGCTGAAAAGACTGTGGTACCAGGGAAAAATCCAAGCCCAAAGTGCTGCAATTTTTACAAAGAATTCAATAGTTTTACTCCACTGTTTATGACTAATGAATCACAAAGATTCCAAGAACCACTAGTTAATTTGTAATAATATTTGTGAATCAGAAGAGGGACAGTCTTGTGGTTAAGGCTGGACTGACAATCAGGATGTCTGGGTCCAATTCCTAGTCTAGCATATATTTGTCTTTGTAAGTATTGACAGGCTGCTTAATCTCTCATCCTCAGTTCCTTGCCTATAAATTTTTTCCTTTCTTTGACTTTTTGGCTGTCTGATCTGTTTTAGTTCTGAAGTATTTCTGAAGTTTCTGACATCCAGGACAGTACAGAATAACATGTATGATGTAACAAATTGTTCTTTGAGCTGCAAACATCTGTAAATCAGCCTACAGGCTGGATGTATCCACTTCAGTCAGCTAACAAACATATTTGAAGAAACCAGCCTGGACAAATGAATGGTTAGCAAACACAGACTAGATTCAAAAGTAATTGTATATAATGAATTCTGTTAAAAGCCTGCAGCAACCATTACCATTGAAACTAGTACCAGCACAGACATCTTTACTACCATTTCATGCAAACCCATTTTAAGTGATGGTACAGGTTTCCACTGGTATTTATATCACCTGTACTGTAGCAAAAAAACCCCAAGTATTTGGGTTTTTTCTAACCTCGAAATGTGAAACAGAAATTTTATATTTGACATTTTAAAATACTCTTCACAAATTGCAACATTCAAATGCTTATCAGTGATGTCTCCCACGGCTTATACCTCTAACTTTCAACATAGAAAATAGTTTTAAAATTGAGCCTACTGCTGATTAGATTGCTTTCTAGCCTGCAATTTTCAGAGGTTGTCAAGAAGAGACAAAAACAAATGTGGACATAATTATCTCTATCTTATTGTCTAATTTTAGAAGAATTCTCTTGGCACCGGTAAGTCTAGATTGAAAGAAATAAAATCAAGTATAAGCAGGTAACATTTAATCACTTGACTCTTTGGAGCCTAGACTGGTAACACATGGATCTCAGGGTATTAGAACTAAAAAATTATTTTTTTCTTCTGCCAGCAGAGTTCTACATCCTTACAGACATGTTAAAAGCTGTCCCCCAAAAAAGTAAAACACATATAAATACACAAAGGGGATTTAATTCATAAATAATGCCAGACTCACGCGTATGCCTGGAATCAAAGAGAGAAGGTGCATATCTACAGAAGGTACAAAGATGTCAGGAGAAAAAGACTGACAAAAAAAGGCTCCCAGTTTACTATCAGAAATGCAATGATCAGGGTATATGAGTTTTCACGCTAAGCAGGAAAAGACAGTGACCACTAAGTCCAGCAACGCAGTCAGGTGAACATGTTTTTTCCCCCATTGAAAACAATCTTTGTGCAAGTCAGTCATCTTTCTTTCTTAACTGGGTGAAGCCATGGGTTGGAGTTAGTGGGACAGTGTCTGTTCTGGGAAACAGCATGATCTGGAAAGGTCTTGAACAGTACAAAAGGACAGCAAATCCAGAGAACCCAGGGGAGCTTTGCCCTCTACAGAAGATAATAATGGCTGAGTGGAAATTAGCTGCATATGTGTTAGCTCTGCCTCCAATACTGAGAACAATACTATGCTGTGCACTTGTTCTAACACTGGTCATTGTGCCCAGCTAATTGCGGCTCTTTATTATATTCAACTCTGAATGCAATACTGCTACCAAATTCAGTAGTCCGATTTTCACGTAGCTCTGCCTATGTAGTTATAAACCACAAATCCTGAGGTTTGTCCCCTAGCAAGCCCCTAGGGAAGTTTTCCAGAATTAGTGGTAGGAGGTGATGGACTCAATGAGTTCCCTAAGAATTGCTGTAGGGAGGTGAGAAAGGCTTACAGAGCCTTTGGCTGAGCATACTGAACTCTAAAAAAGTCTAGGGATAACAGGACTTCTACAATTTTTCAAAATCTACCAAAATCTGTGAGGTCCTATCAGTTGGCCACTCTTCTACATCTTATGAGCTGATAAGGGTTTTTCCCCCTGAAGTTTCTGGAAGCCATTAAAAAGGTAAATTCCTTGAAAGTACAGTTCTCCCCCTTGTTTAGTTATATTCAGAAATGAAGCAAATTCTCAGAGCAAAGAATCAGTTTGAAGAGAAGTTAAGGTTGTATAACCCTCCTGCATGATTCTGGGCTGGCAGCAAAATGGTACAACATAATTTCTAAGGCTCTAATAAACATCAGCTGAATTTCCAACCTCAAAACATACAAAAATAAGAACTGATGGGCTCATCTGAGAGCTCAGCCTCCCTGTTGCCATATGGCAAATCTGGTGACTTACTAAAACAGCAGTGTTGAAGAAAAGGAAGACAGTAAAAATAAACAGAATAATGTACTGTAAGAACAATGTAGATTAATAAATTAGCCCTTTCCTATAACATAACCATCATTTCAAGCCCTCTCAGTTTTTGGTGAAACAGCTGCTAGTGCTGCTTTGGAGACACCCTGCTTGCAGTTTCTGCTGGCCTGTGCCTGAGACTGTCACAGCTGGGTAGCAAGGCCTGACCCTCGTTTCAACAGACCACACAGTATGTCCAAGCCACTTCTACCAGTCATGCTTAGCCCATTAACCATCCCTGCAGGTTACTGCAGTTGGCCACCTGCATTGCCTTTGACCACCACTTCTATTCTTCAGTAACACCTGTGTTTTAACAAGAACACACACGGCTTAGAGACCCATACATACTCCATTCAGTCCAAAGAAAGGTTTTTTAGACAACATATTCTAATCCATTTTTCAGTCTAGATTTTCACTGCCCAAGAGTACCAGCCATTGCTTAAGATGAGGGTGTTCCATCTCCTCCTCTGAGCATTTAGGTACCACTGGTTTACCCAGCTTATCACACATAATTTAAAGTTATAATATCCCCTCATATTAGAATCTTTTCTTTTAAACTTGACTACTCTCATGATAAAACCTAATGTGTCAACTGAAGAGACTCCAGCCTACCTACCCTTAGTCCCTTTCAGTCACTTCCCAAGATGGTGAGAGAGGACACTGTCCCCACCAGACCCCCTCTCCTCAGCAGATGGGTCACCATCCACTTCAAATTTCAGCTATTCAGCTCACAAATGAAAGCCTGCTTCAGTAGTCCATTGTCAGTATCACTTACAATGTCTATAAAGCAAAGTAAACTTCCTGTTAATCTCCATCATGGAAGACAATGACAGCGGTTACATTACATGACACTTACTTGCTGGGAAACAGGCAAAGGACATGCAGTGTTTTTCACAAAGTTTATACACAGCTTCTGTGTTTGTACCAGCTTTCAGAAACGACTCACCAAGGCTGGCTTCAAGCATGAGACCTCGCTCCTGTCATTCCTAGGCTGGCCATTTTTGTTCTCCACTTGATTTTAAGTCTGATTCCTCAGATACCAGAATGTCATAGAAGATATACAGATACAGTAGAGGGCTGAGATGGGGAACAGCCTCACCCAGGTTATGACCAGCCATCAGAAATTAGACTCTGTCAAAGCAGCATTGTTTTGACTCAGACTCTGAAGTACACTGTGACAGTGTGGTTAGTGGCAGGCCCTCATTCTGCCTTGAATGTAAACATGCATGAGGCTTCTTTTACCACATTTTGGGAAGTGTCAACAGCTCTTGGCAGGCAAGAGGAAAGAGATGACTGAGAGGCTGCTGGCATACTCCTTGAGCTGATGTCATCTTACAGCCCAACTAGAGCTCTGGGTACACACACTTAGTCACACATACACACAGCTACCAGTCACCAAACTTTTGTTATGGCTAAAAATTAAATTAGTTATTTTGGGCTGGAGAGTTCTCCCTCCCTCTCAGACTTGCTGTTTCTTTCTGGGTGCAGCTGGCAAGGCAGTCGCTCCCTCCAGACCACATGGCATCCAAACACCAGGATAAATCTGTCAGGGAGCAACAAGAGCAGGGCAGCTCCCTAAAGGGAGGTGAGCCAGGAGCCAAGGGGGAGCCTTGCCAGCCAGGTCTTAGTGCTAGAGAGAGGTGACCAGGACAGACCCAGAGGTGATAGCCAGGTCCAACCAAAAGTTCAGGTCAAAATGCAGTATCATAGTGATGAGACAGGTCTGAGGTCAAGCCAGGAAGTTATCAGTAGGTGAGGAATAGGATCAGCTCCAGCGATCATCAGGCAGGTCCATAGTGACAAAGATAAATCCAGGAAGCCAATTGTTCAGTTGACGTCCAGCTCAATGGGCTTCATAGCCAGGCAAGGGCATGGCTGTGGCTGTATAGGAGACCAGTAGTCCTCTAGTGCAGCTCAAGCAAGGAGTGAATGCCCAGGGCTGAGTTTAAATAGAGCTATTGGGCCCACGGGTGTGGGCTCCAGGTGAGGTGTCAGGGTCATTAGGACCATTAATGAACTCTAACAAAACCAGAGGCTCCGTGTAGACTGGGATCATTTTGTATTTACCTACTGCCTTCCAGGTGTTGAATCCGTAATTACCCACATGGTAACTGACATCTCTCCTTCAACATGATCCACCCTTCTTCTAATCATACTTCCTTCCCATCCTTCCCTGGGATGATTTTTCCTTTCCAAATCCAGTCGTAGAGATCCCACTGGCTTCACTTTCCACCATTTTTCAGTCTTTCTTTATGACTCACATTAGACTTGAAAATGCTCAGGAATAAGTTGATGGTTTGTGTAACTGAGACAGGTTTCTCCCTAGTGTAGGCGCAAAGGAGATACAGCTGAATTTATGTCATGCTGCAGTTATACATTTTACTATATTACATTTTCTTTTGTGTGTCCTATGGAGGATGTATCAACTACTAAACTGAGAAACACAATCAGGCTGAAAACTAGGTTTCTTTGGAAATGTGAGAATCAGGGTTGATTGTGCAACTTTATTTGCTTCCCTTATGCTTGTGCATCTACGTGCCCCTCTTTGATTACTGGATCACATACTGTTTGGGGTTTTTTTCGCAAGTTTTCTGCATCATTTAATACCTGGTTCTGACTGAATGAGCTGTTACCTCCTCATAATTTTTTGTCCACTATTCTTGCACTATTCAAATGCTGTCCTGAGGTGAGAATTATTCTTTTACCCATAGGCATTTCAGTGCTTCTCATTGCTGAAATTTCACAAACGATGATCAATGCACATTCAAAATATCTCTTCCAGTTAAAGGGATATTATCAGCCCCATTTTGTAGATGTAAAATTGAGCTAGTAAGAGATTAAGTCAAAAGTATGTACTATAATTGAGTGTCTTGAGATACCTTAGGCCTTGTTTTTTTCTGTCTGTATAGCACTATTTAGCATTTTATATAATCATAGAGAAGTTTTCACTGACTTCAGCTGCAACCATGACTGCCTGGCACTTGGATTAGTAATGATAAGGGCTGTTAGGTCACAGAGTCTGACTTCCTGTGTTTTACAGACCTATATACACATTTCATTCAGTTATCCTTGTAATTAGTCCAATAGTTCAGGATTATCCAAAGTACAAAGCTAGTTTCCACTTGAAGACCTCAAGAGATAGAGCTGATGATTTGCTTGCG
Organism: Strix uralensis; assembly: GCF_047716275.1. Taxonomy (NCBI): domain Eukaryota; kingdom Metazoa; phylum Chordata; class Aves; order Strigiformes; family Strigidae; genus Strix; species Strix uralensis. The sequence continues at coordinate 61,157,377 of NC_133976.1, forward strand.
TTGATTTTTGAGGGGTGATTAATTACTCTCACTGTTAAAGTTTTATGCCAAATTCCTCATCTTAATCTCCCTAGCTTCAGCTCACAGACATAGGTTCTTACTTACTTTTCTCCACTGGATTAAAGATTCTTTTTACAGCTGGCATTTACTCCTCAGGAACATATTTGTAACCGGTATTCAAGCCACATGTCAAAAAGTTTGGTAGGCAACTCACTGATAGACATGTTCTTCAGCTCTTAAATAATTTCAGTTGCTCTTTTCCACAGCAATTTTTAAGTCTTTCTTCTTTTTTTATATGTAAGCCCAAGATGTCATTCTCAGGAGTTAATTGCAGCAGGATTGAAAAATTTTCAAGTCAGTTTCCAGTGTTTCAAACTCAGGCCAAAAATTGAGGGACACATTGATTCCTACAGAGAAATGGGTTTTAAAGGATTTTCTCAGAATTTCATTTGGATTTTTTGGCACAGTTAGGGACAGAATCCAATTCATTAAGATGACTTCTAGCTGTCTTAATCATCAAAGTGCCTTTTCTCTGCTACTCCCTGACTCATAATTTATGCACTTTCCAACTTTGGGGAGAAATGAAGCAGGGGTCCTACAGACAACCTCCTCCTTAAGTCCAAATTCAGTCTCAGAGCAGGTCTACCTGGTGGACCCTTCTGAAGGGGACCTGTGGAAAAAATAACTCACAGTCATGTAATTAAAGACTGATTCATAATGCTTATGTACAAGGAAGAAAAATGAAAGTTGTTTCCTAAATTTTGGGTGAACTTTTTTACCTTAATAAGCTTCTTTTCACATGTTATATGGGCATGGCAATTCCTAGGCTTACCGCAAAGCAAACTGGAAAAAAAAAAAAATTCCCTCTGCCAATCGTATATTGGCACATGCATGACTCACCAAGGTTGGCACTTTGACCTGCACTTCATGAAGATCAGTTCCCATTCATCACCTGTGGCCATACAGACATCTTTGCAAATATTTTCTATTAGGAGAGAACTGGTAACACTCCGGACATTTAAAATCCACTCTGGGCTTTGAAGGGAAAAGGTCATAGTGGAGACAGGCTTTCCTTCCCTGTTCCCTCTAGTACATGTACATCTTCATGCTGGGTCTGTCCTATCCTGGCTCCTTAGGCAAGTCCCCTTCTCCTCATGTAGTTGGATTTAATATCTGTCCTATTCTTCCCTGTCCTAAACATCTTGCCCACTGAGTCCCAGTGTTTGCCACCAGTGCCACTGGCCTTGGCTGACCCATCCAGTGCCTTTATCCCTGGCTCTCTGTTCATGCTGTCTCCCCTCCCTGCCAATGCTCTGCCTTTCTGCTTATTTCTTCTCTTGGACTCCTTCTCTGGACACCTGGTTCATTCACAGTGTGTCCCTCTATTTTAGACTCTCTCTCCAGCTCATCACAGTTCTCTGCACCTTGATCCCTGTGAGATATCTGCCTTCCATAAACTATTTGTCCACACTCTGCTCTTCCTTGGTCCAAACCTCCTTTCCCAGCCACTCCTTGCCTTTCTCACTGCTGCATATCGGATCACATCTGCACTGTCTCTCCACACAGACTTTTTGTCCTACTGGTCCCCATATATTCTGGTCTTGGCTCACATCATTATTCTTACCCAGCCAGACCTTTACTTCTAGTTTCTCTCTTCCACAGCAGTGTTCAATCCTAGAGTTATTACCTGACTTTCCATTGCTCCCTGTCCAAATACAGTCCTTCCCAGGGCTGGTTCTTTTTTTTTTTTTTTCTGTTTGAACCATGGCTTTCACATGCAGTGTTGTAGCCCTGACACTGACACTGGCCCAGCACAGGGAATGTGGTACACACACAAAAGGGAACAGATATGCACCATGTAGTAGCATATCCTGTCAGCTTTTAATGACCACGAACAGGTATCTGTCTGTGTGACAACTCTTAACATGCTGTAAATGTAAGGTAGTTTATTTGCCTTTTATTGAAGGTTAGATTGCCATGAATTACCTGCCCCACCATTTATGCAGAGTAAGAATGAACAGGAATAATTGCTACATATCAGTTCACACAAAGTCATTTGCTTCCCTATATTTGTTTGTTCATGTTTCCATACCCACAGACTCTTGTTTCAGCTCAGTACCTATAGCACTTAAGACTTGCAATTGCAGGGGAAGATCTTAGTAAGCCTCTGCATTTCAGCAACCTGCTCAGTACAGACAGACACTTTGATAGGCTTGGGGTAGATCTTTATCAAGACTGCACTTAGAAGGTGCTAACTGCAGGTAACAGAAGTTTGAAACTTGACCAGATTTGGCCAAATTTTCATAACAATGAAGAAATCCAAGGACTGCTACACTTCGTTGGCTTTTTTGGTAGCTGAAGTTGTCAGTTTCCCAAAGAAGCAGTCATGGGTATTCTTCAGTATAGGCAAACCAACAACTTTTCCTTTGCTTGTGTGTGTGAGTGTGTATGTGTAAGGGTATTTAGCCTCCCGATTTACCTGAAATTCTCTTAATATTCTTCTTAAGGGAGGCATTCAGGGTGGAATATTCCAGCCTGAATTGTCACCAGAAGGCAAATTCTTCAAAAGGTAAACCAGTATCTTATAATATGTTATAGGCAGCCTGAATAGCACCACTCCTCTAACAATGCTGCAGTGTTACAAACCACCATGATCAGCCACAGAGACCTGATGGCATGTCTGCATGGAGCCTATTCATAGGAGACATTGTTAAACATATGTACCATTCAAAGTATATATATTTAAGTAGTGTGCAGTCTGTTGGAAACAAAGAACAAATTGTAATTGCATCCATACCATCTCCAACACGAAACACTTGTGGTGTAAAGATTGTAATAATAATAACAATAACAACAACAACAACAATAATAATATGCCTGATCATGAAACTTTCTACATATATGCAAGCCCAGGATGGTTTTCAGGCATGCATTTAGACAGGCTAATATATATTAGCCTAGCATAAAGCTGGGCTGAGTGATAGGAAACACATGTTTCTTGGTACTTGTGGTTGCACAATGGTATAAAAAGAGTCCTGACATTCTATAGGTCTCTGGACAATTCTGCTATTGATGTGTTGTGAGTCACTGCAAACAGACCATCATGTTTGTGAATCACTTCCTGCTCAAGGGGTTCCTCCACTCCTTCCAGAGATTGTATGCTGGGGAGGAATTCAGTGGGATAAAGCCCTGGAGACATATTCTAAATGCTTTCCCTTCCTCTCTATGCAGCTGAGTGATTCAGAGAGGGGATGACACCTTGAACTGATGTCACTATTCCCTTGTTGGGATGGGAGAACCCTATGGGGAGTCCAGAAGGAAATTTAATTTTATGTTTTATTTTAAGGAGATCCTTTTTGTTTCTCTTTGATTTATTTTTTGCTGTTGACATTTTGAGGTTTATAGGGTTTTTTGGGGGGTAGGGATGTGGAAGTTAGAAGCTATGCTGTGATAAGATGTTTCAGCTATTTTCAATACAATTGCAATGCTTGGTCTCTCTGCCCCAAAAGTACTAATGACCACAGAACTGGTCATTAGATACATAAGTACCTCTGAGGCCTAATTAACTTTATAATTATCAATGTTTGTAAGTAGTTGCTTTGAGGTTCCTGGAAGATTCATCTCTTAGATCTGCATTGTTGATTTGTTGGTATTCCGATAACGCAAGAGACTGCAGTCCTAGCAGAAAATAGGAGGTAGACCATTACAAAATTAAAAGTATTCTGTGATTTGGAATGTTCCAATAGTACTGCTTTGTATAAAAAGTGATGTCAATAGACTATTTTAATGTGTTTTCATGGGGAAAAAAAATGCATTTAAGGGAAATGAAATCATCTCCTACTATTTAAAATGCTCTTGCTTTTCATTTGACATTTCCACTAGAAAATGCTGTCTCAATGACATTTTTTCACAAAAAGATAAGCCATTGTGAATTGCAGAAACCTTGCATTTTAAGTACTTTTTGGTTTGTTTTTCCAAAGTTATACTGGATTTACATGTAATCTTTTGGCAAATCGCTATTGTGATGAAAGTACAATTAGTTTCTGAGTAATTGCAAAATTATTTTGACTTCAAGAGATACCTATCCTGAATGCCAGCTGATGCAGTACTTTCTCACTAAATGGCAGTAAACAGTATTCTTGAATGAGCTGCGCCTGTTGTTCAGAAATAATTTAGAGCGATCATATCTGAAGGAGGTGCGGTTCACTGGGGCCTGATCTTCTCCTATCTACCAATACATCACTGCCTGTGATCAAGGCAGTTGCTGCTGCCACTTGCTTTCAGAAAGCCTCTTAAAAGTACAATTCTCCATATGCATCTTTCCGGGCAAAAACATAATGTAGAATGCTAGATATATGTGTGCAACATAGTAACTAATATTGTCTGTTTCTGAGGTAACCTGAAGAGTTAGATGGACCTTCCAAAATCCCCATCAGCACAAAAACACCAGCACAGTTACTGATGAGCACCTCTGAATTTGTTCATTCTTACTGTGTCGTCATCTAGGATGCAGCTGCCTCAGCCAGGACCGATCATCCCCTGCTTGAGACCTTCATGAGCAAAATAACTGACCTGGTGATCTTCATCTCTCTGTCACTTCCAAAAATTTGAGAAGTCACCTATGTTTTTAGAGACCAAATGTCCATTTGTGATGACAACCTCATGAATTCAAGGCTACCATTTGAGATCTCACTACTGCTTGCAACTGGGTTTATTTTGTTTTGAGGGTTTTTTTATAGATTATCTGCTTTGCTTTCATGTAGAAGTGGATGGTTCTAGAACCTCAGTTCTTAAAGGTTTGTTTTACCTCATCTGTTTCTTTGTAGATGCGCCAGGCTTTGGTGTCATCAGTTTCTAACATTGTAGGCATTCTTACTTCTTCAGATTTTTGCTGAAGAAAATCTTTGTAGGTGACAAGCCACGCATCTTCTGTGCAATCCTATAATTTAACAATGCTAAATGCAGGTCACAGTTAACCTCCTTACTCTTTTCCAGTGGGTGGTTTCTTATTTTGATATTGCTTTCTACCAACTTGTTGTACCGAGTATAAATCTGAACTAGTAAGAAAATGTCTCATACTGTGTTTACCACAGACTGCTTAAACTCAGATCCACTAAACCATGGTGCTGTGTTAGCCATCAGCTATGCCAGGTGACTAGATCTAACAGAAGTGGATTTGATCACCTTTATGACTGTCTAGTAAGGCTGTCTCTGAAACAAATACCTCGTTTCTCCGACATAAAGTAATTCATGCCAAACTGTGTCAGCTGACCGACTGTTCCCATGCCATGGGAGTTTTCACTTGACTGGCCTGTGCTTTCAGTATATGTGACAAGCCTTAACAGGTTCCCTTTCCCTTGGAAGATATCCTCAAACACTTTTTCCATTGTTTTGATCTTCTGCCTCTTTGTTGCGTTACCTTTTTAATGAGATGAAGGGAGTGGCATGTTTTTATTCATGGATAATTTTTTTCCCTTGGTGCAATTATAAATTGTAATTCAAATTTGCTAATTGCCCATGAGTTTAGACACAACTCTAATAGGAATTAGCTCACCACAGTAAGTCCTGAGCTTCACCTATTTATCGTCAATTGCTTATGATTTTGCTTTCCATGCTAACATGCCCATTCCTGGCAGTACTTCAGCTTCCACCAACATCCATGTTCAAGGCACAGACATTTCATTTACTTTTGAGATGATAGTGCTTTAATCCTCTGCAGCACTGCTCACCGGTCCCATCAAGAGTCATCTGAGGACATGGTGCTATTGTCCTCTTTGTCCATGCTGGGAAAGCTCTTGGAAGGTGATACAAATTACTGGTTCTTGAAGGTTTTTCCAAATACCAGCCATTGTTCTGACTTGTGTTGTTTGTAGAACTGTGTGCTTCTTCATGAGGACAGCAGCTGCATGCTTAATATACCGTTCTGCTGCCAGTCTCTTGCCTTGTAACAGCCTACATCCTCTGCACCAGGATAGCATTGTCTGGTTTATGTAGGTTTTATTCTGAATTAGCTAACTTCCTTTGGCCAGAAAATTTTAATGGCATTTCCAAAAAATAACTCTGGCTCCTCTAGTAAATTTTGACTGCTTTTTCTCAGGTTCCAGCCATGTTTTCTCTCTTCCTAGAGACTCAGCTCCTCACAATCAAGGATCTTGGCTCTACAGCCCCCTGACAACCACAAACTCTGCTGAATTTTTGCCTGATTATTGTACTGTTTCATGACATATGGTTCACATGTTTCATTTTTATGTGGAAGTCAATATTCTTCAAATTCCTGTGATACAGCATCCTGGTGAGCCTCAGATGTCAGGCTTAATTCAGAACTATTAGAAGCATCCAGTACTTCAGCACCAGCTATTGTCAAAAATAAAGCCACCTCTGACTGTCATTGAAGCATCCAGCTGAAGAGTCACTTAGTATCATTTCCCACATGATACTAGCAGTGGAGGCCAGAAGGACACAGGGTGTCCACACATCCACACACAATCACCACAGACCACTGCCCAGCACCTTAGAGCAAACTAGGCTCCTCCTTTTTCTTGGCCCCCAGTATCTGCTGATAGACAACAAAGCACTGTTTAAACTTTCTCTGATTACCCTTCATACTCCCAGACAGCAGTAGGTCCTGTAAGGTGAGGATTTCAGTGACTCCACTCTTCCAGTCAGAGCATTTTCTTATTTTTTTTTACTGATGGGCACCAAGGTGTTGCTCAAAAACAATTTAATTCAAGGGCTAGGATTCACCTAACCAAATGCAGACATGTATCCTGTAGATGTGTATTATGCAGGTGTGTATATATGACCTGGTCACCAGCACTGTCTTTGTCATCAGTGGGGAGAATTACAGTTGTTACTGGGGAGCAGCTCTTCTCAGACTGGGGTATGTGTCTCAAATAGTTTGGACGAATCAGGCTCTGAAACTTCCAATTTTTTTCCACTGATTGTAAAGTTTGTCCAGACTGACTGCTGCAGATGTAAAAATGAGATTCTAATGTTAGGTGAGAAGCATCTCATTGAAGGACTGTGACAGAGGCCTGCTTTATTCAGTCAGTCATTCCCAGCTCTTCAGCAGTGAGCAGCATAAACTTGGGCACAGGAATGAGATCTATCTAGACCTTATGAAGGTCTTCAAGCTTTGATCATGAAAGAAAAGCAGAGTGCAATAGGAGCAGTTTCTCCTGGAAAGGATGCAGCGGCTGGAAGGATGCTTCCACCAGCTTCCAGTTTGGCAAGTTTCTGCCTCAAAGTGCAGTCTTAGACATAACGTTGGGTGCATCAAATATTACAGACATTTTCCTAACATTCCTCACAGATAAAAAGTGCATAAAATCCCCCCAGTGAAAATCAAAGCGGTGTTTGTGTCATACTGGTAGAAGTGTCACAGGAAGAGCACCTTTTCAGCTCTGTAGACAAAAGCCAGGGGTCTGCCAAGTTTTCTAGTTGCACTTTATGAGAAAAGAGTTGCAGAAGAGACCCCAGTATAGTGAAGGCTGCTCTACATACAAAACATGGACCAGGCAGACCTGCAGTCATTCAGCATGTCCTCTAGGCTGGCCAGGAGATACATAAGCCTTCTAGCACAGCACCAAGCTCCAGCTGATATATTCTCATTCACGGGGGTAGTTGCCTCAGGTGCAGTACTCTGTTGTCAGGGGTGTTGATGTTACTGTGATCTGGGAGGGGTGTAGTGTACAGACATGTGGCTGTGCTTGCATCATGCATTGCAAGAGTGGTTACCACAAGAGCTGTTGCCTTTTGAACTTCCCCATGAATCTGTGCTGACCAGGGCTACGTGGCCCTTGACGGGCATGCAAGCCCCTGAAAAATAATCTCTTTGTCTGTGAACACCATCCCCATTGATCAGTTTCCATCTGGTTTATATTGATTTAGCTTAATTCGATGCAAGTGTTTTGCATGTAGAAAAGGCTCCATGAATGTTCCCATGAATGAGGTCTAAATCAGTTCCTCTGTCTCTCTTGCTCTTTAAACTCTATTGTCACTCATGTGTAGCTTTCCTACACTCAGTACATGCCTGTTCCTGGGGGGGAGCAATTGCCAGGGGCTTGATTTTAGAGAGGAATACTCACCCTGCTGTCTGGGAATGAAGCCTGGCATAGCCAACTTCAAAGACTGCACAGATTTGTTGTTGAGCTTAAAAAACATCTTCCCCTTGACTGGGATTTGCTATTGTATCTTTTTGCTCTCATCTTCCCTTTCAGTGCATGGAAGGGCTCAGGTGCTTTCCAGACTCCTGTCTTTGGACCCTTTCAAATGCACATATTAGGTGCTAGCAAATTCTCAGCTCTGCCTCTTGCCCACTGAACATCACTGAGCTGACTGAGGATGTGGTGGATTTGACAGGATCTGTGCTTAAAGAATCCATCATTTGGCTCTTCAGAGCCCTGGCACTCAAACAGCACAGTCCTAAAAGAAAAGTTATTTTTAATTCTAATAAACTAACACAGAAGGAGGGAGTTCTTTGCCTTCTTCCTTCACTTCACATCACAATTTTAGTCCTAACAAAGGACTTCACACCAAATATAATAAAGGGATGAACTATTTTTCCTGTGTGCCTGTTGTTTTTCTGAAAGACATGTGTGTTTGTTTATTTTTAGATTATAAAATGCAATTATCGTGTTCTCTGAAGTACACATGTAAAATTAAAAACATGTTGAGTCAACTTGCTGCTTAATTTATGTTAATTAAACTATTAAATGGGAAGGATGTTCCTGGTTAGGTTTCTTCAGTGGGATCTGGATTTTATTCTTGGCTCTGCCACAGACTGCCTGTTTGATTCATGGCAAGTCACTTAATCTCCCAGTGTTTCAGTTCTTCATTCCCAAAATGAAGCTAATTCTCCTTCATCTTCTCTGTTTTCACTGTAAATGCTTGAAGCAGGGAATATTTTGCACAGCATTCAGCATAGGATACTCTAAGTTTAATTTATAATTGTATATATAGATAATAGGTCATCTTGTCTCCCAAAACCACCTCTGCAAGTCCCTCCCAATGCACAGATTCGCAAACAAATAGACTTTCAACCACACCCAGACAGGCAATAAGTCAGAGCTCTGTCAGATCATGCTCAAAACTGACTTTTCATCTGTGGAAATATGCTGATCTCAGGTTTCCAAACCCTGGGCTTTTATTCTAGAAGTCAAGAACTCATCTTCAAGAAGAGCTTAGTTCTTTCATTGTATCCTTAAGCTTCATCTAAGCTAAGGAGTGTGTGAAATCTCAGCAGAAGTTTTACTACAGATCAGATCCAGGCCTGTGGGTTAGGTAAGACAGAAACTCTGTCTTGAGCACACTTGGCTGGCACACCTGGGAAAACTCAGCATCATGTGAATGGCTGAAGGACCTCCTTTGCTCTGACGGTTTCTCACATCTCCGTCTGTCAAATAATCAGTCTCAGAATATGCTACACTGGGCTAGCAGGATCTACCCCTGATTAGCCTGGTAACTCCTTAGGAGCAGTGATGATTTTCTATCACAGCTTGATGTATACTCACTTGTGCTGACCATCTTTCCACTACACCTGCACACATCTGCTTTCTTTATTCAGCAGTCATGTTTTGCCTGGATATTTGCCTTATGGTTTTGTACAATGCCTAGTACATTGAAGACCTCAGCCCTAAGCTGACAGCACTGGAGTAGCAGTTATCAGAGGAGGTGCCCTCTGTTTTCAGTCAGTGTTGGCTTTAGCTGAACCATTTTCTCAAACCAATCAGCAACACTGAACCCTAGATCTAAGCCCTTATTTCTCCAAATCTGGGAACTCAAGCTATATTTGAGTAAAGAGCGTGAGCAGGAGGTAATGCATAATAGGATTACACTGTTACTTTATTACCTGACAGCACTCAGACAAAGTGTTTTTCAATGTCATCTATGGCCAGTATAAGTCCCTCATTATAAAAGACCATGGTATCTGTGGGGTTTTCTCCCTGCTGCCTGTGCCTGCCCCAGAGCAGTGTAAAGGCCAGATCAGCCCTACAGTTTTTCTACCTGCACAAAGTCCCAATGTAGGCACACTTCTACCAGCCTAAAACTCCTTTCTTCACCTAACGTACATTGTACCATCCTTTGCAAATGTAACTGAGACACATCTCACATGAGGTTCACTATGTGAGCTCAGGGTGCCAATCCTTTGAGTGCCTGGCCAGCTCGGCTTGGGCTCTCATGTCACAGAAGAGGAAGAGTTCCAGCCTTGCACTGCTGCCAACACACTGCCAGTTTTGGACCCCGTACTCCAAACAGATTTCCACTAAATGAAATACTTCCCATAGCCAACCCAGCACCAAAGCCCATGCCCCAAGCATGACCCAAAGGGCCGAAGTACTTGTTCCCCACTGGCTTGTCTGATCATGTTCATCGAGAGGGATTGGCGACAATAGCAGTAGCACTGAGCTTTTGTAATGTCATCTGGAGTCAGTATAAACCTCACTCATTATAAAAATTTTGTGCACAGTTTAAATCTGCCCTGCTCATTGCTGGATACGTTTGCCCAACAGCATTGTAAGCTGCATGATGCAACTCACCCTGCTCATGAACAACATGGTCATGCAATAGACCTCTCTTGCTGGCTTTTCCTTGGGAGAAAAGTTCTGGGCACCAGCTGACACTCCCAAGACAGATCAGACTAATGAACCTGAACTGAAGTTCAGAGATGGTTCAGTTTGCACCTGGGTATTTAATTCTTCACATATCTGGTTCCCATCAATAAGCTGTAAGCAAAGAAGAGCGGTAGGAACCAAGGGCCGTGGGTATCTGCCTCCCATAACACACTGAATTAAAGCAAATAGTCTCTGCTTCACCCCATTTAGCCAGCTCACTTGCAATTCACATCTCTCCCATACAGCCATTACTGTTTTCATTTCTTGGTCCTGATTCATTGAAAAATTCTCCCTCACTCTTTCCGTAAACTCAGCAGCCTGTCTTCTGTTGATGTTACAAGTCAGATGTTAGCTTAGCCAGTGATTAATCTCTTGAAAAGGTCAGCTTTCAATCTCACTGCCAAATTCACCCACCTCTCTGGACAACTCCTTATACTTCGTCTTCTCCCTTCATAACATACTTGCAGTTGAAAATAATTAAAACTGATATGCTCCTTTATATCTTGAAAGCACATTAATTGTAATCTTACTCTTGGGTGTTGGGAAATGTTTTGAGCCTGTGCTTGGAGCAAGAAGGACCTGTTTAATTCACCTCTCACACAGATTGCTTGCAGCTCTGAAAATCTGTCTTCTTGTGTATCACCTAACCACCTCTCAAAACAGCCCAGTGGATCTGAGGAAGTGAATTCAATATCATTATTGTCATCTATTGGTGTGGACACAGAAGGATCACATCAAATTTTACAAACAAACTAAAGTGTCCTCATTCTCCTCAATCCCAAGCCAGGTCAGTCTTTGAAAGTTTGGACAAATAGTTACACCACATTAAAGATTAAAGCTAGGTTTGTCACATACTGCACAGCTTAGCTTGTCCCGGTTCTGCATGGGCTTCTACATGTGCAGTGTCACCAAGGAAGAAGCTCTGCTCTGCATCAACAAATCCAAAGTAACCCTTCTGATAGATAATATTTTAGGGAATTTGGTCTTGGAGCCTCTCACATGGAGAAAAACAGTTAGGAGCAAGCAGATTTTGCCTGTGAGTGTTTTTGTTTTCTTATTCCTTTTGAAGTAAAAGAGGAAATGTGGGAACCATTTCTAAATTACCCATGAACCAGAGTGACAGAAGAAACCCAGAAACAGATAAAGACCAACAGCTGGAACATATTATGGTACAAGGAAGAAATTAGCTTATGGCATAAAAGAATGAAATCACATACAGAAATTATTTGTCTCCTAGCATTACCTTGGAAACACAGAAACTTTGGGGCAAACGAGGCCCATGGTCCCAGTCCAGTGCTGGTGTGGTAGGGAGATGTGCCACCCTAGAGTGAAGAGTCCCAGCCTTTCCTTAATGGTCTCATCTGAGACCTCACAGATGTGTGGGAAGAGACGAGAGGGAAGAAGGGGTCAGCTGCTTCCCCCCTCTCTCCAAGCTTTCCCAGCACTGCTCCAAGTTTCTGAAGAGTTTTCTTCTCACTGCCATGGGGATGCCTCAAGGTAGCTTTGGTCCATGTCCCCCTCAGACACTGCATCATAAGCTGGCTGACCAACCAACCTCTCAGCTGCCCTCCTACTCTCAGTTGGCCTCAACATTGGGCACAAAAGGCCATCCTCACAGGATTGCTTAAAAGTTGCATCATCAAGCAATAAAACAGTTAGAATACCTCAGGGTGGGAGAGGAATTTGAGATAAACATTCTTTACCAGACATTGCAAAAGAAGCCATAGTCTCATCAAAATTAATGAGCTAACTCCCATTGCCTTCAGTGCAGCCAGGGCTCGCTTCAGTCTTTACGTGTGAAGTGCCATGCTGCTATAGTGATGAGTTCAGGATAGCATTAGCCATATGAAATCAGACGGCTGGATTGATGGATGTAATCAAATTTCCTGCCCCAGTTACAGTTTTACAGCCCAAAGCCTCAATTTAATCAGCAGTCATACTCATAGTAGCATTTGTTTCAGGAGAGACCCTGTCTACCACTCACAGTTTCTGAGAGCTAGTTAATCCTTTCATGGGGCAGATTTTGCATATCATGCCTCATAAACTCCCTACGTGAGTGTTTAGGTAGAAAGGACAGGATTTGTCATAAGTGCTCCATGACCGTGTCTTCACAGCAGGCATAGACATATCTGACCAGATGGCTTCACCCATTAACTTCTCCCAGGTGGAGACCAAGGTCCAAAAATACACAGTGGCCAGATCTATGTATGCTAACCTCCCCCTCTCTCCCTAGAAAGGTCTGGGAACAGAAACACCCTGCATAAGCCACCTACATGTGGCTATTTTGCCACATTCATCCAGCTCTCCTTTTCCCAACTCCAAACTGGTGAGTCTGCATCATGATGTGATCCATGAGCCTATTGGCCCAGAAAATCTCCATGCAGTGTCCCACTGTGTGGAGCGGACGTGCCAGCTCCAGTCCCACTGAGGTTAAACAAAAATTTACTGCATACAAAGGGTCACAGCAGTGTTTGTGCTTTTGGGAACCCCTCCTACCAAGGACTATCACTAGCCCTGTGTGGTGCAGGATCAATTTAAAATAACTTCACTTGAAGCGCTCCATGGAAATCCTCTGCCAGTCACCCTCCTCACTTGCTTTTTGTTCTGAGAATCAACAGGCCTCAAAGAGCGATCTCAGAAGAGGCCACATCTGTACAGAGTTTGCTTTCATCCCCACAAGGGTTCCCAAACAATGCCAGCGCCAGCCGGAGGTTTGCTGAATGGTATGAGAACCAAAGGCTTTCTTTGCTTTCTGTTCATCCATTAAAGCCTTGTGAGTCCAAATTAAGAGGACAGGAGTGGGAGCTTTTGGAGGCTGTGGTTTCTCACAAATGCCTAAAGCTAAGTACTAATGAGAAAGTTAAAAAAAAGGTCTGCAACCCATCACCACAGCAATGCCACAATTAGAGACAAATCCAATGTGCGCTGCTTTACATTTATGATGCAGACAAACTAATTTAGCTAATTAGGGCTGTCTACAAAATGCCTATGAAATAGTACCCTGCCCTCAAGGTTCAGTATCAGAGATTTTTGCTACTGAAGTCCAAAAGTGCACAGACACACAGCCTGGACATCTGCTACTCTCTGGGCATGGAACTAGCTGAGCAACCTCTGCATGGGAAGTTTTGAACATTTTCTTCATTGTCCCACCCGCAACTGATGGGTAAACCCATCAGTTGAGAAGTGTACGAGGATAAATGTATACAAAACTCTCTTTGATTTCAGAATTTAAGAAACAAAACCAAGAAAAAGTGAAAATCCCAGTTGACTTCTCTCACTTGAAACTAAGTTTTATCTTACAGGTTTTGAGTAGGCCTAAAAAGATTAAGGTATGATTTAGCTTCTCTGAGAGAGCAACCATTTAGTCTTTGTCAGTGCAAAGATATTTTTTGTTGTTGTTGAAAAGGAGTTCCCACTTCCCTGAATTTTGGCCTATATATTTTGTTAGCAACTGTTTGTGCAGCACAGAAGCTGAGCAAAGAAGTACAGCTGCTGCATCTGTGAGGCGCTGGCACTACCTCCATGAGAAATAAAGCCAGGAACACTCTACAAGACTTCAGCAAGTAGGTTTGGAAAACAGTTTAATGGCATGAAGTCTGATGGGAAGGGGTAGACTTGTAATAAGGAAAGAAGTACCCATCCTTCTGGGCTAGTTTCAGACTTTGCCTGTGAGCAAGCACAATACTTGTGCAGCAATGGAAGGACAGAGCATTCAGTGACAACAGGTAACATAGGCGAGTGGTGTGTCTGTTCCCTTTGCCTCACCACCGCCTGTGCCAGGTATTGCCTTCAGCCAGAGCTCCAGGCATGAACTCCCCTGGTGAGCCCAATGCCCTTCTTTCGGGCACATGCTGATTCACCTCCATGCGGGTTTCTGCCCACATTCAAAAATCCTACCTGGATCCCGTGACAGCCTCAGTAATGTGCCTGGGAAAGAAACAAATGCCTTCTTGTACTGGGTGTGGACCAGCTCACTCACATTTGTCTCATTTATCCCAGAGAAGTGGAGATATTGCCTCACAGATTAAATCAGCTTAGGTCTCCACCTCTTTTTCCAGTAAAGGGCAAACACTTTCTCTCTAGGCAAAACAGAAGGAGTGGGCTCACAGAGACCACAGCATCCTTTGCCGCTCCAGGCTTGCCCAAGCTGAAGAAGAGAGTCTATGTGTTACTCCCAAAGGAATTTCTTTGCTTCCTGATGCTTGCCATTCCTGGCTGCTGCAGCCTGCAGTACATCAATGTGTATGTTCATCAGGGGAAAAATGCCACTGACTGAGGTGGTGGTTGCAAGATGAACATGGTTGATCCACACAGTGGTTTCTTCTGTCTTTCTCTGAATGCATACACTTCAGGAGGCCCCTTCTTGTTACAGCTGGGAAAGATGTGAACAGAAGACAGTCCCAGCTGAAAATAACTCTGCCTATGTCCTGTGTGGAGCCTGCTCAACTCCCTCACTGGTTTTGTCTCATAATGGCAAACTAGGTTGTCACTCAGCACTGAGGTTGCAGACAAAGTCTGCATATAGGATAGTCACACAGGACATCCACTGAAAACGTTTCTTCCACTTCATTGGAGCTGTAATATCTTTAGCAAACAGGTGGAGCAGGATCATATCTTATCTTATGGAATAAGCCACAAGAGGGAGACAAATACCCATGTGGTGCCATTGTGGGCTCATGTCCTCAAAGCCTAGGTAGGAAAAGGTTTTCTCTGCTCTTCAGAGGTTTCAATGTTTCAGATTATTTCTTTAACCCAAAGTCAAAATCTCAAAAAGCCTCAAAAATGTAACATGGAGAAGTAAAATGCATGTCAGAAAAGCCTCCCTTTTACAGTTTGAAAGCATTTCATTTCTCCTTTGAATTAGAACAAAAAGTTTATTAGCTCTCATTCACAGAAACATTGAAACATGACACTTCCAGCTTTGAAAATATGATGTCTGCACTTTGGGACCTCATTTTCTTCCCCAGGCAACTGCTGAATTTGGAGAGATGGTGAAATAGAGCCCTTCCTACAGTTTTTGGCTCCTACCAAAAACATGTAATTTAAAAGTTCCTAAGAAATCTCAAGAGACACAGAGCTAATTCAGTCATAGGATGCAATGGCTGCCTTTCATATCCTCAGTGTCTCTGACATGAGTCAAAAATTAGTCTGGATAAACAAAGAAGATTTTTATCTGGAGAAAGAATCTTGAAACTGGGAAGCACAAGAATGAGGATATAGGAAGAACAAGGCTCATATGTGATCCCCACCTATCTAGGTGCCTACAAAAAGATGCCACAACAGCTTCAGGGTTCAGAAGAGCTGCTGCCAGTGTTCAACTCCATGTGCAGCCCATGGAGGAGGTAGGTCCATGGAATAAGGTTTTGGAGACACTCTCCACATTTTTGTCCATAGCACAAAAAGTAGGGGATGTGTATCTTGCTGCCAGGCCACATTAGTGAAGTATTTGAATTCCTGCATGAGCCTAAAGGCTCAAAATGCTGAAAATAAGATCTGGCCATAAAACAGGGCAAACTGGGCCCATAGCATAAACATTTCTCATGTGAGGTAATACCTGAATTTCCAGGTCAGTGGACAAAAGAAATACGGTGTAAATATCTGTGGTTGTAGGAGAAAAATGCACCCACTGTGAATTTAATCTGAAAAAGGTAGTCAGTGGAAATTATCATACGGGAATGGTATGACATACAGCCACATGTGATAGACCATTCATCCATACAGCTGAAATAAAACGCTAATGTGAGAGCATGCAAAGATAGGGCATAATGTGAGATAAAAACTATTCTCCTGCTCAACCCAGTGAGACAAACTGGGACTACATTAACAGTAGCAAACCATACAGTGCCAGGCCCATTCTCTGGCAACTCTGACATGGTCCAACTCCAGCCGTACTATCAAACTCTCTTAGCCTCCTATGGGGTACAGCTGCAGATTTATGTTGGTTTCCATGTTGTGCTTAGGAATTGTTTGGGAGAAGGCTCTTTGGCTTGAGCCAGAATATCAGAGATCAGTCTAACAATTTAACAGTATAGGCAACCCAGGGCCATTGTCCTTGCTATGTCATTGCTCTATTTACTAGTATAGATGTATCCTGAGATGCCAGCTTCAGGTTGACACTTCCCATATTCCTTATTCTTCTTTATGTCCAAAGTCCCTTATACTCTGGAGCATTAATCAAGATTACTAGCTGTGCTTTTAAAAAAGTATAAAAATAAAACAGGGATCTATTAAAAAAGTCCAACTGTGACTGCCTGGTTCTCTGTGCTGCTATTTCTATAGCTCGAAGTGCTGAAGAATGGCAAGAAGGAAAGACTCAGTGATCGATTGCCCAACAGCTTTCAGGAGCCCAGAGGGTATTTCAGATGTTCCAGTGGACCATTCCCTGTACCAGACAGCATCCATGGCTCATAGCTCATGGCCCTCTTCCTGACAGCATTTGACATGTCGATCTCAGCCAAGGCTGCACAGGGCCATTGGCACAGTTACAACAGCATGAGACCTACAATAAAACATCAGAGCCATTTCTGTGTCAGGCAGAGTATTTCTCGATGAATGTACTAATAAGTCCAGGGCCCACTTCTCAATTTATGCTGTCAGAACTGCACCACTCTCAAATGTGCTACCAAAGGTTGTGAAATCACGACCAAGCCCTTGGACTCGAGTGTGATTCTCCTGAGCTTTGCAGTCAGGGCACGTGGCTTCACTTTGTGTAAAAACTGAGGTGAGAACCATATTCACTTTGCCCTTTGGAGACAGGGAAGAACCTGCAGCAGTCTGCATGGTGAGGTTAGAGATCAGCAGTAACAGGGGAACGATCAGCTTCAGTGAGACCTAATTACTCCTATGGTGTCTGTTGTTGAAGGTTGTTTTCTGCTGTGAAGTTCAGGGAAGTTTTGTTCTCTCCAAAGAAATCCTATGCTGCTCATTTTGAAATCAATCAGAATTCAGAGTTTGCCTCAAAAAAGGGACAGTCTAGCCTTCTGAGCAAAGGGAGAGCTCTGTCAGCCAGCGTCTTGTGACCCTTAGGGGTTCTTGGAAGAGAGGTGGCTTTGAAGACTCCAGCATAACTTCATAAAGCATTTTTTTCCCCTCTCTCTCCTTCCTTCTTGCTATTATTCTACTTGCCAGTATCTTCTACTACAGCTTAGTTGCTACAGTTTTTCCAAAGGTAACCCATCAAAAGAAAATCCCCAGAGAGTTCCCCACCCTGTCAACAACTGGTGTTCACCATCTCTCCCTCTGCAATGTGTTTACATGGGGAATATAATTTTCTGATTAGAGAAAAACACAGCAAAATGTACCCAATTCAGGTCAGGGGGAAGAGAAAACTCAAGAGTTTCTTCGCTTCCATTGCATCCCCCAAAAAATATTTAAACAGCTTTTCAAAATAAGGAGTTGGGAGAATATATTCACTCTCCTAGTGTGGTGGTTTGACCTTGGTAAATGCCAGGTACCCACCAAGTCGCTCTATCACTTCCCCCCCTTCCCCCCTTTTTTCTCAACAGGGTAAAAAAGGGGAAAGAATATAAAATAGGAAAAAAAACAACCCTTGTGGGTAAAACAAAAGCAGTTTTAGTGTAAGCAAAGCAAAGCAAAGTCCGCGTGCGGAAGCAAAAAGAAAACGGATTTATTCTCTACTTCCCATTAACAGGCAATGTCGGGCCTTCTCAGGAAGCAGGGCTCCAATACACGTAGTGGTTGCCTCGGAGGACCAAGGGTGACTCCCCCCCTTGCTCCTTTTTCCCAGCTTTATACTCGAGCGGATGTCATATGGTATGGAATATCCCGTTGGTCAGTTCGGGTCAGCTGTCCTGGTTGTGTCCCCTCTCAAGATCTTGCCCACCCCGTGACATCCCCCGTCACTCCAGCAAACAAGGAAAGACAAGAGGCTTTCCTAAAGGCAACACTGCAAAATACTGGCTAAGCGAACACTACGCATTAAGAAATTAAACTTTTCTATGTATTCATAATAACCTTTAAAAAACTTGCTTGTATTTTGACATGTGGTAACGGGGATTTATTGACCAGGACTGCTGGATATGTGTGTGAATACAAGCACGTGCACACACTTACTAGAATGGTTTTTTGCTGAGCATCTGCTTGTCTGGATGTGTTCATGTAATTCTCACACTTGAAGCTCCAAGGGAATGAGAATAATATCAAATGCTCACAGTCTTATCTTCCAAATGATGAGGGGGACTACTGGGAACCCAAAAGTATCTTGTCTCAAATAAAGGAGAAGTTAATTAACATTAGAGGTGGAATTAATGACAAAAAGTTCCATTTCATGCTTAATCTTTTCCACTCACTTCCATGACCTGTTCTAACCACAGCAAGTGTTAGGAGCCCTGAAACATTGGTTTGTGGTTTCTTTACTCAAGGATGTGGGGACTAAGTCATGTTGCTGTTGGGTTTTCTTTTTTTTTTTTTTTTTTGTAGTGTTGTGCTTTTTAAAAGCAATGATAGAATCAAAGGATAATTTTTCACCATGATGAAGGATCTTTGCACCCTAAGGTACTGCTGACTTCACTTAGTAGCACAAATTGATTTATGTGATATCTCCATGTAGTAACTCATTATGTTCATTCCTATGTGAAGCTGGAGGTCTCAGCTCCAGTGCTAAAAAAAATAAGAAGTCCATCCATCTAAAACATCTTAAATCTAACACTTTGCTTTGCACTCATTTCTGGTCCTCCCACTGTTCTCACAGATATCCAGGCCTGCAGCAGTGATGTCCCCTTCAAATTACTGAATGTTTTCTCTCCCCAAAACCTTGTAATCACCAGCCTTATTCCTGCCTCTTCTTTACGCCACCTCCAAAACTTGGTTGTTTGATAAAACTTTGGCCTCTGCCCTCACAGTGCTCTGCATCAGGTTTATTCCTATTTGATTTTACAAGCCTGCCTTACAGACTACTAAAACTATGGTGGACTAAATCATCCACCTCATCCACAGTACTGATTACACAGTTGCTGAGGAGAGGGGCTCCAAAGAGGACAAAAGCGTCAAAAAACCCGCAGCAAAACTGCAAGCCGAGAAGGCAGAAGCCCAGGGAAGAGGGAGAGCCTCAAGCCGCCTCCCCCCTGAGCGGGAAGAGTGAGCTATGAACAAGGACAGTGGGGACTCAGTGTGGGTCGAGACTAGAGTGATGTTGCCCAATGCCCCTCACATACAAGAGGATCCTCCAGGGAGTGCAAGCGACGAGGAGCCCGGCAAACAGGACGGGCAAAGAGGATGTGACACTTCAGAAGGGTGTGACACGTCAGAAGGGTGTGGCACGGCAGTTCGCACAGGGAGGGCATGCAGGTAAAGTGTGCAGACAGGGCATAGTCCCTCTCCTGGCTCTAGAGCTTATTTTAGCTAGTTGTCATCTCATCGTCCTCCATGAGTAGACTGAACCATGGTCTCCACTCGGGTCAAAACCACCACCACAAAGAACGTGGTGACCCGGACGGAGCTGCCACACAAACATGTAGAGGTCCAGGTCCCAGGCTGCAGGGAGTGGCTGAGCTTGTCAATCCTGCTGGAGGGCAGCAGTGACAACACCCGTGTGTGCTGTGATCAGCTGGATGACCTGCTCAGCCTGGTGGTGAAACTCAAAGAAGAGGTTGAAATATTAATAAGTATTAGGGAGTGTGAAAGGGAAATTGATTGGTGGAGTAACACCTTAGCACCCCTGAAGAAACAGGAGCAAATGGAGGCTCCAAAAGAGGCAGGCGATCCCTCACCCTCTTGCTGCCAGGCAGAAAGAGGGGACCTAAGAGATGGGGGAGACTGGAAACAGGTCCCTGCTCAGGGAGGCAGGAAAATTCCCTCCCGACCTCCCTCACCTTCCATGGTGTCCCTTCACAACAGATACGGGGCCCTGGAACTTTTGAATGAAGTAGAGAAGGACGAAGTAAATGAGTCAAACAAGGAGGAAGATCAAGGTTCACCAAGGACGGGTTGCCCTAGACCATGTGTTAAAACCAATTCTAAAAAGAACCCCAGAAGGGTCATTGTAGTGGGTGACTCCATCCTGAGGGGTGTTGAAGGCCCAATATGCAGACCGGACCCACTTCATAGGGAAGTCTGCTGCCTCCCTGGGGCCCGGGTGACGGACCTCACGGCAAAACTCCCCACTCTAGTGAGACTCAAGGACTACTACCCTCTCTTGGTTTTTCAGGTGGGTAGTGATAATATTACCAGGAGTAGTCCAAAATCAATGAAGAGTGATTTCAGGGCCTTGGGGAAACTGGTTAAGGGGGCGGGGGTACAAATAGTGTTCTACTCCATCTCTTCAGTTGCAGGGGTGGATGAGGAAGATTACAGGAGAACTCAAGAGATGAACTTGTGGCTCCAAGACTGGTGTTACTGGCAGGGCTTCAGATTTTTCTGTCACAGATTAGGATACAGGTCGCCAGACATTTCGGCAACAGATGGGATGCAGCTGTCCCAGGAGGGGAAAAGGATATTGGGGCAGGAGTTAGCTGGACTCATTGAGAGAGCTTTAAACTAGCTTTGAAGGGGGAGGGGACAAAACTGGAACTCCCAGACATAAGCCCCAGGGAAGATTACCAGAGTCTGTGGGCTATTGTTCCAGTGACAACCCTCACCCTGCCATCTCAGTGGAGGCAAGGGATGGAGACACGCAGCACAACAAAGATGCAAGGGATATTGATGGACCAGTAACTGTGGTAACACCTGTGAAAGGTCAGGCTGGAATTAGGACTTCTAAATGCAAAAAGGTGCTGGGGACATCAGCCCATCTGAAGCTGATGTATACCAATGCACACAGCATGGGTAACAAACAGGAGGAGCTTGAAGCCATGATGCAGCAGGAAAATTATGATGTAGTGGCTATCAAAGAAACATGGTGGGATGTCTGTCTTGACTGGAATGCACCAGTTGATGGCTACAAGCTCTTTAGAAGGGACAGACAAGGAAGGAGAGGTGGTGGGGTGGCGCTGTATGTTAGGGTCTGTTATGATGGCTTCGAACACAAGTATAGTGAAGACAGGGTGGAGTGTCTTTGCATTAGAATCAGGAGGAAAGCCAACAGGGCAGATGTCATAGTGGGAGTCTACTATAGGCCACCCAACCAGGACAGAGAGGTGGATGAAATATTCTGTAGGCACTTAGGAGAAATCTCACGATCGCTTGCCCTTGTTCTTGTGGGAGACTTTAAATTCCCAGACATCTGCTGGAAATACAACATCGCAGAGTGGGACCAGTCCCGGAGATTCCTGGAATGTGTTTGAGATAACTTCCTGACACAGTTGGTAAGTGAACCAACCAGAGGAGGTGCGCTGCTGGACCTCCTCTTTGTGAACGAAGAAGGACTGGTGGGTGATGTGGCGGTTGGAGGCCGACTAGGGCACAGTGATCATGAAATAATAGAGTTCTCTATTCTTAGAGAGACCAAGAGAGGGGACAGCAGCACTGCCATCCTGGACTTCCCAAGGGCTGACTTTGACTTGTTTAGGCACCTACTTGACAGGATCCCTTGGGAGACAATCCTGAAGGGTATAGGGGTCCAGGAAGGCTGGGCACTCTTTAAGAAGGAAGTCTTAATGTCACAGGAGCAGGTTGTCCCCCAGGTGCTGTGAGAGAAGCTGGCAGCAGAGAAGACTACCCTGGTTAAACAGGGAGCTTTGGATGCAACTCAGGGAGAAAAGGAGAGTTTACGGCCTTTGGAAGAAGGGGCTAGCCACTCACAATGATTACAAAGATGCTGTGAGGCTATGCAGGGTGGAAATCAGGAGGTCTAAAGCCCAGCTAGAAATTAATCTGGCTTCAGCAGTCAAAGGTAAAAAGAAATGTTTCTATAAGTACTTCAACAGCAAAAGAAAGACCAGAGAGAGCCTCCATCCCCTGCTAGACACAGGAGAAAACATGGCAAAGAGTGATGAGGAAAAGGCTGAGGTGCTTAATGCCTTCTTTACCTTGGTCTTTAATAACAACAGTAGTTGTATTGAGGGAATCCAGCCTCCTCAGCCAGAGGACAGAGACTGGGAGAACGACCCCCCCGCAATCCAGGAGAAGACAGTCAGTGACCTACTGCACCACATAGACATACACAAGTCTATGGGACCGGACAGGATACACCCGAGGGTGCTGAAGGAGATGGCTGGGGTGCTCGCCAAGCCGCTTCCCATCATTTATCAGCAGTCCTGGCTGACTAGGGAGGTCCCGACAGATTGGAAATTGGCCAATGTGACGCCCATATATAAGAAGTGTCGGAAGGATGATCCGGGAAATTACAGGCCTGTCAGCTTGACATCAGTGCCCGGGAAACTGATGGAGCAGCTCATCCTGAGTACCATCATACAACACATGTGGGACAACCAGATGATCAGGCCCAGTCAGCATGGGTTTATGAAAGGCAGGTCCTGCTTGACAAACCTGATCTCCTTCTACGACAGGGTGACCTGCTTATTGGATGAGGAAAAGGCTGGGGATGTTGTCTACCTTGACTTTAGTAAGGCCTTTGACACCGTTTCCCACACCATTCTCCTGGCGAAACTGGCTGCTCATGGCTTGGATGGGCACACACTTCACTGGGTAAAAAACTGGCTGGATGGCCGAACCCAAAGAGTGGTGGTGAATGGAGTTAAATCCGGTTGGCGGCCGGTCACGAGTGGTGTCCCCCAGGGCTCGGTTTTGGGGCCACTCCTGTTTAATATCTTTATTGATGATCTAGACGAGGGGATCGAGTACACAGGACAGTACACAAAATCACAGACCTAAGATCAGTATTTCTCTTGAGGGCCTCAGTGAAACAAAAGAGAAAGCATTGTATTTATAGGATAGATCATGTTTCATCTAAGATTCCTCCCTTCAGATCAATGTAGATCCAACTCTGTTCTACTGCTCCACCAACAATAAATACAGAAAATGTTCATATATGTGGTGGTTTAGCCCCTGACGGGGTCTGAGACCACGCGACCGCTGCCCCTCCCCCACAAAGGGAGTGAAATACAAAGCCCCAAGACTGAAATAAGGAAAGGTTTAATACAACAGTGCAATAGCAACACAACAAACAACAACAATAACAATAACAGTAATAGTGATAGCAATGAACAGAGCAAAATAGTTACCAAATACAGCAGTGGAAAGCACGATGTACAAAACCACGAGTGCACAGCACTCCGCGCCAGGAAAAATGTGACCTGCCAGGATGTGACGTCCCCATGGTATCTGAATAACCCGGCTAGAGCTCCCTCCCCACTGATGGGGAAACTTAACCCTATCCTGGTTAAACCAGGACATAATCCACCCCTTTATTCTATACCATGTGCGTCACATCCAGCTGCCACTTAGCAATGAGCATTGACAAAGAAAAATTAACAAAAGCACAGTATAACTCACGGTGTGTTTTCACCCACAATCAAGTCCCCTTGTGGTACGCATCGGACCTCTCCATCCTTCTGCATCACCCACCAGGTGCACCCAGGTCCTTGAGCAAAAACAATCCCGTGGATGGGTTTGCCTTTGCCCGGCGCAGGACTAACCCAGACCATTTTTCCCAGCAGGTCCCTCATGCGCACCACAGGGACTTTATCCCCGTCCACAACACGTGGAAGTTTTGACTGAGCTGGGCCAGCTCGATTGGCAGATCCTCTTGTGTTCACTAACCAAGTGGCCTTTGTCAGATGTGTGTCCCAGTGTTTGAAGGTTCCACCCCCCATTGCTCTCAATGTAGTTTTTAACAGCCCATTGTAGCGCTCGATCTTCCCAGAGGCTGGTGCGTGGTAGGGGATGTGGTAGACCCACTCGATGCCATGTTCTTCTGCCCAGGCATCTATGAGGTTATTTCGGAAGTGAGTCCCGTTGTCCGACTCAATCCTCTCTGGGGTGCCGTGTCGCCACAGGACTCGCTCTTCAAGGCCCAGGATGGTATTTCGGGCGGTGGCGTGGGACACTGGATAAGTTTCGAGCCATCCAGTGGTTGCTTCCACCATTGTGAGCACGTGGCGCTTGCCTCGGCGGGTCTGTGGCAGTGTGATGTAGTCGATCTGCCAGGCCTCTCCATATTTATATTTCATCCATCGATCTTCATTCTGCTGGGGCTTCACCCGTTTGGCTTGTTTGATTGCAGCACATATCTCACATCCGTGGATGATCTCTGCGATGGTGTCAATGGTGAGGTCCACCCCTCGATCTCGAGCCCACCTGTATGTTGCATCTCTGCCTTGGTGGCCCGAGGGCTCATGGGCCCACCGGGCTATGAACAGTTCACCTTTACGCTGCCAGTCCAAGTCCACCTGAGCCACCTCGATCTTAGCAGCTTGGTCCGCCTGCTGGTTATGCTGATGTTCATCAGTGGCTCGACTCTTGGGTATATGGGCATCCACATGGCGCACCTTCACAACGAGGTTCTCCACCCGGGCTGCAATGTCCTGCCATACTTCAGCAGCCCAGATAGGTCTGCCCTTGCGTTGCCAGTTGTTCTGTTTCCATTGCTGCAACCACATCCACAGGGCACTTGCCATCACCCACGAGTCAGTGTAGATATAGAGCCTCGGCCACTTTTCTCGCTCAGCAATCTCCAAAGCCAATTGGATGGCTTTCACCTCTGCGAACTGGCTCGATTCACCTTGTCCCTCAACAGCTTCAGTGGTTTCTTGTGTGGGATGCCACACTGCAGCCTTCCATCGTCGATGTTTTCCCACAATGCGACAAGACCCATCAGTGAACAGGGCATATTGCTTTTCTTCCTCTGGCAGCTCGTTATATGGTGGGGCCTCCTCAGCACGTTTCACCTCTTGTTCTGGTGACATCCCCGCATCCTTGCTCTCTGGCCAGTTCATGATCATTTCCACTAATCCTGGGGGGTCGCGGTTCCCTATTTGGCCCCGTTGTGTTATCAACGCAACCCATTTACTCCACGTGGCATCTGTTGCATGATGTGTGGAGGGAGCCTTTCCTTTGAACATCCATCCCAGCACCGGCAGTTGAGGTGCCAGAAGAGCTGTGTCTCAGTGCCGACCACTTCTGAGGCAGCTCGAATTCCTTCATACGCTGCCAGTATCTCCTTCTCAGTCAGTGTATAGTTAGCTTCAGAGCCTTTGTATCCCCGGCTCCAAAAGCCTAGAGGTCGGCCTCGGGATTCCCCATCTGCTCTCTGCCAAAGGCTCCAGGAAGGGCCATTCTCCCCGGCTGCAGTGTAGAGCACGTTCTTAATCTCCTGCCCTGTCTGGACTGGCCCGAGAGCCACTGCCTGGGTAATCTCCTGCTTAATTTGTTCAAAGGCTTGTTGTTGCTCTGGGCCCCATTTAAAATCGTTCTTCTTGCGGGTTACGTGGTAGAGAGGGCTCACAATCAGGCTGTAGTTTGGGATGTGCATCCTCCAGAACCCCACAGCGCCCAGGAAAGATTGAGTCTCCTTTTTGGTGGTTGGTGGGGCCATGGCTGTTATCTTGTTTATCACCTCCACTGGGATGTGGCGACGCCCATCTTGCCATTTTACTCCTAGGAACTGAATCTCCCTTCCAGGCCCCTTAACCTTCTGTCGCTTGATGACAAAACCAGACTTCAGGAGGATTTCAATTACCTTCTTTCCTTTCTCAAAGACTTCCTCAGCTGTGTCCCCCCATACAATGATATCATCAATGAACTGCAGGTGTTCTGGAGCCCCACCTTTCTCCAGTGCAGTATGGACCAGTCTATGGCAAATGGTGGAGCTGTGTTTCCACCCCTGGGACAATCGATTCCAGGTGTACTGGATACCCCTCCAAGTGAACACAAACTGTGGCCTGCACTCTGGTGCTATTGGAATGGAGAAAAACGCGTTAGCGATGTCAATCGTGGCGTACCACTTGGCTGCCTTCGACTCCAGCTCATACTGGAGCTCTAGCATGTCCGGCACTGCAGCACTCATCGCTGGTGTAACTTCATTCAGGCCACGGTAGTCCACAGTCAGTCTCCATTCGCCATTAGGTTTTCTCACTGGCCATATAGGGCTGTTGAAAGGTGAGTGAGTCTTGCTGATCACCTCCTGGCTTTCTAGTCGACGGATCAGCTGATGGATGGGGACTAGAGAATCTCGGTTAGTACGGTACTGCCGCCGGTGCACCGTCTTGGTAGCAATTGGCACTCGCTGCTCTTCGACCTTAAGCAACCCCACCACCGAGGGGTCCTCTGAGAGGCCGGGTAAAGTGGACAATTGCTCAACCTCCTCCAGGGCAGCTATACCAAAGGCCCACCGGTACCCTTTTGGGTCTTTAAAGTACCCTCTCCTGAGGTAATCTATAGCTAGGATGCACGGGGCATCTGGGCCAGTCACAATGGGGTGCTTATGCCAGTCCTTCCCAGTTAAGCTCACTTCAGCCTCTAATAGGGTCAGCTGTTGGGACCCCCCTGTCACTCCAGAGATGCAGATGGATTCAACCCCACTGTGGCTTGATGGCATCAAGGTGCACTGTGCGCCAGTGTCTACCAAGGCCTTATATTCTTGTGGTTCTGATGTGCCAGGCCATTGGATCCACACCTTCCAGTAAATCTGATTATCCCTTTCCCCCACCTGGCTGGAGGCAGGGCCCCTCTAATCCTGCTCAGCATCACTCACTTGATCTAAGAGTGACTCCTGCAGGAATGACTTACTGGTCCCCTCAAGAGGGTCAAGCATACTGTTGGCCATTCTATTCTGTCTGGGGGATTTCTGACTAGACACTGGAGCTGCATCTCTCTTGGAAGACTCCGCTTTCATGGTGGTCTTCCCTTTCAGTTGCTGTACTCGTGCAGCTAGGGCGGAAGTGGGCTGCCCATGCCACCTTCTCATGTTCTCCCCATTGTCGCGGAGGAAGAACCACAGGGTGCCCCGTGGTGTGTACCTTCTACCGCCCTTCTCTTGGGTGGGGAAACGCCTGCTTCTAATGGCTGAGACATCGGCCCGTGCATGTGAAACATAGGACATGTCCTGTTCCATTTTTTGGAGCCTCTGAGACAGTTCCTCTATGGCTGAAACCCAGGCATGTTGGGAGGAAGGGAGACTTCCCTCATAGTGCCGGAGCTGCATAGTCACTTCATCCACTGTCTGATTGTCTTGCCACCAGGATGCTGCTGCTAATGCTTTGGAATGGCCCTCTGGTCCACTTGCCTAACCGACATAGAGAATCATCCTTGTAGGGGTACCTCTCCCTCACAGCGAGCAGGAGTCGCCTCCAAAGGCTGAGGGTTTGAGCCTGTTTCCCTATTGCCTTGTCAATACCAGCCTGCTTGGCTAAATGTCCAACCTGCTTGGCCTCTCTCCCCTCCAATTCCAAACCAGCAGCTCCACTATCCCAGCACCGGAGCAACCAGGTGCAAATTTGCTCGCCTGGACTGCGGCTGTAATCCTTCCGCATATCTCGCAACTCACTCAGGGATAGAGATCGGATGATTACCTCCGGCTCTTCCTCCTGCTCTCGTGATGGGCCTGGTTCATTATCACCCTGTGCACTGCGAGGGGATTTTTTGGTATATTTGGTTTTCCGTATCGGGGCAACTGATACTGGTGCTGCTTGTCCCTCCGGCTCAGCTGCTGTGCTGGTGGAGGCGACCGGTACTGGCGCTGCCTGTCCCCCTGGCCCAGCTGCTGTACCAGCAGCCTCACTTTCAGACCCTGCAGCTCTTTCACCCCCTTGGGGGCAGTGAACAGTGTTAAAGATGACACCGTAAGCATGGGCAAGCCCCCAGCACATCGCAAGGATTTGTGTCTCCCGGGATTTGTCAGATTGGCAGCACACCTTTTCCAAACACTCCACCAGTTTATCAGGACTCTGCACTTGTTCGACAGTGAGATCCCAAAGCATTGGGGGTGACCACTGACTCAGGCACTTGCCCATATTCTCCCACACACCTTGCCATTTATAACTATCTGCCCCCGGGGCAGGTTTCCGGGTGGTGCTATTGTTGGAGAAGTACCGCATGGCCCAAAACAGGATCTGGCAGACATTTAGAAAGCATTGTGCCGCGAACACAGTGGCCAGGAGGCTCCAGGGATAGCTGAAACTCTCAAAAACTGAGAGAATCTCCTCCCCTGGCTCACCCATAGAGGGGGTGAGACCCCAAACAAAAGACCAGGCAGCAAACAGGTAGCGGTGCACCCCCACAAGCAGCGAAACGAGCCCATTATAAGCAGACAGTAACCAGTAGAGCAAAATACAGCCCTTGCCACATTTTCCACCGACAATAAATGCCACTACTAGGAGCACAGAGTGGATATGAGGATTAATCCAGCCCCACCACGCAAGCAAATTGCCCAGCATTGCAAACATTTCTTATCAAATAATACAAGTAAAACAGAAAAATTACACCTAACAGATTGCTCTAACACACTTCTCCTTTTGTCCTTATTTCAGTCTTCTCCAGCCTCACGTTGGAGCGCCAAAGTTGTGGTGGTTTAGCCCCTGCCGGGGTCTGAGACCACGCGACCGCTGCCCCTCCCCCACAAAGGGAGTGAAATACAAAGCCCCAAGACTGAAATAAGGAAAGGTTTAATACAACAGTGCAATAGCAACACAACCAACAACAACAATAACAATAACAGTAATAGTGATAGCAATGAACAGAGCAAAATAGCTACCAAATACAGCAGTGGAAAGCACGATGTACAAAACCACGAGTGCACCGCGCTCCCCAGCCAGGAAAAATGTGACCTGCCAGGATGTGAAGTCGGCATGGTATCTGAATAACCCGGCTAGAGCTCCCCCCCCACTGCTGAGGAAACTTAACCCTATCCTGGTTAAACCAGGACAATATATTTGCAAGAAGTATTAAAAACCTCATTATTTGTTGGAAAGGAGGGGCATAGGGTAAAGGGGAAAGTGTCATAGTTTACAGCCATGTGTTTTCAAATAGAGGCTAATGTATGCATACCAGCACTCACTTTTACACAGCAGTGCCAAAATAATGATAAACTGCAAAGTGATCTTTGCAGTGACACTATACACAGAGCAGAGCCCTTAAAATCAGAGCCTAAATTATATACTTTGGGCCTCCAGTGTTGTAAGCTAGAAATAACTTCATACTTTCCCTTCACTCCTACCAGATGGCTTTGCTGAGTTCCTAGTTCAGGATTCAAACTCCTGCTTGACTCTAAACAGGCATCTTCACACAGCAAATTCTATACACATATGTAAACTATGCCATCTCAAGACTTTTGTGTGACAACATCTGGGATTACATTTATAGGATTTTAATTCAAAGGGTTGAGTTATGCATATGAACTAGCACCCTGCATCTGACCACTGAGCTAGCTGTAGTGCTACAGTCCCATCACAAAACCTGTTGACATCTATACTAGCCCTGTAAACAGCTCACGTACACTTCAAAAGCATCAAAGTGTTTTCCCCATTTTCCAAGAAAAAAGAGCCCTTACAATACATAAACAAACACATAGAAAGACAGAGACATATTTCTTTGCATAGTTTCAGTAAAAACATGCTTTTCTTATTAAATTTTGTTGCTATCCTTTGATTAAATATATCTTCTTTCCCAGGAAATCTGTGACTAAGTATGTGTAAATACTTATCTCAGGGGTCTGCCCTTATGGCAGCTGTGGTCACCCCCAGAACTTCCCACCACTTATGTGTGTGAATTGCTTCATAGTCGTGTGTATAAAATGTTGCCCCTTCCTTCATTTTCCCTGTCTGTGTGCTTGCCAAGTATGCTGGCTGACCACGTTATTAGCAACAGAAATGGGACTCAAGTCCCAACAAGACTCTGGTGGAAGCTGCAAGTGCCCCCACTGACTGCAGTGGAGTTCAGTCTGCTTCCATCACTTCAGCAAGGACTTCTCAGCTCTATTACTGGGTGGTTGTGGACTCTGGTTGCTTTAGTCCTGTGGACTATTGAGAACTTTTGATTCCACTTAACTTCAACAGAGACTAAGGGCACTCCATGGTCACTAAACCCATCATAAAATGCAGCTAAGTGTATGTGCTGCTCTGTCTTTCATTGGTTCCTCCATAAGGCGGGTTCATCAACATGGAAATTTGGTGGCAGAAGCAGATTCCTGGCAAACCATGTGCCAGAATTTTCCTGGAGCTGCAGCTTTCCCAGTGAGGCTGCCACACATTCAGAGTCTGGATCTGTGTTTCACCTCAAACCCCACACACTATGGCCAGACCAAGCAGCTTCTGACTCCAGCATGCCCTGGCACCAGCTGGTCACCCCTATGTGGGATGAGGCCAAGCCTTACCAAGAAAGTTCATGTTTCCAAGAAGCAAAGAGAAAAGGAGAGGTTTGAACAGAGCATTGTCATTGCCGATGGTTTCTTCCAGGCTAGCAGTAAAATTGGGTTGTTTATTGGATCCTAAACTTTCTTTGCATGTACATAGGAAAACAGATGCTTCCCACTCCTGGGCCCCATGCTCGAGCCAGGGCCCCTCAGCAAAACCTGCAGGTAGGATACATAAACAGGGCAGCAGAGACATCACTTCCTGCCTCTAGCTGCTTTGAGCTGGTGATATAACTTCATCTCTCCCACACACTTCTTTGGCCTCCTTGCCAGGGTATCAGGCAGGCTTGCAGCATGCAGCTTGCTTTTCCTGTGTGGTAGGAGCAGCTGCTGCCTCTGCTCACAAACAGGGAACAGAGGCTGGGGCTTGCAAGCACTTTGGCTCAAACAGAGTGCACAGGGCATGGATGACTGAGCTGGGAAGCAAGCCAGGTATCCCAGAGCCTGAGCAGGTGGGTGCCCTAACTACTAGGTTACCTTTCATCTTCCAGCATTAAAGGCCTGGCATGGTCAATCTTTGGTAAGCCTCAGGTGCAGCAACCTGTCCTCCATTTGATTCATTTATGCCAGCAGCAAATTAAGTTTCAGGCTCTTACAATGAATTAGAGAGGTGAAGGGGAAGCAGAGCACAAACTCGTGTGCCTGGACATATGCTTAATTATGCAGCTTCAAGATAGCCACCTATCACAGTCTCTTGAGTTTTTTCCCTAAACAGTGGATGCTGGTCCCTGTCTGTGCCAAGACTGTGATTTATTGCAGCTGTGTGCCCTTTTGTGGTCTGAAGAGGATCCTTCAGCTTTCTGCCTGAAGAAGGTCCTCACAAGTGACACAGGTTATTTGAGAACATGATACACTCACTATTCCCTTCTCCTGTGACGTTTCTTTACATAAGCAGCTGAATAGTAAAACATATCAGTGTTCATTACTAATTTTGTTATTTATAGCGAGCTGCCACAGATGGAGAATGCAGCACCATTTTATCTTTAGGGCGTAGCGCCTGCCTGTCCATACAGACAATTGATAATTAGCACAAGAACAATTTGTTTATCTATTCTCAAACTTAAATAAATAGGAGAGCCATTTATCTGTCAAAATTCAACTCCCTCCCATTGCCAGAACTCCAGGATAACTGCTTAATGAATAGAGCTCATAGCTTCAGGCATTTAGGTAAAGACAAAAGTGTCTTTTAAAAGAATTCTCATTAAAGAAATGAAATATGTAATAAAAAATAACAGGTTATGTACTGAAGGGATAGCATTTAGATCACAAGAATCAGGAGCACTGGACAAGATGAAGATCACAGGGATGTCAAACAGAGGTATAGAAATGTATGTAGGGTATGTGTGGTGTATATATATCCTGGTTAGTCCTGGCATGTGCACTTCCTACCAGGGCAGCCACCCAGCTCTCAGCCGATCACTCCAAGTGAATCCTAACATGAGCATGAAACTGGGGAATAGAAGGCAGAGACAATATTTGTAGTTCTCCAAGTAGAATCCAATATCTGCACTAAGATGCACTTGCATGGCTTGAATGGCAGGACCCTGACCAATGTAAACAGCACACAAGCCAGGGAGAAGACATGACATAATTTTTTCTATTTTTATCGCCTATTCCAACTCTTCTTTGTTTTCTTTAATTCCCTCTACCCACCCCTGAAGTTAGAGAAGAGAGGAAGAGGTGTTATGAATAGATGGACTTTCTGAGTTGCCCCCAAGGGTTGGCCCCTGTTCCCTCTCTCCTTGCCCCCACCACTGTTGACGGGAGGGGAATGGGAGCTGCTGAGGGACTGCTCACATGAGCTTTAAAGGCCAAAGCAGTATGTGTGGAAAAAAACAAACAGCCCTTGTCTCTCTCACAATTCAGATATTTTCAGCATCTGAAAGTGTTCACTTACTCAAGCTTGCAGGTGCAGCTTTTTTTACATGCACATGAGTATATATACAGGGTTGCAAAAGCAACAGGAAAAAGTAAGAAGGTTCTAGAGGTTACTGCTATTAGGCTGCAAAAGTGGGTCATATCTGCAGAATTCTGCCTGGCCTCCATTTCTGATCTTATGGGTCCCAGTGAAGCGCTATTTGCTTATCGTCCTACCACCTGGACAATCTTTATTTGACCTTTTTATCCTCTCATCGACATCTGGGAAGCAAATAAAAGGTACTAAATAAAAGTAAACTATTTAAAATACAATGGCTGGAAAGAAATAACTAATGAGGAGCTCCTTCTTTTGTCTTTCAGCTCACAACTCCGAATTTCCCTGTAGTGATCAAGCTGGGACATGCTCATGCTGGAATGGGGAAGGTAAATAAAAGAAAAAATACATATAGCTCAGAAAAACAGATATATATGTGGCACATCATTCCTGTGATCATACACAGTGTGTGGCCAGCCAGCAAAGGGGTTAAACCTCCCCACAGACTATCTGGGTTGCACTGGCTGTTCCTGTGGGAGAACAGGCGTTTTTCTGCTGCCACACACTTGGAGACAGGCAGTGGCATTGGGTTGGAGACTGTCTAGGATGCGGAAAGGGAGGATGTGAAGAATGGGGGAAAAAATTGGCTGGGCTGAAGTCATTAGGCTCATCTTTTATATATTTTCTCCTCTCCTGAAAGTGGTAATGTTTATTCAGGCACCTGTAATGTGCAGCTACACCCCATAGTTCTCACAATGAGGAGCAGTGGTACTGGTCTTTTTGAGCACATTATGATGACCTTATTCAACAAAATGGCAGCAACCCCTTCAGTTATTTTTTCCCTCTTTGCAAGGAAGAACAAGATCTTACAAAGCAGAGTGGCTGGTTGTCTGCCAAGGAATCCTGAAAAACAGTTCACTTCCCAGAAGGACCTGTTTGTTTCTCCCAGGCTCTCTGGGATCTTTATTCTTGGGGTGACAGGGCTTCCCTTTCAGTAGGGCATTGCCAGTACATTCCTGATGCACTTTAGTCTCCTCTTTCTTGCATATACCTTTTAAAAAAACATCCCCTATCTGTCTAAAACTTGATTTGTTCAGAAGTAGGAAATTCTGATGTATCATCTCTGAATCCAAATGGGTGGTACATGAACTTCATAACTGATACCCCTGTCACAGTGCTTCCCTAGAGCAGACAGACTTTCTCCCAGCCTCACACTTTGCCTGAAAATTATATATAGGTACAGCAAACTTCACCTTGGTACAGCTTGTTTGCTTACGCTCTGGAAACAGAAGCCCTTTTTGGTTTCCTGGATTGCACATGGAAGCTCTCATAATCTTTCCTACTTTGGTTGCAGTCTTCACCTGTCTGAATGGTAGCTGCCAGAGAGGAAGTGGGCTCAGTGGTGGAGTTGGCTTTCAGCATCAAAGAACAAACATTTAAGTAAGCAGGAAATGTTTGTTAAAATATTGGTGCTGTGTATGTTAAACAGGAAGAGGTGTCATTGAATTAGAGTACATGCGGACCTGTAATGTAGGGAGAGATTCATGTGTCTCTCTTATGCACAAAGGACCCTCAGTGGCTACAGAAATGAGAGCAGAATCAAAGAAAAGTACCCCAATCTTAACAGTGTTTCCAAAGTTCTCAGCAGAATATTTAGCTATTGTCTTCTGCACCAGACATCAGGTCTTCTTCCACCCCTCACTTTCCAGCCCATTTTATTCTTTAATGATATTGATTTTTGCTGTCACAAGTTATAGGGGAAGAGAGTTTCTATTCAAATTCCAAGCACAATTGTATGCAGTGGTACAAGGTGGGTACGTAGGAAGTCATTCCACATGAAGATAGACTGACAGCCAGCATCTTAGAAGAAAGAATTGGTCTGAGACCAAATTAAGTTTATTCCATTATGAAATTAGGGACTACTAGCAGAGTCTGGACGTGGATTTGGGCACAGAATTTCAACACTGCTCTGTTCAGTAGATGAGGAAGGTGCAGGAAGGAAGGGTTGTTGACCTTATGGTTTTAGTTTGGGCCCTTCTGCAGCCACAAGCAGCCTGCAGGAAAATTGAGACTGATTAAATTAGTCTTCTTGAAGTCCCACTACATTTCATTACATAGAGCAAAAAAAGAAGAGAGAAAGTGAAAACAAAATAAAGAACAAGTCAGTTGGTTTAAAAGACAAGTAACAGGAATTTGTTTCATGTTGTTTTTAAGGCAATAGGGCTCAAGCTCAAGTGGGATTGACAGAAAGAAACCACAGAAAATGTCAGAAGAAATATAGATAAGCACAACTGTGGGTGTACTAGAAAAGTAACACTATAGGTAAAAAAAATCAGACCTCCAATTAAGTAATTCAGAAGAAGGAAGTTTCCAGGAGACATAATGGTGGTTTTAACCATCATAATGTAAAAGCAGTAACCAGTGATGATAAGGAGATTACAGAGAGCTAAAGGATTTCTTTGCGTTGGTCTTAAGTAGAGATGATAGCAGGAAATAGCAGGTCTTTAGCTGTAAAATATACCTAATATGAAAAGAGAGAAAGGTTTTCTTTTGATTTAGATGAGTTTAAGAACGTAAATGTTAATAAAGCACCTGCATTGGGTCATGTTTTGTATAAAAGCAGTGACTGATGAAACAAAGGATAACATAACCAACCTATTAGCCAAAGTGCACATGTGAGTATTAAAAATAGTACTTACTACAACAAACAATGTCAAGATAGCAAGCCATATATTTGTACCTGTAATGGGTGCTTCAAAGGATGTGAGCATTCAGATTACAATCTCATTAGCAGCCGAAGCTGTCAAGGAAGTACTTATATTTTTTTTGTTATTATTGATAAAATCACATATAATGGGAGGCACCAAGACTTAGAAGAATGAGCAAAGATAGGAAGTCCAGACACTGTTGTTCTTTATTTGTACTGAGGCAGTGGCTAGGAGCCAGAAAAGTTCTGGACACAGAAAAGGCCTCTTCCCCAAATTGCTCCACCATTGACTTGCAGGGAGATTTGTGTCATTTCACAGTTCTTCAGTTTCTCTGTGTTACAGACCAAAGGGATTATAATGATTAGCTGATACTTATTGCTAATTCATGTTCATAGGCCTTTTGGCACTATAAGAAGTGTTGTTTATTATTTTGCAATAATGACTAAAAAGAGCATAATTACAATAGTCAGACTTTCATTTCCACATATTGTTTGTTTTCACATTTGCACAAAATTCACTCACCACATTTTTTAATCAGAGGGTTGAACAGAGAATCCTCAAAGCTAAAATGAAAAATAGTTGTGTTAGGACTTGTAAGAAACAGGGTCTATTGACTGTCTTTAGCTTGGAAGAGGAACAGTTAGTATTCAAGGTCAAAACCAAAAGCGGTGGCAATATACCATTAGTGATAGAAATGCTCTTGCCAAGTGATGTGTGCATGTAAGGTGTAGGTGGAGATAAAGAAAAACATCTTTTGAAATTTCCATTGAGAAATCCAGAAACAATAGCCTCTCTGTTGACTTGAAGAGAGACACCAGGAATAGCCTTCACCCAGAGAGACAATCTTCTCATCTAAAAACAGGACACATGCCCCTCATGCCCTCCCATGACCATCATTATCCCCCTTCAAAATTTGGAGTCACTTCATATTTCACTGCACTGGAAGATCATAACAAGCGCTCTGTGTGCTGGTGGTCCAATACAGCATCAATACAAATAAAATATATGTAGAAATTCTGCTTAGACAATGGTTTACAATGGAGTCAGCAGAGAATGACCTTCCTCATGTTGTATTTAAGTTGCCAAGGCTCATGGGGTCGACAGTACTCAAGGAGTCTTCCAGGGAAACCATGGATGGACACTGAGAGGAAATGTCCTTCCCTGTGCAGAACTGAACCATTGTTCCCCCAGCAGTTCCTAAGAGGTCAAGGCATCTTTAAGCATTGTGCAGTTTGAGCCTACCTCCCCCAGAAGTGATTGGGGGTCTCTGTTGAATAGGGTGACCACTACAGAGAGAAAGGAATAACACTTCTTCCTGACTCCAAATCTCATAATGCCAGAGCCCATGGAAAAGAATAAAGCTCTGAGTGTGTTAATATCTGCCATTTGTATGCTAACATGACCCTAAAGTGCCCTAGGAACAGAGCCCAGCACTGCTAATTCACTCAAAGAGCCTCTTCACCTCTTCCTGATCAGATCATGAGAAGGAAACAACTGCCAGATCTGCAAAGAGAGGAAAAACAGTATCTGTTCAACGACTTTATATATATTTATATGAATTTTATATACATATATTGCTACTCTTACTTTATTTTTAGACCTCTCTAATTAGGCCATTTTAAGAGCCACCTCCTATCCCCTCCTGCCCCATAATTATGAAAACACCTCCCCAGTACAAACCCTGGCTCAGATGAATTTATTACGTTGTAGAAGATAAACTTGTTGTTCATAATAATGTGGTCAGAGTTATTTTCTCTCTTACTGGATGGGAAAGACTTCTCTACTTTTTTTTTTTTTTTTTCTCCTGCTATAAATATAACACAAACTAAACAGAGCCACTCTGTAATGTAAAAATACTGCAAGCTTTTTATCAGGAAGGACAGCTCGTCACCTTGTCTCTCTCAGGACTGGAAATAGAATGTTCCAAAAGTGAGAGCTTTGAAAATTCAGTGTGCTAAAGAGGAAAGGAAGGGGAAAGGGCTACCTTGATGTGTCAAGGAACAAATATTTTCTTTTACAGAGGACAAATAATGACTTGACATGTAACATTCACGACAGAGCAGCCCAATCACTGTGCTCTCACTGACTCATGAGCGAGGAGGTACCACCCATCTTGAAAATAGCAAAAGCATCCCCATTTCTTGTACATTGGTCTGAAAGCTTTTGCTGGACACAGAAAAGGGTGACTGATCAGGGTACCGGGGACCAGAGCTGCCAAGACCTGGGGCTGAGAGAAGGTCTTCGTTAGGAAGTTAGTAGGGATTATAAGGTTTAATGCATTAAAGGCAGCATAACATCTGGAGAACTTCATTGTGAGGATAATAAGGAAATGCAGACTCCTTTGTGTCTTTTATTATTTTGAGGTGGGTCAAAGTTAAGCCTAAACTGAATGTGTGTCAGTTGGATGAGGTATTTTCTGAGACAGGGAGTATAATCTGAGGTAGAGGGAAGGACAGGAAAGGAAACCCTCTGTGTAGAGCCATTCCTGAAGACCCGCTGTCCCAAAATGGTAAAGTCACTACAGAAAGGCTAAGTGCAGGTCAAGATGGACGAAAAATCACAAGCTTTGTGTGGCCACACCAGTTCTTCTGGAGGAAAGCACTCAGACCATGCACTTTCACAAGCCTACCAAGACATGGTTAAACATCCCATTGCCAAGCTCAGCCCTGGCTCAGCCTTGGACACTTACCTTCCAGCTGAACCTGCCTCTAACCCCAATTTGGACACAAAAACTGCTTCTGCAAGCCATCTCCAAAGTGGTGTGAGTTTAACCTGTAAGGCAGAGTTAACACCGGATGACACTCAGAAAGGCAAGGCTAGGGCAGCCTTAGCAGACTACTATAATTATGCCACTTTGGCTGACTATTTTTTCATGTGGCCATGTAACTAATGAAGGCAAAAGGGGACTGTGAGGCAATACCTTGCACTGCTTAGGTTAAAGATGAGAGAGGAGTGCCATAGCCCTGGGGCCCTGGTGTTCAGAAACATCTGGGATATACAAGAGGCACTAGACTTGTGAACTATGAGACAGAGGAAGCAGAAATTTCTACCTAGGTCCCTCACTGCAGGACCCTGTGCTCACACAGATCTCGGGGGTGGCTCAGATTGCCCGGGAAATATCTACAGTGGGGTTTTAACAATGTCAGAACCCACCCTCCAAAATCCTGTGTTGCAGAAAGGCCTCAAAATGTTCACAGCAGGGATGGGGCAGAAGTGTTTCTTCCCGATCTGTCCCTTAGACTGCTCTCCAGCCAAAGGTAGGAAGATCAGAGCCTCTTGGGCAGGCTGAGGACAGGAACCAGCACCAGCTGCAGGTCATGTAGTATCAGCCTCTGAGATGCCGCCCCAGGGCAAAGGGACAGTCTCATCTGTGTGAGCATGTCCCCAGGGATCCAGTCAGACTCCCCTCTCTAATGCAGCAACAGGGAGCGTGCTAGGGCATGGCTGGTGCCCAGGTTAGAGAAGAGAGCCAGAAGGGAAGCGGGGACTATCCCAGGGAGCTTTCTTACTCAGAAAAGGCATTTGTCAACACACTGGCCCAAACTCTTCACACCAGGTCACTAAAATGCTACAGCAAACAGCAGCTGATGGCTCCAGAATGAGTCTATTGCTGCTCAAACAGCCAGCACAGCTAAGCAAACAGGCCACCAGGGCAGGGGCTGTGTTTGCACTCACTGTTTGCACTCCTCTACACAGCTAATGGGATATTGCATTTATCCTAAGAAGGTTGCGAAAAAAGAAGAGAGAGGGAGGAAAATGGCTTCTTGATGATATCTTTCCAACATCTTTTCTCAGTTTCATGCATTGGCCAACCTGCCATTTTAGAAGACAGATTTATCCCTTATTAGGTAAATTAGCAACTATTTGCTCTAGAATGATTTTTAATAGTCCCTTCTTAAATAATGTCCTTTGGTGTCACACTACATCCACCCTGGCTTTGGTTATCTCTGGGGTTTTTTCTCTTATTAGGAGAATGGATATTTTATTGACACATAAAAGGGTTACAAGGCAGGAGGAAATTAATTATACAAAATTTAAAAGTAGAAAGTTAATAAAATGGTGGACTTGATAGATAAGGCAGGAAAATAAACCTAATTTGACTGTAACTTGAGTGCTTCCTGTTTATGAAGTAATAACCATACCCTGGACTAACCTAGCGTTAACCCAGGACACGGTTGTTATTTTTTCAAATTTGGCCAGCTCTAACAATTAACAAATGGTGGCTCAGATTTCAGCTTTGGTGTTGTGATTATTTTGATGCCTGGTGGGAAACAAGGCTGTGATCTCCTAAAGGGAACCTCTGTGAGGTGCCTTCTCTGAAAAGTCCATGGAAGGGCTCTGGCACAGGCCAGGGAAAATGGCAGAGCTGTTTCCTGAGGACTGTGCAGTGGCATAGCACTGTGGGAGTCATCTTCTTCATTTTTAATTTCTTAACTTATGTCCTTAGTGAGTCCCCCCCTCTTTATTTACCCAGCCAAAAATCCTCAGGCCCATTGGAGAAAATACCTTCAAACACTTTCCCTCTCTCCCCATAGGGAGTGGGTGATGGAGAGGAGGAAGAAATGAACCCTTCTTTTCCATAGCATGCTGTATTTTTGAGGAAAAATCCTATTTAATGCGACAAGCATACAGCTCCTTTCTAGCAATAACAATATGGTCTAATTCCAATCTGGAGAGGGAAGCAGCATCCCTTCCTCTCCCTCTGGGACAAATGTTCCTGGGCTGGGGATGCAAAAGTTTCAGCCAGGGCTCAAAGATAGCTGTTGCACAAGCGCAGCACTTTTTTTCAGATCCCACAAATGTCCTTGTTCCAAGTAGGTCATTATATAATGGCTTTTGTCTTTTCCCATTGCCAAAAGGGTCCAGGAGAATATGTCATAACACTGTGCATCACCTGCCCATGCAATCCCTCCTGTGATCATCTAGTCTGGGTGGAACTCTCTCACTTGATGTCATTCACCCCAGGGCAGCTCTTATCTGTGCAACAAAAATACCCAGCCCTGACACAGCCTGCATTGTCCTTATTTGTCAAGCCGTGCCCAGGCTGGGGGCTTCCGCCATGTGAGATGCTCCCCACTCCCACTCCCCCTGCTGCCTCCAGGGCATTCCTACCACCTCACCCTGCTCTGCTGCACCAGGAGCAACCAGCACCACATGCAGTCCCACTCAAACATAGAGGTGAACAACACATCCCAGAGCAAGGCTGCTTCCTCCTGGATGACATGCAATGGTTGCTTTTACATTTCCCCTTCGTGTGTGTGATTTCCATTTTTTTCTTCCCCTACCCTTCTACTCCACAGACAACTGTCGTCTTCCTCTGCTCCTTTTCTCAGCAGTCCCTGAATAGCAACAGCACAGCCCTCACCACAGCAAAAGGGGGGAGTACTAGGGGTATTTGGCATTCAGCAAAAGGAGAAGCAAAGACAAGGTCTTTTTCTTATTATTCAGGAATCTAGAAATGGTCATGGGTCAAACTAGTTGCACTTTTCACCTTCCCCACAACCTGTCCAGTTCTCAAGAGCTTTTCTGCACTAGGATGTGGCTGCATCTTTCACTTATGTTACAGCTGGTGCTTACACAAATCTAAACAGAGTAAAATAGGTTAGCAACAAGCTTGTCCTCTGTTCTCTAGTGAAGATGGCTCCTGCCCTCTCATGGTTGAAAGCAGATATGTAAACCCACTTGTTTGTTCTTTGCAAAGAAACACCAAATACCATTGCACACATTTCCTTCAGCTGGCTCCACATATTCTGGCATCACCCTCCTTTAATAAACACACTGATGCAACTGGGAAACTCTTCCGGGGCAGAGACCAAACGGTTGTCACGAGCGAGTAGACACTTAGCAAAGCAGGGCTGCAATCCCCAACTGTGGTCTTGAAGTGTTACCAAACTACAAAGTGTAGGTAATACATAAAGAAAGTCACTCACTTGCTCACCCTTTTCACACAGTGTTGGTCTTTTTTCCACCAATTAACCCACCATTCCTGCGTCCATCCAGCTCTAAGGAACAAGACTTGCACGGGTTTCTCTGATGCACCAAACAACTTTTTGCCTATACACTAAAGGCCGGGGTTGATAGTATGAATGAGGTGAATTTGTCCACTATGTTCTTGTTACCTGCTTGTTCAGTTTTCCTCTCCCAAATCAATGAGCTTGTGTAAGGATTTGACCATATGATTAGAGCTTCTACTGTTTTGGTCCTTCTTTCTTCCTTTTTTTCTTTTTTGGGGTAAGATATAGAGCATTTCTCATAATGGAATACAAATCTGTGAAAATTCAGCCTTTCAGAACAATTCCAGCTCATATGCCACTGCCCTCTCTTTTCCAAGCACAACTCAAGCCTAACACCTAAGCAGCTGTCCCACACGCATGCCCATAGCGTTGCCTTCACACAAATCTCCCCAGGAATCACAGGTTCCCCCAGAGACATCCTTTCCCTTCAGAGCTGGCTTCCAGCTAGGAGACCTGCATTGCTTCTCAAAGAAAGTCTGGAGGGAGGTAATGTGAAATCCCAGAGAACTGAAGCCTAGAAGTGGCAGACAACCTCTTGTTGATTTCCTGACATTGATTTCTATTTCCTGACTACCCAAAATACTTAATTTTCATTCATCCCAACACAGGAAATAGCAATTCCAAATTTTGAATGAAGTAATGCCCCTTAAGAGATCAAATATTTTTC
Organism: Strix uralensis; assembly: GCF_047716275.1. Lineage (NCBI taxonomy): Eukaryota > Metazoa > Chordata > Aves > Strigiformes > Strigidae > Strix > Strix uralensis. The sequence goes on from NC_133976.1 coordinate 61,199,494, forward strand.
TGAAGCATTGTAACAGCAATGAACATTAGCAAGAGCCATCTGGGCAAAGGTCTAGCTGCCTCCCTGGTGCCAGGTTTACTAGGACTTGTGCATGAGAAAGGAGAAGGTATTGATTTGCTCTGGGTTGGGTTGGTCTGGGGAACTTCTGTCTTTAAATCACACAATCTCTGTTCTGTTCTCAGCTTCATCTGTGTGGGTTTTAACTGACATTTGCTATTCAGGCATGGAGATGACTTCTGCTCACAACATATTTCTGTTCCTTTTGCTCTTGTCACTTTTTCACTGTATTGTGGCAATCAAGGTCAAAGTTGAGAACCAGCATGACTTCCGGGACATGGCCAGCATAGTAGCCATGGCAAAAACCTATGCCACCACCGAGCCATTCATTGACTCCAAGTACGACATCAGAATCCAGAAAATCGGCAGCAACTACAAGGCTTACATGTGAGTGCATGTCTATGCTGGAGTGAGACAGGGGGGAGACAGTGCTGTGGATGTGATTCAGTCCATGTCTGCTTGTGCAGGAGTAGGAAGCTGACTTAATTTCCTTGAAGAATAGCCCTGCTGTTCTCCTCCCACCTCTGAACCCAGATCCCTCATCTACCGATCATCTTCTCCATTACTCACCATCAGCTTATTGTTTCTGGAAGGTAAATCTCTACACGTTTCTGAGAATCAGTTAGTTCCCACTTGAACAACTGTGCTCTGCCATCACCTATCATCTCTCCCTCCTGTTGTTGAAGGACTCATCTTTCCCGGCAAAATCCTCTGGCTCCCGGTACCCTCTAGTGGGAACTAAACCCACCCCTTCCCACATGGGGGAAACAATAAAAAAAATTGACCAAGCTGCAAATCATGGAGTCCTACAGCATCTAACCCATAGCAACACTCCATACCCTCCCCAGCTGGAGATCATGAAACCGCAATCACACAAGGACACAAGGAGTACACAGCACTGGGTACAAATGGCCTCAGCCTGGCCAGCATGTAGGGTTTATGTGGGCATTTTGCATATGTGCTCCTTGAAGTCTATGAAGGAGAGAAAGGAGAAGGAGAGACATTTCTGTGGGTGCCCCAAAGCTCCTCCCTGACCCGTGGGGTAGTGAGGGAGGTGGCATGAAGGCAACGCTCAACACTGGTATGTTTAAAAATATTTAAAAACATTCAGCCAAACATCAGTAGTTGTCAGGCTCAATTAAAGATGTAACCACGTGATTCAGTAAGACACCTCTCTCTTCTTACTGCAAACCAGTAGATGAGAAAAGCCAAAGAGCATAGCTTCTCCAGAAGCTCCTTACCCAGCCACAAAATTCTGGACAAGTAGACAGCTCCAGCAGTACATTCTTCAGGTTGCTAGATAAATTTCATAACACCCACAACACTGTGAGTTTTGGATCCATATTTACAAACCCACAGGCCATAGTTCTGGCAAAACATAGTTAAATAAGATAATCCAATGTACACAATCACATATTTTTTAGCTATAGCTGCCTAAAATTCCCAGTTGGATTCCTAGCACAGAGGTATTTAAGTAAACTAGATAATGACTGAGTCACATTCTTCATGGGAAAGACTTGTGGGACACTCAGCTACTTCATGTGAACTCAATGAAAGAAAATTTGTTTTAAATCTGATCAGGTCAACAATATCACGGTTGCCTAATATTACATTAACATCTCAGGGAGTCTGGCTTAAATTGACCAAAGGAAGGAAGGTTTAAAATATCAATTAAAATTCCCTATTCCTGCCAACCTACCCAGTCTTGGCTCCAGAGACTGCTCCCAGCCTGCCTCTAAGTGAAACAAAGGCCCAGTTAGCCTGACTGTATCCTCTCCCCATTTATTATTTGCACTCACCATATGCTCATCCAGACAGGGATCAGAAATAATACCAGATGATTGAGGAAAGAAAGCAGTCACACTGATAGCTAATCCCACTTGGGAATATAGCTGCGCAAACAATTGTTTGTTAAATGAAGAATGTTTTCATATGAAAACAGACATGAATGGGAAACACCTTAATGAGAAATGAAGCTTATTAGCAAAGAAAGCAAACAGCAAAATTCACCCAGGGTCTTGCTAACACAGAAGGTTGACTTATACCAAGAGAGCCATTTAGGGACATGAGCTTGGGAGAGCAGTATAGTCAGTCCCATCAGGAGCTGTTCCTTCTGTCCCAGCATCAGACAGAATAGAAGGTTATTCCTATGGTATAAATAAGTCCCTACTATAAGTCCCTCCAAGGACAGAGGTAAAAGCACTCAAAATATGAGAGCTCTCGCTGGTGTCTCAAATAAAAGACTCAAAATCATTAGTCATGATAGCAAAACTCAGTCTTAAAGGCAGTTACTGCATCTGCAGTAGTGTCATACTAAGTGAATTGCTTTGATATGTGAACCATGGAATCTACCCAGTATTTTTATACCTTCACCCACACATATAGATTTTAAAAGCCCCCTTTCTGCTGAGAAAAGACTGTGTACCAAAATTCTCCAGAATATGTTTACTTTGAACCAAGCATCTGCCAGAGGGAGGATGCTGCAGGATGACTCATGCATTCCTCCCCACCCCAGATGGTCAGTGCACTTCCTTCCAGCCCGTGACCCAAGGCTTGAGTTCAGTTTCCCATTGACTTCAGTGCAGTGACTCCAGATTTACACTACTAGCAGACACCTACTTAGCCCATGCCTTGCACCAGTCTCAAACCAGCAAATAAGCAACATGTGATACATGCCTAAAATTCCACCAAATGGATTTGACTGTCATTGTAATACTGGTGAAGAGAAAACACGAATACTGCTCATGCAGCAGGGGAAATTGGTTAGAATTATGCTTCCACCCTCACCCCAAAGGGGGAGAAACAGAGGGATCATTTATAGTTAAGAGTCGTGAAATGTTGTTCACTTTGAACAAAGTCAGAAGCTGCTGACTTTCAGGGGTGGGATATTCCTTGCCACCAGCTCTTAGTAAGAAGGTAATATCCTTTCCTTTCTAGTTTCATGAGTGTTATTTCTGATCTTGTCACCTCAAGTGCAGTTCAGTGTGCTCTTCATGGGATACGCCAACTGTGTCTAAACTAGAGCTACTTTTAGACTGAAATGGTCCAGCTTGGAGATGGTGAGTACAGGACACCAACAGTCCATGAGCTGCTAGTCTATCCACTAGGCAATGCTAAAGATGTCTTGGTCACAGATCTTCTTGATCAACTGATCCCTAAAAGCTTGGTGTCCTTTCCTTTAAGATACTGACTGTACACTTTTGTGGTGCTGTGGTGGGTTGACCCTGACTGGACACCAGGTGCCCACCAAAACTGCTTTATCACTCCCCCTCCTCAGCTGGACAGGGGAGAGAAAATATAATAAAAGACTTCTGGGTTGAGATAGGGACAGGGAGATCACTGAGCAATTACTGCCATGGGCAAAACAGACTTGAATTAGGGAGAGTTAATTTAATTGATTACCAATCAAATCAGAGTAGGATAATGAGAAATAAAACCCCTCCTTTCTTCCCAGGCTCAACTTCACTCCTAATTTTCCTCTACCTCCTCTCTCCCAGCAGTGCAAGGGGATGGGGAATGGGGGTTGCGCTCAGTTCATCACACACCGTCTCCTTCCTCCTCAGGGGGAGCACTCCTCACACTCTTCCTCTGCCCCAGAGTGGGGTCCCTCCCACAGGAGACAGTTCTCCAAAAACTTCTCCAACGTGAGTCCTTCCCACAGGTTGCAGTTCTTTACTAACTGCTCCATCATGGGTCCCTCCCACAGGGTGCAGTCCTTCAGGAATGGACTGCTCCAGTGTGGATCCCCAACAGGGTCACAAGTCCCATCAGCAAACCTGCTCCAGCGTGGGTGCCTCTCTCCACGGGTCCACAGGTCCTGCCAGGAGCCTGCTCCAGCATGGGCTTTCCATGGGGTCACAGCCTCCTTTGGGCACATCCACCTACTCCGGTGTGGGGTCCCCCATGGGCTGCAGGTGGGTATCTGCTCCACTGTTAACCTCCATGTGCTGCAGGGCATAGCTGCCTCACCATGGTCTGCACCATGGGCTGCAGGGGAATCTCTGCTCTGGTGCCTGGAGCACCTCCTCCCCCTCCTTCTTTACTGACCTGGGTGTCTGCAGAGTTGTTTCTCTCACATATTCTCACTCTTCTCTTCTGGCTGCTGTTGTGCAGCAGTTTCTCCTCCTTCTTAAATATGTTATCACATAGGTGCTACCACCAGCTCTGATGGGCTTGGCCTTGACCAGCAGCGGGTCCATCTTGGAGCCGGCTGGCACTGGCTCTATCGGACATAGGGGAAGCTTCTAGCCACTTCTCACAGAAGCCACCCCTATAGCACCCCTGCTACCAAAACATTGTCACAGAAACCTAATACACCAACAGCCATGATCTGCTAGTCTAACCACTTATCCTAAGCAATGCTAAAGGGTGTCTTGTCACAAATCTGCTCGATCACCTGATTGCTAAAAGCCTGGGGTCCTTTCCTTTAAGGTACTGACTGACACTGTTGTGGCCCCCTGAAGCTTAGGATGATTGGAAGCACTTTGACTTTCAGTCTCAGAGAAATGGGGTTTGAGGCAGGGCATCCTTCGGGAAAGAATTTTGTCTTCAGTCTCCTTTTCCACCTCAGGTTGAATACAAGGAGGGAAAGAAAGAAGAAAAGAAGAAGAAGAAGAAGAAGAAGGAGAAGGAGAAGGAGAAGGAGAAGGAGAAGGAGAAGGAGAAGGAGAAGGAGAAGGAGAAGGAGAAGGAGAAGGAGAAGGAGAAGGAGAAGGAGAAGGAGAAGGAGAAGAAGAAGGAGAAGAAGGAGAAGGAGAAGAAGAAGAAGAAGAAGGAGAAGGAGAAGGAGAAGGAGAAGAAGAAGGAGAAGAAGAAGAAGAGGAAGAAGGAAAAGAATTTGGTGGCACACTTGACACCTGAATTGCTCAGACATGCTTGGAAGGGAGTGATCTTGACAGAGGCTGTGGTGTAGGAATTTGGTGACTTGTCTGGAGGGCTTCAAATTAAGCTTTTCAATTTAAAAACAGGAAAGTTCCGTCACAGGAAAGTTAAGGATACAGCTGAGAGAAATATTTTATATCTTATGCCTAATATTGGCTGGAGATGGGTAGGCATAAACAAATCAAATCAATCAGCCCAACAGCTAGAGCTGAGTTCTTATTCTGGGAGTCAGATTTCCTTGTATGGCTGTATGACTGTATGGCTGTGGATTGGTTTTCTTAGGGATGATGCAGTTGCTTACAATTGGTATGCCAGCTACATTTGCTAGACACTCATACCCAATCATCTTGTCACTAATCAGACTCCAGGAGTTCTCATCAGTACTAATGGGATTCTGGATGCCATTTGCCACTGCAGGGCAATTTTCTGAACCTAAATGTTATGAAAGAATGATTCTTCCCATCGCAGAACTGAAAAACAATCCTGAGAATCCCATGTCAAAAGAAAAAGAGAGGCTGAGCATTGAACACTGACCTTACAGGCCATCAAAGGGTTCATAAGGGTCAAAGCCTGAAGAGAAATCCATTCCTTTTCTTAGAAAGTAGGGCAGGAAGATGGATGTTGTGTGAAAGGAACAAGGGACAAGAATCAACTATATGGAAACAGTTATTCAACACAGTAATCATGCTCCTTTGCCCCCTCACACTCCTTTAAATATGGTTACAAAGACCATTTAAATTTCACAGCAACTATACATACCACTTTAGAAGAGAAATAGAGAAAGGACTCCAGGCTGTCCCTCACCAGAGTAAAGGGAAACCTTAGGCAGTCAACTAGAATGATCCAGTTTTATAGTCCAGCAGGCATCAGTATTACCACTGCTTCACATAATTTTGCAAGTTCAGAGTCTCTTTTCCACATCATTTTGGAAAGGTGAGAGAACTAGCAGCGAGTGCTCCCACAACCTCATGTTGAAGTGTTGGATGAAACCTCTTACTCCCTTCATAAATCTCTACCTAAATAATCATCATGGAGATGCTCCCTGGATGTAGCTTGTACACTATGCCAGGATTATCTGCACAGTGTTGTCACAGCAGACTATCCAAAGTCTGCCTTGCGCCTAAGGTCAAGAAAAGGAAAATTTTCACCCCTTGACAGATGATGGTGAAACCCAGAATTTGCCAGCAACAGTACCTATTTTGGAAATTAACCAATTGCAGTTAACAAGACTCCAACAATTTTGTAATTATAATTTCTCCAAGTCCAGACAGATCAATGAAAATTCAGTGAAAAGAGGACATAATCATATATCCTATGACACCAGTACAATTGAAATCAAAGTGAGGGAGACCCAGAATGTCACAGCTAACATTTGTGGAGCTGCTCAGGCAGATGTTTGCCTGGAGAGTTGCTCTTCCATGGATGGAGGATACTACCCATTGCAGAACACAAGGGTGATTATCCCAGAGATCTTCTACAGACATTTCAGCTTTCCTGGGCTTGATGTATAAAGAAAGAAAGAAAGTACTCACAGAGCTTGATGTGTGCTCAAGATTCCTTGGAGCTTTCCCTGTCTAACTCCTCATTCAGTTTTTTATGAGTCTGAACAACATATTCTTTATGGAGTGTTGTTGAGGCAGGATTTAGAAAGGCTTCTGTGAGCAAGAACCTCACCTCATCCCCTTCTGTAAAAGCACTGACTCACGAATGAAGATTACAGTATGAGGGGGCATGGGGCAGGAGTGAATTTTCATGTTCAGGTTGTTTTTGGTTTGTTTTCCTAGGAGGACATCCATCTCTGGAAACTGGAAGGCAAACACAGGTTCTGCAATGCTAGAACAGATTGCAATGACAGAGAGGTAAGGAAGAGGGTTTCAAGACAGTAGTAGCTATTCTTGGGTTAGAAGGGAGGAATTATATTTCAGATTTTGGTTAATTGAGAGAACTAGTAAGTGAGGTCTCCTGGGAGGCTGGATAAAGGCATTTAAAAGACCAAATGTTTCCTTAAAAAAATACTAAGGGCACAAAGGCAAACTGTCCTATTTTGGAGAACAGACTGGAAGTACAGCTAGAGGCCAACATTGCTAAATCATTAGATCTTTAGTGAATGTAGCCACAGGAAACAAGACCAGCATGCTAAGGTCAAGCATATGAGCACAAACATGTAGGGATAAAATCAGAAAGGTCACAGAACAAAACAAGAATTAACAAGAAGTTATTCTAAGTACATTATGAATGAGACACACACAGAGAAGTGTTTTTCTTCTGCTCAACAGAGGGAAAAATCTGTCAGCTGAAGTGTTGAAAGCACTTTTTTGCATTGATCTCCCAAAAGTGGACACTGTTTTAGCTAAGCTCTTCTCACTGATGAACAGAGCAGAAGGAATTGCCTCATGCATCTTACAGACTAAAATTTGTAGATGATACTTCCATATTTTCAAATCACTGTTATATTTGCTAATATCACAACTGCATTACTTTGTTGACTCATGATAACTGATCCTTTGCTGTAACTCCCAAACCCTATTCTGCAAAACTGCTATCAAGTCACTTGTTCTCCATCCTATTTAAGTAGATTATCCATAGATTCATTGAATCCATAGATTATGTGTAGGCACTCATACCTAGTGAATCTAAGATTTTTTCAGATTATACCTCAAATTTTTCATGATCATGATTAATTCTGACTCTGTCCAGGTTTGGGCACCACATCTGAAGAGAGATAGCAAGGAGCTGGAGAGATCCCAAAGGACAATAAAGGGAACACTCAGAGAAAATATAATCAACCTATGAGAAAAGCATGCAACAATTGCTTGTGTAGTTTTCTATGTTTTTCAGTTAGCAGACCACTGATAATTTCCCAGTAGAGGTGTGGACTTATGCATGAATCTATGCCTGCAGTGCAGGTGGCCACTTTCCTTCATTAGCTGTCACAGAGCTGGAAGAAGTTGTCCACAAGCTGAACACCACTCTAAAGATGAAAAAACTTGAAGGACACAAGCTCTTCAAATATGTAAAAGGCTGCTAATAGGGCATTACCCACTCTTTATATTACTAGTACAATACTGTAATGGCCTTAAATTATAGCAGAAAAGGTTCATTTGAATATTTCCTATATTTTGTAACAGTAAAGATAGCATAGCACAGAAATGGGTTGCCTGGAGGCAATGAGGAATCTCTGTATTCTTTCAGCCCAGATTAAAGAAATGTCTCCTCTTTGGGGTATAAGACTTGTGCAGGTGATCATCTAAGGTCCCTTCTGCACCTTTAATTGTGTGAAACAGGGAAGCCAAGCCAAGCTAAGCCCCAAATCAAATGCTGATGGTGACTCTGCAAGACCCTAATAGGATGTGGGAACTGGACATTATGCATCCCAGTTGTTTATAACACAGCTGAAGCTAGAGGGATGAGGGGTAGACATTCCCTCATTGTGGTGTTGTAGGACTAAAACCCAGATTCCTGCCAGCCTGACATGCTGCATTTCAAAGGTTCATTTTAGAGATGTAGTACCACAATTCAGCACTCTAGCCTTATCCAGCCATAAATGCAACAAATCCCATTGAAATCTGTGAGTCATCAGTGTAAGCAACAAGGCAGGAGTGTGCTGAAATGCTCTGATAAGTAGGAGCAACCTGAAGTACTTACTGTACTGAACAGTAGCCCAAAGGACTGACATGTTCAGGTAACACTAGGAAAAATGGCAGTAAATGCTACTCCTGATGCATATGCATAAATACACTCTTCTGTCCCATAGCACTGCTACTCCACCCCAGCAGCCCTGACACCTCCCGGTGCTCACCTAGGGGCAGCAACATTGAAGACATGTAGCTATTGGGGTCTCTGGCATGGACAACAATTACCTGAGCCTGGCTGCTGAACCCAGACACCTAGAGATGTCCCTCAGGAAGAGAGGTGGTTTCCACGATGGTGCCCCTGAGTGAGCGGGCCACAGCAGTGCATAAGGGGGTCTCACCATGCCTCCTGCCTGGCTCACAGGGTCCATAGTTCTTCTTCTCCTTATGCTACTGACTCATCTTCAGGCACTGTCTTCTTCAGGGGAGCTGGGGTGAGCATGCTTGGTCTCCTCATTAGGGATAAGAGAGAACCAGTAGTCACATAAGCCATATTCTTGCTTCTTCCCACAGACATTTTGTTCACACAAGTTGATCATTACATCGTCAAGCTATGGGGACTCTGGCTGGCTTCAAGGACATAAACTTGTTCTTTGGCCAGAACAGCTCTTTTCCCAGTTCCTGTAGGGTCTGCAAAATGTCAGTGTTTTCATGGGACTGTCACCTTCCCTCCATTCTCCGCATCTTGTCATAGTCCTGCTTACACATCTGTTGTTCTGAGATTATTATTTTTATTGAAATGGTCAGGACTGCAGCACAGCTGCACAGGAACTAAAACCAGGCCACCTCATTCCCTCCTCATTTCCACAATGCAGGGATGCAGTCCCCCCATAATATGCCTCTTGTCATTCTCTCTCCTCCTCTGACACCAGGATAGCTGAGGGGGGCATCAGCTCATGTTCCTGTGCTGGAATGGTTAGAGAAAAGGGCTGCAGACTGTAGCGCTCTCTCTAAAAAAACAGTGCCTGGTCCATGTGATGGGACCGCCTGGCTAGGAGCAACGACCAAGGGATAGAAGGGAGGCAGGAGACTCTAAAATGTTGAAATTGAAAGAGTAAATTGTAAAAAGCAGGAGCCGCTAGGTTACAGATCAGGGAGGAGATGGCTTCTCCTTGCTAAATTCAGGACTCACTTTCTGATCCTATTCCAGTCCCAACGTGCAGGACATCTTATCAGGAAAAAGCTGCCTGCATAATCGAGGGCTTTCAGGCAAAGGCAATACAAACACTAAGGGACCAACACTACTGGGAGATTAAATGAGCTAAATATTTATAGCTTGGCTAAATGACTGCCAACTGTAGATCTGATGTAAACATCAAGGAGAGAAAGAAACATTTTAAGGTAGCTTTGACAGCAGGATTGAAACAATCTGCAATGAAAGGAAACATCAGGCAAGATTCTTTTTTTTGCTTCATCCCCTGTGCAAGAAAGGGAAACAATGGCGGAGCAAAGCATATGAGGTATGCCTTGCGATAAAAAGGGCTCACGAATCTCTTTGTGCTCCTATGGGCAGTGGGATAGGTGGCTGTATTTGGTGGACTACCCAATGACAGTTAATCCTAGGCCATGCATCTGTGGTTTCTGCAGGTACAGACTCTGGGCGGACACCTGTGCGGAAATGTTTGGAGGTCTTGACATCTGTGCTGTCAAAGCCGTCCACAGCAAAGATGGAAAAGACTATATCATTGAGGTGAGACCATTGGGAACCTGAATGCAAGTCTCCTTTGGGAAGTGTATCTGCAAACATGCTCCCTCAGCATTCACATGCACCAATGTGCTCATTTACACTTGTGTGCATGGTTCAGCAGTCACTGCTCCTCCATGTCCACCTCTACCCTCCGAGCTGTGGCCCACGGATATGCAAGAAATTCATTTAGAGTCCCAGCTAAATTGGCAGATATGCAGCAAGGTGTCAGGGTTGAAATGCCTTCATTTCTCAGTGTGGACTGTGAAAGGAAATGGGAGAGCCGCAGACTGCTTGGCCACCCCAGCTTTCCAGCTGATAAATCCCCACAGCATGGGACAAATGTGAAGCTGCCTTCTTACCAAGCACATAACAACCTGAAAGTGTTGCTGGCATCATCCAAAGTTTGGTCTGTCTCAGTGTCCCAGTGCCATCCTTCCTAGGCTAAGCACTTGCAAAGCCAGCTCATCTCTCATAGCTACTAGTAGGGATCAACGGCATCAAGAACAAACATGCTAATATTCAGCCCAACCTGAATTCAGGTGCCAGATGATGCTAGGATATTAATCACGTTAACCTTCCCCCATTACCCACACACATGTCCAGAAGGTGATTCAGTCCATTAAAAATATCAGTTTCCCTCTGAATGAACCTGTCTTTCCTCAGTCACTTTAAAGCGAACCTCAATAACAAAAATCCTAGCTGCATCTAATTTAAGAGTAAAATAAATGGTTACAGTGTTGCAAAAAGGTCCATAAATAGCAGGAACAATTTAATAAAAAAAAAAAAAAAAAAAAGGTGTGTTTTCCAAAATCTTTTGCCTGGACAACATTCACTACAATAAGAGACCACAGAGTCTCTTACATGCAGTGTGGACTACAAACTTCGGTGTTCATAGCTGGACAGACTGTGGCTCCGAGTACTAAAGTTCGAAGTGCCCCTTCCCAGGCCAGGAGGCAGATGTGGGAGTGGTGTAAATAGCACACTTAGGTCATCTTAACAGGGCAGAGAATGAAAATCTGGCCAGAAAATCAAAGTGAAAATTTAAGAGATGCTCTGGGGGAGAGAAAATCTGGCAAGTAAGCAGGTGCCTCTGTCACTATGTGACTCAAGGAGGCACAGCATCTGACCTGCTGTAAATTGCATCAACACAGGCCAGCGAGGAAGATGAGCAGAGCCAGCCTATGGTTTCATGCAGGGGTGCTGACACATTGGAAAGCTATGTGTGGGAGAGCAGACCCACCCACTGAGGGTTGGGATGCTGATGAGAACCACATGAGCCCTCTAAAGACTGCACATTCCTGCATTATGTATGTGCTCTCAGGGAGCAGTGACCTGTCAAAGGCCGTGTAATATAATCGTGCTGCCAGCAGCTAAATGCTGCTAAGCCTCCATCTTTCCTGAAGTGACGGGGTCAGCTCCTGTATGCAATTCATGAGCACCTAGAGGAGTATCACCCAGAGTAGGCTGTCTCTCTGCCATGCAGTTTTCTATCTCTACGCACATGTAGCTGAGAAAGGAAGAGCAAGAAAGCAGTCTTGCTAGAGATGACTGTAAGGACATTTAGACTGTGTCTACACATGGTCAGATGTGAGATGGAGTTTTCATATCCCTGCATCTATTCTTGTACATAAGCCTATATATGTGCACACATGGCTAATTCTGTGCTTAAGGATTATATGCTTCTGTCTGGGTATACCTCTGGATTTTCACATCTGCCTCCCATGTGTGACTGACTGGATGAAAAGCATATCCATACGCTAACAGCCATCATCAGCTTGCACGCAGAGATAAATTCACGCTAATACTCCTCTCTCTGAGAGCAAGGTAAAAAGCAATGAATCTAATATGACACAAATCAGAAGAAATACAACAGCTTCAGATGGGTCATGCAGTGGAGAACCTGATTGAACAGGTCTGATGTGCCAACACCTAGCAGGCATTCAGATGCCAGGCTGATGGACATTGTCAGGAAGGGAGTAGAGTAGTGCAATACAAAGAGCAGAACAAAGCCAAACAGGCACCTTTTCTACTTTATGCAGATCTGAGGGACATGCTGACAAGTAATTAATTGCCTCTAGTCTGAGGTACTTTTCTTGGTCTGAAACTGATCATTTATTTTGCTTTTTTCTTTTCATAATAGGAGAACAAATTTATTTGACAGTGTGACAGTTGTATTTTTCTTGGTGAGAAGGAACAGTGTGCTGTGACATTTTACAAGAAAGCATGCCCACATGAGCTGAACAAATAAGGAATTTACACGATGCAATTGCAGGCAGTAATTAATTTTCACAGTGCAAAGCAGTTCTCTAGGAAAGATTTGCAGAGGTAATGATGGCAGTTCTGTGAACTGAGATTTATCACAGTGGTTTGTGGCAAACAGAATCAGATTAAGACAGATGAGTTATCAACACAGCACAAGAGTAATCTTTCACCCATGATATTTGCTGTTACTTGAACTTCACCACCTTTTCTTTTTCCATAGCAAACAGCAGAATCTAGTCTGTTTCTGCCCTTCAAAGCACTAGCATGCTTACACACTATTTTCATGGCTCATATTGAAAACTTGTAAGAGATCAGTAGATTTCTTCAAAGTTTCATTCTATTAAAACAGCTGTGAATTTAATGGTAAATACTGGTACTTCTCTTTCCTCTGCTTTAAAGAGCTTTGTCACTTTAAGGGAATATTCAGCATGAATAATCAGCACTTGATCAGAAGGCCAGGTCCTTAATACAGTGCAAGTTCAGTACCACTGTTAGCAGCCAGATTCTCAAAAAGTTCAGCAGTGTGTATGGTTTAATAATCTCCACCCTCCTTTTTTTTTGTTAATCTAATCCTTTTCCACATCTTTGCTATGCTGAAAAATATGGAGCAAGTAGAAAAGTAAAATGATCCATGTGACTTATTCTTCCTCCTGGATCAGCTAAGCCCTACCTGCCATACAGCTAAGCTGTGTTACTAGACATGCTCCTTGATGCCCTGCAAGAAGCCCTGCCCATCCCTTCAGCACTGCCATATCATTTCTTTTGATATGTCTAATCATCTGTTTCCTTCCTTCCTTCCCTAAAAATCACCTAACGCTCTGCTCTTGCACATCAGAGCATGGAATAACAAGTCCAGTCTTCAGGCCTCAGCATCAGATAGGTACAGGAGGAGGACCGGGATGGGGTTTTCCTGAGTCTTCTCTGCCCAGCTGCTTTCCACTCCCCCCCTCATACACCTTATCAGGCTACAGCAGCTGCATCAGGAGCAGCCACTGTCCTTGGGCAGCTACAAAGGCCAGGTTCATGTGTGCCGACGTCTTCCTGTCTTGCCCAGCTGTCCTGTGATCTCCCCAGGAAGCGATGAGTGCAATCTGTCTGTGATTCACATATTCCTCTCAGCTGTTTGATATATTTCAGCATTAGCATTCTTATCTGCCCAGTTCCAGAACAATTCCTCTTTCCCAGAGGACAGACAAGGTGATATCTCATGCACCTTTTCAATTCAGTGGCAACCAGCTGTGGCATTTTGACCACAGAAATCCCTGCCATTTTCAAAGGCCTTCCTTTACACATGTGATTGTTCATTCCCGTATTTGCAGTCTCCCACAGCTCATGTTCCCCTGCTAGACACAGCAGAACAGCAGCTACCCTCATCCCTGGTGCAACTTCACTGGTTCAGGTGGGACCTGCTCCAGGGTTCATTTGCCCTGGTGCCTTTGTTTTATAGAACAGCATCCTCCCCTTGCTCTCCAGCCACTGCCGCCACAGAAATAGGGGAAAGCAGTCCTTAAGATGGGGAAATGAGGGGTTAGGGGTGTTTTGACCAGAACTGTCTCACAGTGACTCACAGGGAGTGCCGGGCAGTCAGGCTTGGCTTGGCAGAGCAGCGGCATCATCTAGTGGCCGGACAGGTCCCTCGCACGGAGCATTGCAGGGAGCTGGGAGACCCCTTTTTTCACATGTGAACTGGAATTGCCACATGAAATGGGAATGCTTTTAGGGTGGGAGGGGAGGAAAACCTGAGCAGGAACCTACTGGAGGGACCCCAGGAGCCCCTGGCTAGTGAGACACAGACCGGAACAGGTCATTCCCTGACACTGCTAGGAAACATCTTTCCCCACTGCTTTTTTTAACAGAGAATGAGCAAAGTGGACAGTGGAATGAAAAGCCACTTTGTGTATTTAGCTGAGCACTGACATCTAATTTTCTGACCTCTTTCTTTTGCTCCCTGGGTCAAGTAGGCCATGGATATAAAAACCAACTCACTCTTCATGCAAACCCCAGTTAAACCTTCCTAGGCTGCTTCTCTAGCGTTCACATGAAAGACCTATAGAAATTAATCCAAATTAACAGTTACTCTGCAAGAGACTGGAATACAGACTTGATGAACTCACCTCACTGATTTCCCTTACTTAAAATCTTTAAAAAGTGTGCAAAACTTTCCATTTCACTCCAAGAGTGGAGTCTTGCAGCCTTGCCAGGGTGGAGTGCACTTCTGATTGTTATCTGAGCGTGAGTCAGTGACTTTCTTAAGCAATACAACCTTTAACTCTGCCTTTCCAGGGGTTTTAATGTTTGGTTTAAAAATAAAATAAACTCTGCCAACCCTGATATTTTGGTACAATTATATTTACTTCAGCTGAATCTTAACTTCATCATAGCACAGTTCTTCCTGTGGGATTTAGCTAATGTTTACAAAGCACTTGATTTATGATGAACTGTTGAAAATGATGTTTAGGGCTGCTATACAGCTGAGGGTCTGCTGTGCATTCATTATTATTGTTGTTGTCAGACTGTTTCTTGCCTCAGATGTTCCCCCATCCCTGCAGTCTTGCTTCCCAGATTTCCCCAGCACAGTTGTAGTACTTGCTTGGGAAGCAGTTGTATCGCAACAACATCAAGAAGACAAGCAGAGAATAAGTTTACTTTCCTGCATTGGGTGCTGTTTGGGTGACATCCTATTCATACACATCTGTGATGGTTTTTTCCCCTCTCAGGGTGCAGTGGTTTGCACTGATTAGTCCCAAATGTTTCCTGTCTCCTCCAGACCCTGTTGCTCCCACCTCCTCAGGCTTCAGTACATGTTGTTTCCCTTCTCCTGTGGCCCCTTCTGCTGCAATGTCAACCCAAATACTGTGGGACAATGCCAAAGACACCTCATCCATCAGAGGCATCTCTGCAGGACATGTGAAGAAGCAAGTTAGTTGATTTAGAAAGCCTCCAGCCACCAGAAGTCTTGGCTTCCAAGTTCTGAAAGGAAGGAAGATGGGGAGTAGGGGGAAGTACATGCCATTTCCTAAAAAATTTAAGTGAAATCACACACCTAGGAAAGTCAAGCACGTTTCAGCATGGAGGGGAGTGGTGACTAGAGGTGTTGGCAAGGATGTGGAGACACAAAGTGGATTAGTGTGAGAGGCGAGTTGAAACCGGCATCTGCCACCAGGAAAACTTACTAACTGTTTTTCCCTCCTGTGGCAGGTGATGGACAGCTCGATGCCACTGATTGGGGAGCATGTGGAAGAAGACAGACAGCTTATAGCTGATCTGGTTGTTTCCAAAATGACTCAGCTTGTCATCACTGCTGGATCTATGCCATCACCGCTGAGGCCTTGGGTATGAATGAACAGAGAACTTATGGTCAAGTTGTTTTCCTGAACTTTTCTCTCTTTCTCTCCTTCCTATGGGTGTCAGGCAGTCAGACAGCTCAGAGAGTTGAACAGTCCCATATGGGAGTGTATTGGATAGATTGACTCCTGTTCTTCCAAAGAAGTCTCTCATAGACAATTTGAAGTGGGTGCCCCTAAGAAATACCTCTCTCTCCCTTTCTCACCTTCCATATAACTGTGGCATCACACTGGTAGTGTGGGCCATGCATCTAGACATTTTGTCTTGCTAAATTCATAGATTTATAGTGAAGACAGCTGTTTTCAGAGGTACTTGTAATGCCTGACTTCATCTCTGTCTAACACCATCCCTCAGGATAGATTTCATTCCAGTTTTTGCATCCCTGATGAAAATCTGTGCTTCCCAGAAGAGAAAGTAGGAATCTCCACCATGAGTTATTTCATTCCTTACTGCAGCCTTTCTTCTTTGGAGACGCCCTTTATCCCCTTCATCAGGAGGAAGTTTGACTAATACTAAATTAATATAAGAACCTGCCATTTTTGCATTTAAACTGACCACTTAGTGCTTCTCATGTACATCCATTTTGAGTATCAAATGCATCTAATCTTAGTGCCACATTTCCCAGTGGCAGTTCTGTATAAATGAAACACACCAGAACATAATCTGTGTCTCCAGGTGTATGTGCTACACTTCTTTTAGTATCTAGCAGGGAGCCAAGCATGAAGGTTTGAAGACAACAAATCTGTACAAAAGAAAGGACAGGAGAGTAAACAGGCTGGAAGTTTCCTTTTTCACTTGAGACAAAAAATGGGAGAAAGCAATTTATTGCTCTCTGCCTTTGTCATATGTCAGCCCACTCCTGCTAAACCAGGTGCCCAGCATGAAGGGTATTCAGGGTAACTCCAAACCAAGTTTTAGCTAGAGTGAAGGGGTAAACATTTAATAGACACTAAAAATGCTTTGAGGCAGGGAAATAGGATTTACTCTGGCCAAAGTGGAATCAACAACTGCCATCTGAAATAACCAAGATATAGAGTGTATAAACTAAGAGCAAAGGGGAAACCAACAGAACATGGACAGATGCATCTGTTTTCTATGTCTGTAATATACTAACAGACCTAATTACAACAGACCTAAAATAGGGTCTAAATAATAAGAACATAAGAACAAAAAAAAAATGGTCTTGGAGGGATAGGATGTCAAATAGAGGAGTTAAATAAGAAAAGGGTCTTCACCAAGGATACAACCTAATAATATCTGTATACAAAATCAAGAAAACTAAAACTCCAAACATGTTAACTAGAATGCTTTGCTATAGAGAAAGACCTTGGTACAATGAACATTGCAGATACTACACAAGCTACAATTACTAACAATGCTGTAACACATAGTTACAAATGTGCAGAGAGTAGTAATTACATGTGAGACTGGTGAGATGCAGAACTAAAAGTACAGGTGAAGGCTTCCACAGAATGAAGAAAAATAGTAATTCTGAATACAAGGATAGCAGTACTGAATACATAGAAATATGAACCCTTGGATATCCTATAGGTATGCATAGAATATCTATACATATTATTGGAGCTGGCTATAGTAGTCTCTGGATCAAGAAAAACTGAGAAATTATGAAACTGAGTACACAGCATTGACGGAGATGGAAGAAGCAAGTCATAATAATGTGAGACTGCAGCTATCAAGAAGCAAGTCAAATACCACAGTGGGACAGAAATTCAGAGAGAGTTCCCCATCTCTGTAGGTTTCTGCTTCCTGGAACTGCAATATCCAAGCATAATAGGAAACAACACCTTGACCTAGCCTTAAGAAACACCCAGGTACAAATTCAGAAAGTGAGTGTGTACCATTAGGTTTGATGTCCAAGGGACAGATGTGATATCAAAAAGCAATGATATAACACAAGCAGTTAGAAAAGATTATTTAATAAAGTGAGAAAATTAATCAACTCCCTAGCATTAAAACTGTCTGGACATTATTTGAGACACCATTGTTTTCCAGAATGCATATATACATTTCTGATCTGCTCCTGAACCAGGAATGCAAGAAAAACTTCTAGAGTTAAGTGGCAAAATGATAGAGGACATTCAAGACAAACAGAAAAAAAAAAAAATCTTCCAGATTTGGAAATCTGACATTTGAGAAGACTATGCACCATCATGCAAGTAATAAAAGGAAACGTAAAAAGGATAGAAATTGATTTTGAAGAGAAGATAGAGGGAAGAATGAAACAAATTCTCTGGGTTCATCAGAAGATGGAACCCTGCCAAAGAATTGGTGGGCTCTGTGGATCATCCAAAATTAAGGGACAAAAGGAAGATAGCAGGGACAGTGTTGTGACTCTAGTAAATTTAATTGCTGAGTGGGGAAATTCTTAAACTAGATATATTTTTTCTGATTGGAAGGACAGGGAAGAGAACAAAAACAGTGATTAAATCAGTGATGACTGATATTTTTAAAAATCATTAAGCCCCCAGACCCAGATAGCTACATCCAATGAACTGAATTTAGGAAGTGACTAAGCTGCCAAGAAAAAATGTGCAATTTCATTAGAAACAGTTATTGCTCTAGAGGATTAGTGTACAACAAATACAAAACGTGTTTAAAAAGTTGTAAGAGTAATGTAGAAAAGTGTAGATGTTATGGACTTTACAAATTATCTCAGACAATAATTTAAAGAAAAATACAGAAAACCAATAAACCAACAGAACCACACCTTAAGAGCATCTACCACATTGTTTTTGTAATGTCCCATTATTTTCCTTTAGATTATTTTCCCCTCATTTATTTGAGAATTCTTTCATAAAGTGGTAGATAACAGGCAATCAGTCAAAATAACGTAGCTACTGTCAAAAAGCCTTAGGCAAGGTGACAGACAAGAACTATTAAAGAAAGCAAGCGGTGGGGGGTAAAAGGAGCAGAAGCTGGCCTCAGATAAAGACATAGATATGAGAGATGAAGTTAGCAGAGGGGCTATTTACAGGATGCTAAGTCTGGTCATGTTGATAATTGGGTTGGTTGAGCCCAGGACAGGATAAGATGTTAATGACAACCTGGTTTCATGGTTACAGCTGTGGTTCTCTTCTCACCTCTCTGCCCCAACTCCGTTCTTTCCCCTCACTATTTCCCTTCCAAAGGCAGAAGGCTGGTCCTCACCCTTTCATCTCTGAGCCTCAAAATCCTGTTTTGTCTTCATCTCTGAGAAGCCTTGGGTTGGCTGTAGGCAAAGGCCATAGAGGTGAATATGAGATCTGATTCTCTTTCTTTGGCTGCTCTAATCAGGATGTGTCACAGCATTAGGACAATAAATTTCCACCAACACCAAGGCAAGGTTTAGTGTCCCAAGCTATGTAGGACTAGAAGCCATGAATGGAAAATTCCCAGATTTTCCTCCCTGTCCATTTGCAAGTCCCAGATAAATAATGTAAAATATGGGCTTGTAACCTCATTGCATTTATGTTAGTCAATTGAAACTCATTTCAATGCTTCCAACTATGAAACACTTCTTCCCATTTCCAGAATCACTTGGCTCATTCTCCTGACTTTCCAGGAGCCTTGAAGACCCTTTCATCATTGTGTTCTCCATGTAAATAATTCAGCATGTACCAGCCTATCTGTCTCCAGCTTCCCCTGCTTTCATAAACAATTTTGTGCAATAGGCTAACTCAGACTTCTGTTAACTTTGGAGTGGCCCTTTGTGCAACAGTTCTGTGTTGCTTAGTCTGTTTATTAAAATATCTGTCAAAAAGAATAAACAGTGAGAGAGAAGGAAGTGCAGATGGCACCAACCTACTTGCATTAGTCAGGACCAGTGAAGAACATCCAACAGAGCTATTTTTGTTCAGTCACTACAACAGCAAATAAAACTCCATATGGAAGATTGAAAAGTAAGATAAGCTGGGGGTAGAGAGAGGGTGAACATAAACAACGCAAATGGCACTAGCCATTCCCCTTGAGAAAGACTTTGTTGCATACTGGATAATGAAAAACATTGCTCAGCCTATGGTTGTGTTGACAAGGGAGAAGCAGGAAATTACAATGCAAGAGAAATGACCTGGTGGTGTATACAGAAAACCCAGATACCGCGTCATCTGGAATAATGTAAGCAGACATGCCTCTGGTACCTGCAGAAGGAATCATAAAGCTGGGAGAGAGAAGTGTGTGATGAAAACAATTAAGGGCCTGGAAACATTCCCATGAAGGGTCCAAAGGGACTCAGTCTCTTTCTCAACTTTAAAAAGGAGGTGAATGAGAGAGAGGGCAGTAAAGGTGTGCAAAACAATGAATGGCCTAGCAACGGCAGGTTGTGAGAACTGTTCTCACAACTCAGAACAAAGCAATGGAGTTAAGAAATGGGAGAGGCTGTGAGGCTGAGAGCTGAGCACAACTCAAAGGGTCTGGGTGTAAATATCAAAATATCTGGAACTGTTGCAAAGACTTTGTGGAGCAGATAAGCTTCATGTTTCAGGGTTGAAGCTGACCCTTGCTTATTAGCAATCAAGAGGAGACCCCTTAGGGTAAAAGAGATGATTACTTCATAAATGTGTCCATGGTTCATCCCTCCTTCCTTTGGAACATTTGGTGCTGGCAACTGTCCAAAATGGGATATGGGACTAACAGACCTCCTTGGGCCTGACAGATTTAATAATTCCTGGTTGCCTAAAAAACATTCTAAACTGTAACTTCATTATTATTCCCTGTGAGCAAAAAACTTCTATGCTCTTTATTACTCAGCTCTCCATTTTAGTCCCATGAGATTTTACCAGCCAGATGCTGTGTGTGTGTGTGTATTTAAGGAACACTTCATGATCTGCAGTTCCTGTTACCTCAGGGCTTCTCTTTGGGGACTCTGTATTAACCGGAATGGCTTTTCTTCTTCTAGACTCCACAAGTTCAACCTGCATCAGTTAGGTCTCAGACCAGACCTCAGCTTGGACAACTGTCTCAATCACGCCCTACTCCCCAAGGTACAGTTCTTCGAGTACCATGACAGTGTGGACTGTGAGACTATCAGTTTGCCTTCTTAACAAAAACTATGAGGAAAAGGTCTGACTCATTGTTCCAACTCACCAACAAGTAGGCAGAAAATGCAGTGCGCTGTTAAAGCAGCTGCTTTCATATTCCACAGCAGTTCAGAAAGTGGGATGAAAATTTGATACAGATCCAGTTGATACTGCTGGTAGGACTTGGCTCAGCAAAACAAGGTCACTGAACTGGCACTGGAGCAGGATTCTGGGCAGATTGTATTTGTGTTTGCCCAAAGCTGTAGTGGCTACAAGTGTTAAGATATGATGGGAAGATGCTAGTGCTGTCAGGCCTGGAACAGACACTGTGGTGATGCCAGGATCCTTGATCCATCTGTCCAGGCATACACCCTCCCCCCCCGCCCCCCCAGCTCCTCCTGACAGCAGCAGCAGGTTTGACTTACATAGCTTGGTCAGAACAACAGGTTTGGTTTATTGTCCTAATTTATGCTGAGGTGATGAAGCACAGGGCTGCCCCACAGGACCCAGACCACATCAACCTCTCAATTCACATAACTGATTAGACCCTTCTTTTCTCCACTCCAACCTCCTACCAAATTAATGCCGACCTCAAATTATCTTTTCCTCATTGGTCAGTTTTGGTGTATCCAAAATTTAGTATTTCTGATACCAAATGTATCTATATAATCTTGGCATTACATGGTATTACTGATATGAATTGTTGGCCTTGCAGGATACTACTCCCCATCTGCCTCCAGTGCTCCCCTTCAATTCTCTGTGAAGTTTTCTCACATAACTCCCCCCTGACCACCTGTGAAATTGAGCCAGCCCTCACAACAGTACCTGTAACTTTTGTCAGCTTCTCACACCATTATCTGTCATGTCCAGCAATTTCTCATGTCACATCCAATTGTTTTCTACATCCTCTTCAGTTTTGAGTCTGCTCCCAATATGGCTGAAGTCACCTGCTGATAATGCTGAAACAGATGTATGGATAGTAATAGGGTGTACAGTCTCACATCAGACTGCTGGGCCCATGAAGGATCTGCTGACCCAAACCAGCAGATTTCATTTTCTGCAGAGCTGGTTCTCCAGTGACTCTTCCCAATACCTGAAGTGCTTGCCAAGGATAAGAAATATTAGTTACATGGAAGAGTACAACATGCTGAAGTGACTCCCTTCAGGGAGAGTGGCAGAGATTCTTTAGTGCTGAAAGAGGTAGAGAACTCTAAAGACATAGGCACGACACCGGTTTTAGGCCTATAAGAGAGGTTTTCCCTTATCCTTCTGCATGAAGCTACTCTGAAGAGTCCCTTCCCTTAGCAAAATCCATTCTTCCATAGATGCTCCTTGCCTGTTGTCCACCACATGCACTTTCTCATGTTTATGTCTACATGTCCCTTTCAGGTGGACCACGCCAGCCTCAAGGATCTCAGCCTCCATGGACAAACGCACCTCCACAGCAGCGGCTCTCTCCTCAAGGGCAGCAGCCTCAGAGTCCCCAGTCCACTTCACCTCAGCAGCAAAGGTCACCTGGATCTCCACACCAAGTCCAATCAGCAACTGGGTCCTCTCCAGTCCAGGCTTCCAAGACAGGCGTGTTCCCTCCACAGCAGCCTAGACCTCCTGCTCAAGGCCGGGCTCCTAGACAGCCAAGCCCCACTGAAACATCCATGCAGCAAGCCACCCCACACCCACATCTGAAGTAGGTGCTCTGTTAAACTGCTAGTATTTGTAGATAATAGAATAAAGCTGTCAAAAAGCACCCTTAGCTGACATGAAGAACATATCACTTTGTTGTCAGGCAGAAGTCCCCAGGGACAAAGGCGTGGACAACTGTGAGTGACTTCAGAAGTATATATGCCTGGGCATAACAGGCCACCATTGACCTGTTGTCAGGAAGAACAAGTTGTACTTGATATCTCTAAGCTTTCACATTCTTCCTCTTGTTCATGTGCTCATTGGTAATTGTGCACTCTACTCCAGCCATATCAACACAGCTACTACCTTCCCAGCAGGGTGTATACTCCTTACAGGCTGTAATCAGGACATTATTGGCAAGAAAGGTCAGCAAGAGTCATTCCTTCACTATTCCCTGAATGCAGAAGTCACACAAGGTTCTCTACTGGGCAATTTTTTGTAATTGGTAGCAAAAATGTGGATCGGGGGGAAGTAGAAGTGGTACCACTCATATATGTAAAACTCCAGATGGTGACTGTATGTTTAAGTGCTCTTCTGGAGCAGAGAATGTCACTGAATTCTTGTGGATCATTGGTAGCAGCCTTTACTACCACCCTTCATGGAGTTTATCTGGCAGGAAAGATTGGCAAAAAAATGTTTGGTGTTGACAAAAGGTTGACACAAAAGGAAATTGGTATGAACAGGCCAGAACAAAATATAGGCTAGGAATGGGGAGACAGTTTCTAGGCAACAGAGACTTAATGTTCTGGAACATGCTTTCAGTGATGATGTCTACATAAGCAAGGCAAACCAAGAGGAACGTACTTACAGATCAAAATGTTGGTGCTAAGGATGCAGTTGCCACACTCTATTTCCGGTACTTTAATTCAGAGTCTGGTCTTGTGCTGAATGCCCATTATTGACCAGGAGAAACCACTCGGTGACAAAGCATGGTAGTGGGGAAAATTGGGAGATTTACTTCAAAAGCAGAGTTCTGATCTGAGCTTAAACACTAGCAGATACACACCCAGCAGGAGCAGTGTGGCCAACCAAAAGACCTGCATAACACAGCTGACAGTCAGAGCAGACATGCCAGGGAGGGCAGGCAACAGCACACATTGCAGGGGACATGGCTACCAACTTGCCGAATCTCTCATGCTTTCACATCTGAAAGGACAGGACCATCATTCATGGTACGACTGATGAGAGACAGGTGACCCTCAGTACGAATACATTCTTCTGTATTAGTAGTGAAATGACTTAACTGTTCCTCAGAACAGTTGCACCAAATGGCAATTGCATACTTTTAGTCAGATGTTTTCATAATCACTTACTTGTCTGGACTGTGATATTGGAGCCACCTGTCCATGCCCACCCCTCTTCCACTCCCCGCGCCTCCCCCATTCCTGGATGTCTTAGCATATGGAGACTCTTCTTCCTAACCTCTCTTTATCCTTGAATTTGTCTGTGTGGTGTAACACAAAGCATCAGTAACCAGCTTTCAACTACCACCTTCCCCTGCTGAGTCTGAACTCTGTTTTCTGTTTCAGCAAATCACAGTCCCTGACAAACACCTTCAGTCTATCTGAATCATCTCAGCGGGGAAATGCCAATGAAGACGAAGCAAAAGCTGAGACCATCCGCAACCTGAGGAAATCATTTGCTAGCCTGTTTTCCGATTAACAGCCCTGCAGCTGGATATGTGCTTTTGTCAGCCCTCACTCTTCATATCAGCATATCTGATGTCATCCTGGAATACATTCAATGGTACCCAGCAATTTATAACTAACGCCTGGGTAAAGGGAATTTAGAAAACTATAGGTGTTTTAATACAAAGAAAATATTCTAATAATGGTCTGAAAAGTGACTGTATAAAAGTGGCACTATTTCATTGTTTTTTGTGCATAATCAGAATCACATCTGTTCAAATGACTGAGTTGTAAAGCAAATTTTACTCTTGCTAACCCCTGTGAAGTCAACACAGTTATGACAGTGCAAACTAGATTTTATTTTGATTGTATATAGTCATTACAATTGCTAACTTCCAATTACTGAATACTTATTGAGGTTGAACTAAAAAAAAAAAAAAGCTTCTTTCAGAAACACATATCCAAAACCAGAGTCAAGAGTCAAGAATAAGTATTCATTGACTGATAAAAGTAAGCATGCTTGAGCACAGACACACAGTGATCTGTGGAATTTCATGATACCAACTTTATAAGAAGTCACTTTTCAGAGCAAAACTACAAGTTAAATACAGTACCAAGCATCAGTAAGCGCCAAAGATCACATGAGCAGGTCATCCAAATGGACTTCTGGTTTGTTCCAGATCACTCTGCTCATAGCAGATAAAACATCTGTTTCATGCCTTCCATTTATGTCCCCAGCACATGACTGAGAGAAAAATGTCATGTTCTAACCCTGTAGCAACCTCAGCTCAAAAGTAACCTGAGAGATGGGCCTTCCACACAAAAAACTTCTTCCCCTGCCCCTGGAAACACCAGAGTCCCTGTTCACATTTCACACAAATTCCACACAAAACCCAGGTAACTCAAGCACTTTGGTGACTTGGTCACAGCCGGCTAAGTATGTCCCATGGGAACATGCTTAATTAATAACAGAGCTGATGAAGTGCACATACTTGTGTGCTGAGCGTTTCATAAGCCTGAATGGACAGAGAGATGGAGTGAAATCCTGTCTCCCTCCTTGAACTCCCACTGACTTCACTGGGTGAGTGCAAAATGAATGCAAGGTAACAAACATGCAATAGAACAGGAAAACCATCCCTTACAAATAAAACAAGCTGGGGTCCATCTAGAGACATCAAACCATGGGAGGGCATGTATGGGATTGCCCCTAGCAGGTAATGATCAGTACTAGTCCTCCCCAACCACTCCCAAGAATTATTCTTCCAGAGAAGACAGATATCTTTGCCGGGTGTGCTTTTCCTCTAAGCCTGCAAAACAGAATGAAGCTGTGTATGAACACAAATACAGACTCTGGGACATGGCAAAAAAACCCCAGGTATGACACAAGCTACATTCATGAAAAAAACACCCTGGGTAAATCAATGTATCTGTGGCTACTTCTACCAGCTGAGAACCTACCCCTTGCACCATGCTTTTTCTATTTATAATACACCTAATGAAGGCACCAGTCCTCATCCCACCTCCTTGACTTTTCTTCAAGTTTTGTCCAGTATTTTAGTCACAAACAACACATACAGCTTCAAGGTCAGACTTTTGACTTTGTGCTTCCCCTAACAACTTCACCTTGATGACACTTAGGAATACCCAGGGAGGCAGGGAGGTCAGTAAGTTAAAAACATTTGAGCCAATGGCACAGATCCTTGCTGTCACTTAAACAGGGAGATCCCCAAAGCAGCAAAAGCAGCAGCAGGACTTGCCATCTTGGATCTTATGATTCACTGGTGGGAATAAAGCCAAATAAACAATTCCTTCCTGCATAGCACCTGTAATGAATATCTAAATCCAATGCAGTCATCTGGACCTTGTATGACCTACCCCTGAGCAGGCCTTTACACATATAATGGCTTTTGTGACCTGTGCACTTCCAGACAAGCAACAGCATAGCTTTTCCAGGTTGGAAGGCTCTTGAGAGACTCATCTGAATCAATGATTTATACCTCAAGTTCAGTATTATTGAACCACCCTATCCTCTGATGATTTATCTTTTTTTTTTTTTTTCAATTCTGTGTTGTCCTTCCAGGTTTGCTAAGCAGTTTACAATGTAGCATCATAAATACATGTTATTGTCTGAGAAATAAAACAGACCTTGCTGTTTTGCAATCTCCAGGAGCAATAAAAGAGTGACAAACAGCCCTGAGCAAGCACTGTCCCACTGGCAAGAACAATAACAGATTAACAGGCTCCACTCTATGGAGAGGAGGTAATACAACCCTGGTGGGAGGATCTCCTTCTCTAACACTTTCCTCAGCATGGTTTATGTCTTTCCCTACTAAGTGGTCACCAGAGATGCAAAGACAGAAATAAAAGCTTACTGCCAGAATCCTCAATTGCTCTATCCCCTGAATCTTTTTGTCTCTCTTACCAACACAACCTATACAAAAAATAAGCAACTAGTGACTAGTATGGCATGGCCCCACAAATTGACCCCAGTTCATCACTAAAACCACAACAGTTGGATCATTTGCTGACGCTGCATTTGAACACAGCAGGGCTGTCCTCCAACAGACAACAATAACAAGATAGCACTGTTGACCTGATACCCAGCAGTGACTCAGATCTCTTCATCTGCCTACAGCTCCCAGCTGTCATCTTTTCAGGGACAAGCAAACAGAATGACATCTCCCCTCCAGCTTGCAAAAACAAGTAAAAGCAACAGGCACTCACTCTCGCTTAACTTGGTTACTCCAATAGTTCCTGAAAAGCATCTTCAGTTCTATCCACAGAAGGGCTTTAATGAAAACATTGATTTTGTAAGTTAAAATGATGAAACTCTATACTTTGTCCTATAAATACTGTAACAGTACACTTCAATCTACAACAATGATGCTCATACACTAAATGCTGTGGCTAGCAGGCAATTCACCATCATATATTCGGGTTATTACCTTTGATGCGGGGTTTCTCTTCCAAAATCCCTACAATCTAACAAAGCAAGAGAGAGAGGGAATACAGAGAGTATATTCTCCATTTATATGAATGGGGAACTAAGGTATACACAATAGGTACTTAGGTACCTAAATACAGCAGCTGAAGTTAGGAGCAGTAAGAAAGCAACAGGAAAGTTGGTGAATAGAAGTTACATTTAAATCACAGCATAGACATGCCTTGGGATCTTTCTCACACAGCTGTGAAAACTAAGCACCTGGTCAGAGTCTCCCTTCTGTCCTGCACGCTTCAATTTTCTTCACACAGAAGCCAGGAAACATAAATAGATTTGTGCGTTTGGATCCAGCCCAAGGAGCTGGGACACAGCTATGACACCCATTCATATCCACCACCTGGAAAATTAGTTTACATTTTGCTGTTTAGATACAGACTGAGAAACATCTTGACTTCCTTGTAAAATCTAGGTGTGGTATTTCAAGAGGAATGTCACTTATATTCCCATGCAACTAAGCCTTTTATAAAGCTAAGGTTCAGAAGAATAGCAGTCCTCCTCATAACTGCAGTGGTATTTTCTCCTCTTTCACTAATCACAGGCAGGTACATAATACCTTAATACCTGGTTTAAGTTTCATGAATAAAACAATAAATAGAAAAGCCAAGGACAATAGTTCCTTATTTCCAAGTGAATGTTAGTAGCAACCCTAACAGTGCTGGATACAGATGAACTCTACAGGTAAAAAATGCCCATCTTCAGGCATTCATCTTTTGTGATTTCTCTTCTATAGCATTTGAAAATGACAATGACACACATACCCAACTTAGGAAAATACAAATAAACAAAATAAGCAACTAGTTTTCAAATATTTCCTCTGTTTTGTCTTCTAATTTTATACTGTTGATCCTGAGATATTAACTTTATATTTCATGTCTTGCTTTATGAATAAACAGAACTCCTCTTCAGGGAACTTGACAGTTCAGAATAAGTCATGCTCCTTTACCTTTGGCTCACAATATCTTTACTATAATGTGAAGGAACAATCAAGAAAGGGAAGGAATATCTTCAGATCACTTAGTGGTGTATCTATAAGAAGGCCGAGTTCATTTCTTCAAAAACAAACATTCAAATGACAAAATCCAGAATAAACAGAACCCGTGGCATGAGCCTGGCAGAAGTATGACAAGGTTTTCTTCACGGCAGAGAAGGCCCAACTCCAGAGCAGCATGGGGCATGCCAGCAGAGCAAGCAACATGATTGTCTTCAAGGCACTGGTAATGTGAGTACCATTGGCACCACAAAAATTAATGTATCTCACACAGAGATCATTGTTCCCAGAAATAGCTTGAAAGTGAAAAGAGTAAGTTACAAATTATTTTATCAATTAAAGTTGTATAACCTTATCTGAATGTTATTTATGCGTTTCTGAAGCACTTATCACAAGGACAAAATGGCACAAGGCCAACGTAGCATAGATTTCCCTTTTCCCCTTTATAGTCAGTGGAATATAAAAAAAAAGAAAATATCACTGCAAGCTCCAAGAGGCCTGACTATACACTTGAGTGAAAATTCTGTTGGAACAAGGCAATTCAACAACTGCAACAGATGTTAAAAATTAAGGCTAATCTTGGTATAGAGTCCCCAGACTATATAAATACACACTCTTAGGTGTTTAATTATGGCAGCATTTGCACTGGTAGGCCATTGACGTGAAGTAGAAAAGGGAAAAAAGAAGCAATACTACTTCTGACAGCAAAATAACATATTATATTTAACTTCCACTGGAGTTAACAGCAGAACTTTCTGACCCTACTGAAGTCAGCTGATTTTATACAAAACAAGATGAATCACTGAAATATCACCTGAAAAAGCATGTAAGTATTACAGATTAAATAACTTGTACTTAACAGGAAATGTCATTCCATTTCCACTGTTGGAATTTCAAAAAGATTTTAGAAAATAGTATCAGCTGTCACAACAGTCATCAATACCATTTACATTTATAGAAACACTGAGATCAATCCATCTTAAAAAAATATGTAAGAAATGAAAAGTTCTAGCAAAGTTTAGTCATTCCAGTCTTCCTTTAATTGAGCTCCAGCATCAGCCTGCAGATCTTATCAGGAGACTGTTAGTTGCTCATTAGTTAATAAAACAACACTTGAAAGGTGCTCATAACATGTTACAACACATTTCCTCTTGGCAAGATGTATTTTGATACTTAAGTAATGGAATTAAATGGAATATACTGCAGTAAAGTGAGAATTCATTCTGCTTTTCCTGCTGTGATCCCATTTCCACTGCAACAAAGTCAACCTATTTAATTCCTTAAGTAAATTAAGCAGGAGGAAGTATTTATTTTTGCACCAGTTTTAGCTCACACACAATAAATGCAGCCATGTACTACAGCTCCTGATTTGTAAAGTTAAGGAGAAAGACAAAAGTTTTGCTGCTGGTTTTGTAAAATTGCTCTGCTTCTGTTCAGACTTATGAGTTGCACTGTAGCATGAGTTTACTCAGTTGTTTGTAACACAAATTGATTTGTGTTCTAATATTTCCATTGTAAAGAAAATCCCTTCCCTGTATTCTTTATGTACTAAGTAACAATATAAAAATGCTTTTTACCTAATAAAACATCAAAGGAAAAAGGAAATGTCATCTTCGTAAATTTCCATGAACATACATCTACCATAACAGTGGTAGTATCCTTTTCTATGTGGAACATGGTAGATTTTTTTAATAACGATTACTAGCCAGATAGATTTTAAACAGCATCATTTTTCCTGGCAATTTCATAAAACTCTCCAAATAAGACAGACAACTATAGGGTTTGTATTTAAAGTGCTCTTTATCTGATGCAGCAAGTATTTGGCCGGTATCGTTCTGGTCTCCAAATAGCACTTCACAGATGATTAAGGACAGGGGTGGGAGAAGAACAAACTGTTCTAAGTTGTAGCTCTTCATGAAATAGACCTTAGTGCCAGGTGGTACAGTACTACCAGAGCATAAAACAAACCCAGCCTTTGTGGTCAAAACATTACCATGCACACGTGTTCTTGCCACAGTCTGAAGAGAAGGCAGATATTAGTGTCTGGGATTTGCAATCTCCTGCAGTTAGAAAGCAAGCTCAGGGACTAGAAAACTCACTGAAGGAAAAAGCAGCAATCAAATGAACACACGGCGAATGTCCATGGGGCGACCCCGGCTGGGTCTAGGTGGAAACCTGTCACTGGGACTAGCTCGTCCTGGAAGTGTAGGGTTTGCTCCAGGCAAGGAACCAATTGGGTCAAAATGTGGTCTGAATGAAGGAAACTGCCCAGGTGCTTCTCCTGGGCCAGGAATGAGCGAGTTAATTGGGTCTCCAACATATGGAAGTGTTGGTCTCTCATCATATTCTCCACCAATGATCACTGGGGGATAGATTGGGTTTGACGGGAATGGGTTGGGAGGAAAGGGATTAGGATACAATGGGTTGGGATGAAAGGGGATTGGATGAGGTGTAGGGGGCAGAAATATCATGTGCCTCCATCTCAGGGCCTCCTTCTTCTGTTTCAACTTTTTCTTGTATAGCTGCAGACAGAAACAAAGGCATTTAAAAGCTCTGTAAGTGCTCTGTGTTCCAGCTTCAGCAATTGCATTCAGTTCTGCAGCACTTCTCAGAAAAGCACTCCTCACCAGTCTGAAAACCCAGACCAGCAGCTCTCCTGTCTGCCAAAGACCAAACACAGCATCTCTGGAGGACCTCTAACCCACGATTTGGGCATGCACCATGCAACTTGTTGATGCTGTTTTCTCCCATTCTGACCATACCCAACATGCATACACCAAACACCACACTTTTAAACTAAAATTTAACTCAAAATTACTGCCTCCCGAAGTCTATGCTTTATTCGCAAATTAGCCTGTGGAGACTAATCTCAGAGACATTATGTAAAAAAAGCCACCTACTTCTTTCCAGTCTGTGTCACGAGGCCTTGCAATAGGATCTACGAAGAGAAGCAAAAAATTAGGAAGAGCAATACAATTTATTTTTAAGTAGAATTCATGCCACAGATGCCCAGTTTTGTCAGAACTTGCAGAAGAATCAAGAGATGAAAAAACACTTTTGGTCAATACATTTTTCATATAGATAATGCATCTTAAAAATAAAATAAAGCTCCAGGACCATTCAACAGGTGATCTACTTGCACACCTGTTCTACATAAAGCATCACCTCCAAAAGTTACTGAGTACAGAAATCCCAGAAACACTGTCCCCATCTTTGACTTCTGGCAGCACTTCCCTTGATTGCCTTACAATTGCCTCACAATCTTTTGTGAGAAATTATAGCAGGAATATCTCTTCACTTCCTAGTATCTGCAATAGCCAGTACACCAAGGTAGTCAGGGAAATGGATGAAAACAAGGTAGTCTGCACCACACAATGGGAAGAAAACTGTGCATCCACCTGAATTACACCTGACCAACTGTACTGGTTAGCATCACAAATGACTGTATTTACTCACAGTGTTTAAAAATCAGAAGTGGTTGCGTGAGGAGCCTCTTATCAAAATCTGTCAGACCTAATCTCTCTGTTCACATGAGAATGTAATTAGAAAAACACATGTCTGAACATTACCTCGGAAATCTCGCAAATACATAAACCTCCATAGAAGCTGGTCATTTGAAGCTGCGTAAAGATCACGGCAAGCAGCGGAAAGAGAGATGAGTGAACGGACATCCAGAAGTCTGAAAATCCGAAGCTTGAGCTCGAGAGGAAGGACCACTAACCCAAATACATCTGGCAAGTTCAGAGCTACAAAGTGGAAAAAATTGAAGCATTACCTAAGTAGTGCAGAGTTTACTCTTCTCTAAAGTCCCTAAAAGACAGAAAGGACATTATAATCTTTCCCTTAAATCATTTCACAGAATCACAGAATCATTCAGGTTGGAAAAGACCCTTGGGATCATCGAGTCCAACCATCAGCCCTACTCTGCAAAGTTCTCCCCTACACCATATCCCCCAACATCTCATCCAAACAACCCTTAAACTCATCCAGGGATGGTGACTCCACCACCTCCCTGGGCAGCCTATTCCACTGTATGACCACTCTTTCTGTGAAAAATTTTTTCCTAATGTCCAGTCTAAACCTCCCCTGTTGCAGTTTAAAGCCATTCCCTCTTGTTCTATCGCTAATTACCTGTGAGAAGAGACCAGCACCAACCTCTCTACAATGTCCTTTCAGGTAGTTGTAGAGAGTGATGAGGTCTCCCCTCAGCCTTCTCCTCCTCAAACTAAACAGTCCCAGCTCCTTCAATCGCTCCTCATAGGATTTATTCTCCAGGTCCTTCACCAGCTTCATTGCCCTCCTCTGCACTCACTCCAGCACCTTGATATCTCTCTCGTATTGAGGTGCCCAAAACTGGACACAATACTCAAGGTGTAGCCTCACCAGTGCAGAGTACAGGGGGACTATCACCTCCCTACTTCTGCTGGTCACACTATTTCTAATACAACCCAGGATGTCGTTGGCTTTCTTGGTCACCTGGGCACACTGCTGGCTCATGTTCAGCTACTTGTCAATTAGAACCCCCAGATCCTTCTCTCCCAGACAGCTCTCCAGCCACACCTCCCCAAGCCTGTAGCGATGCATGGGGTTGTTGTAGCCCAAGTGCAGGACCTGGCACTTGGCCTTGTTGAAGCTCATCCCGTTGACGTTGGCCCACCGATGCAATCTATCCAACTGTCTCTGTAGAGCCTCCCTATCTTCATGCAGATCGACACTCCCACTTAACTTGGTGTCATCTGCAAATTTACTGATGATACACTCTATGTCCTTATCAAGATCATCAATAAAGATGTTGAACAGAAATGGTCCCAACACCGAGCCCTGAGGAACACCACTTGTGACCGGCTGCCAGCTGGATTTAACTCCATTGACCACCACTCTCTGGGACCATCCAGCCAGCCAGTGCTTGATCCAGCAGACCGCACGCTCATCCAGGCCATGAGCAGTCAGTTTTTCTATGAGAATCCTATGGGGAACTGTGTCGAATGCTTTTCGAAAATCCAGGTAGAGAGTATTCACAGCTTTACCCTCGTCCAATAGTCAGGTCATTTTGTCATAGAAGGAGATCAGGTTTGTCATGCAGGACCTGCCTTTCACAAATCCATGCTGACTAGGCCTGATCCCCTGGTTGTCCATTATATGACTTTTAATGGCACCCGAGATGACCTGCTCCATGACCTTCCCTGGCACCGAGGTCAGACTGACAGGTCTATAGTTTCCTGGATCCTCCTTTCTGCCTCTCTTGTAGATTGGTGTTACATTTGCTACCCTCCAGTCCAATGGGACCTCCCCACTTAGCCGTGACTTAAGGTAAATCATGGAAAGCGGCTTGGCGAGCACATCTGCCAACTCCTTCAGCACCCTTGGGTGTAACCCATCCGGTCTCACAGACTTGTGTGCATCCAAGAGGTGTAGCAGGTCTCTGACCACTTCCTCTTTAATTGTGCTGACCTCATTCTGCTTCCCCTCCCCATCTCCCAGCTCATGAGGCTGGGTGTCCAGGGAACAGCCAGTTCCACTGCTAAAGACTGAGGCAAAACAGGTGTTGAGCACCTCAGCCTTTTCCTCTTCCTTTGTTACTATGTTTCCCTCTGTATCCAATAAAGGAGGGAGATTTTCCCTAATCCTCCTTTTGTTATTAATGAATTTATAGAAACATTTTTTATTATCTTTAACAGCTGTAGCCAGGTTGAGCTCTAGCTGTGCTTTGGCTCTCCTAATGTTCTCCCTCTTCACTACATCTTTACAGTCTTCATGAGAGACCTGCCCCCTCTTCCAAAGGTCATAGATTCTCCTTTTGTTCTTGAGATCCAGCCAAAGGTCCCTGTGTAGCCAGGCCGGTCTCCTTCCCCGCCTGCTTGTTTTTCGGCATGTGGGAACAGCCTTTAAGACTTCTCTCTTGAAGTATGTCCAGTCTTCCTGGACTCCCAT
This sequence comes from Strix uralensis, assembly GCF_047716275.1. Classification (NCBI taxonomy): domain Eukaryota; kingdom Metazoa; phylum Chordata; class Aves; order Strigiformes; family Strigidae; genus Strix; species Strix uralensis. The sequence continues at coordinate 61,233,604 of NC_133976.1, forward strand.
ATCCTTCAGGGCAGCCTCCCAAGGGATTTTGTCAATCAGTCATTTCTCTTTGATGCCTGAGTTACACCACTTTTCTCAGAAAGTAGTGACATGACTTCTTGTAAAACAGATCTCTTGCAACTCTAAGTACATTTACAGAGTGCACAAATAGCACTTTATACTGACCACCATTGGCCACTAAGCCCAAGAAACATTCCACACACCAAACTATGTTTATAGGCTCCAGAACAAAGGAAAAAAGACCTGCCCAATTTCATGAGCCCACATACACATTAAATACAGAGCACATGCTTCCCATAAAACCTTCCCATACTGAAGTCTAGAGGGAATTCCACTGAATAGTCTCCAGAATACAAAGCTGAGACCTTTTATGGTAATACCTATGCAGAGAGAGCCTGGCTTCCTACCACTTCACAAACACCAGCTTGGGTTACTTCCTACCATCCTTTCCAAGCCCTCAATGACTGAGATCATTCCTGGGGTTAGACTTCCAAATATGATGCTATATAAATTTTTCTGCTTTGACAAAGAAATGGATCAAAACTACAAAACTACTGCCACAGAATTACTGTGGTATGATTTTCTCATCACCAAGTGTAGAAACAGGCACTCCAGCCTCTTAAGCGAGACCAGAGCAATCAAAAATTAAAACCAGAAAATTATCGTTTTATTAACATTTTCTGAGATACAAAGATTAATATCGTTTCTTTAGAATGTATAAATTACTTTATGCTTACTCTTTGTATACCCATCACTGAACAGCTGTTTCTAACTCTTTCCCTTCAAGGCTTCAGATAGACCCCCTTCCTTGCATCCTCAGAAATGAAGTACTACCTCTAATCACAAATATTTTCTCTCACCTTGTCGGGCAGCAGCCAGAAGAGAGTAAACCAGCTGGTCTTTAAAGAGACGGGATAATTTCTGAAGGTCTTTGTAAACACCTGCAACCTTTTCTATCAAAGAAGAGAGGTAAAAAGGTTAACTTCAGGAGGTTATAATGCAAAAATTACATAAGAGCAGAATAGTTATGGTCTTCTTATAAGCAGAACTGTAATCTGCTTGTAATCTTGATGGGAGCAGCTCTGCACCTAGAGTGTAATAATCATGCATTAAGTAATTCATCAACAAACTACAGACCAGTTCCATGGTCGGGCTAAGCTTTCCTTTAGCATTAAAAATCACCATTAAGAGAAATATTTGAGCTTTTCAGAAACAGATCAACTCTCAAGCTGTCAGAGCTTCCTTTGTCAGATTTCAAAACTCATGTGTAACATGCACCTATGCTGTAAATGCCTGCAACATTCATTTTCTGACAGGAATGTTTTTCCATTCTGCTCTCTGAAGAAAGAGGAGCCAGAAGACTCTACCATTATACTGGACACATTTCAGTGCTCAGTTAATTCTTCTAAAGCCTTTTGACTAGACTTGTACATCAGCGACTGGAGCTACCCAAGACACAGTGTAGGACACTGAGTCAGCCTCAACTACCAGCAAAGCAGTTCATATACTTCAGAGAATAAAAAGCTAGTTAGGTCTGTGCTCACAAGGATCCACATCTATCTGCCCTTCTCTCCCTCCCCGCCTTAGTCCTCCCTCTAAGTTTGGCATTCTGGAGAGTTATGTGGTCAGCACATGTTTTCTGACAAAAAGAACATAACAATTACAGTGCCACAACAAGAGTGTAGGTACCATCAGCCTCTGAAGTCCTGAACTGCCAGGCAGAAAGGGGGTATAACCCAGCATTGCTGCCCCAGAGATTCATGCATATGCTTAGGACCTCATAAATAACAGGCATATTGGTCAAAGGATGACTCAGGCTTTGCAAGGTTCTTTCCTTACACAGTTAATCCAATAAATTCAAATTGTTTCAACAGCAAAACGTGAGTAAATAGCTACACTCTAAATTCCTTTTACTGCAAAGTTATAACTCACCTAAATGGTAACCACAGTTTTACTCTTTTGAACTATTCTTTACCTGTTTGGTCCTTTATTGAAGTATATCCTTATTCACTGTGTGACTTCCTTACATTTAAGTTTACGACTATGAGTATCATAGCTCAATCATACCTGGCTCCTGAAAGCAAACAAAGGATGATGGCAATAGCTGTATTCTCTTAACGCTTTTAATCTCTTTGTTGATTTTTAAAGTTGCTGCAAATATAAGGGAAAAAAAAAGACATTTCAAAATTTAAAACACATTGAGAGATGACAAAGATCACTTCATTACTGCCTTACCCTTCAGAGGTGTTTTACTTTTCTCCCTTACCAGACTCCCTCAAGGAAAATACCCAAATATAGCAAACAGCTAGACAAATAAAACTTTCAGAAAAATAAAATGGAATGTAAAATAGCAAGAAATAACAGTTAAACTGTTAGTGTGCTACAGGAAAGATTATATATTAAAGACTACATGGTCTGGAGTTTGTTTATAAGTCTTGCAAAGAACATGAGACAAGACAAAATATTGCAGCTGAAGCAAATCTACCTCTTTAAATGTTTGTCAATGCATACCAAAATTCCTATGAAGTGACACAAGAAACACTGCAATGAAAAGGCCAGCTGAATCCTCTAAGGATTGGTCTCTGATGATTAGAGGGAGAGAAACAGTTAACACAGAAACGCCGAGAATATTCAGCATCAGGAAATAGCACCTCTTGCACTTCAGCAACCTGGATAATCAAGGTGCAGTTCTAAACAAGAGTGCACAAAAGCACATTAAAGTTTTCTCTTGCTAATCAATGGTGATATTTAGCAATGTGCATCCAGGAAAAAAATCTTGACTAACTTACCATTAATAGCAACAAGATCTCCCAAAGGCACACAAGTCAAACCAGCAGAACCTTCTTCGCAAAGTGGATGTGTATACTGTAGCTTGTAAACACCATTCCCTCGCCATTTCTCTGGCATAGACACTGCCTTGGCTTCTGTCCCCTAAAAACACACAGAGATCACACTGCCATACTTTAGCAACATATCAAGACTAAGGGGTGAAAAAAAGAGAATTAAAAGTTAGGAACTGCCAGAATGCTGCTTGCAATTCAAATCTTAGTTTAGTCCCAATGCACAGACTATAATTACATGATTATATATTATTTTTTCCAAGACTAACAGCAAATCTAAGGAGGAGAAGTTTAGTAATTTTTTGTGCTATCCCAGTTTCTGGCAGGGAAGGTTGTTCAGTGAGCACTCACACCTATTTCTTCGAGACATGTAATTCATTCTGTCATTTATTCCAGCATTCTTACAACTGTATTTACTGTATGAAAAACATGTTATTACACTTTTTCTGTGAACTTATGAGGTCTGACAGGACTTGAAGAATCATAGCTTGAAATCCATTCAAAAATCTGAGCAGACTAACAGTTTTTCCTTTCAATTTCAGTATTAAAAGACTTAGATGGAATCCCAGAGGGGGACACAACATAATCACAAGTAAAAGTAGACTCTCTCTCTTTCCTCTTAAATCTGCACAGCAACCACCTTCCCTACTTCCAAGCCTACTGATTGACATAAACAAACTTTATTCCCAGTGACAAATGTATTCTTCAGGTAGTATTTCAGGCTACAGGAATGCAATTAACTTAGCAGATTTATTAAACTGGTATTGGTCAACTGGACACCTAAACTGACCCCCTAACATGCTTAGTTAGCCTCACCACAAGAAAAAAAACATGAGAGCAAATCTTTTTTTTTTTGCACGTTCAACAATGCAAATCTGAAAATCTAAAAAGGAAAAGGTGAATTCCTACATTGAATAGAGGTACTGTCGTAGGTGCTCGAGTACGAGTTAGATACCTCTGTAGGTTAGTGTGAGAGATGACTTGTAAAAACAGGTCCTGAAAGAAACAGGCCTGCGAGAAACAAAGATTGAGGAAAATAGCCTGAGAAAGAGATAAAGGGTAGCAGGGGGAGTGGAGGCCCTCTGAGATAAGGAATGTCTCAAGCACTTGCAAGCAATGAAACTAGTCAAGGGGTGGATCGTGTGGAGGTTGAAGCCGATAAGGCTGCCTGAATAACACAAGATGCAGCTGGAGCAGGGAGCCCTGTGGAGACAGGATGGTTCTGCTCTGGTGCACCTGGTCAGATTTCAAGGGCCATCTATCTGGTGAATGACCTTTGCTTCATTATCCACAAAATGCATATACCATGAAACACCCCTGAATATCCTAACAAAGATTAACAAGATCATGCTAATTACATCATCCCCACCTTACCTCTCCTCATACATGGGATACGTAGGTATGTGGGTTGACCTAGGGGATGGACCCAAGGCAAGTGTGTATAAATTGAGGGGGAGGAAAGAGGGGAGGGAACCCAGAGAGTGAAGTGAAGCAAAGAAGACGGATGCCTGCTTGAACCCTTGCTGGCAGGATCAATGCAGGAACCCAGACCCATGATCTCTATTCCTCTATTCTCTTCATGTCCCTCCTTTCCTTTTTCCCCTTTTCCTTCACTACCATTAAGTAATGCAAGGCATACTGTATTGCTTGCTACAATTTGTTATATACTTAGCCAATTATTGTGTATCCAATTAGTACATTGTGGGAAGTTAATAAATGTCTGGACTTTGAGACTTGTATCACCGTTGCCCACTCCACTGGGGATTTACAAACCTTCACTTGTTTCCCTCGTCTGAGTGGGACGTGACAGTTAGTGGAACCAAAGCCTAACTGAGACAGTTGAGGTTAATACAGAATGGGAGACAACACTGTCAGACCTAGGCCTTGTTAACCACCATTTCAACAGGATACCATTGAGATGATACTGATGCTTAAGACAGCGCTTCAAATAAGTGCTACAAGCTAAGCACATCTACACAACCTCAACAGTATAAAGCAGAAACAGGAGGTTATCAGCTGGGTTCCAGTGAGGCTGAGGACTGAAAGAAACACAGGGTCAGGCCTCTTCTCTCATACCTAAAAGCTGCTCTTGTCTTTAGCCTTAAGGCCTACTGGTCAGGCAAATCAGAGAAGCTGATACTTCAGCATCCCCTACAAAGCCAAAAGTGGATCTTCAGATGCATCTTGTATCACACGTTCCCACAATATTCCACAGTTTTCTCATACCAACAAAGAAATTTCCTGATTGGTTGTGCACCTAACCTGAGGTATGTAGCCTGTCTCCATCATGAGAAGATGTACTAGAACGATCAAGGCATCAGTGGCACTGGTACACTCAGCAGAAAGGTAGAGCATCTCTAAGGAATGGGGTATTTCACCATCAGCAGCTTCATTGCACAGCATGGGTTCGGAGGGATAGGAACCTGTACCTTCTTCCAGGTCAACATCTTCTGAGACTAATCCAGAAGGAAATTCTAGGCTGGATCCTGCCTTCAACGGAAAGCAAAACATATTTTCATTCAGAAAATTACACCTCTATATACATCAATATCATTAATCTGCTTATACCAGTCCTCATAGGCACCAAGTGTACTCTGCCACCTTCTCATGCAAGTTGTACAGATTCATTACATTTCCATTTTCTAGCATCCCAGCTGGAGATCAGGATTACACATACAGCCTCTGTAACTTTTTATATTTATAATGCAAGACCCTCATAAAAGGGTCTGTCATTTTGTTACATATACTACTTGAAGACAAAGTGATAATATACTAAACTTCATGAGAATTTTTGCGATGTACACAGGAATAATTTACTCACTGTAGTACCACCATTTATTTAAATATAGCCAACATGCATGACAAGTAACCAAAATGGTAACTTGGACTGCTTAGAAACGCAATAGGCCTAAATAACTGGAAAAAAATCATCAATGGAGTATATCTGCTGACACTTGAAGAGCACTGTGGTTTTATTGTGGCTTCCTTTCTTCTAACAAAATCATATCATATTATAACATTAACTGATAGAACTACCCACAAACACATTAAAAACAAGAAGTAGTGAATGAAAACTATAAGCAGATTTACCTAAGGGAAGGTTCAGGAAAGGGGAAAAAAAAGAGACTCTAAAGAAGCTGCAGCTACTTCTCCCTCACATCCATGCCCAATGGCACAAGACACCCTCATGTTTGTATGAGGCTGGCATGGCCATCCACCCATGGAACTTGCCTTCTTTCATTAACAGCGACACATATAGACCTAGTTAAACACAGATTTTCAGACTTCTGGAGCTCTTCTACAATGACACTTAGTTGCTTGGAAATTTTCCTGCCATACTTCACCACAATTTTGGGGGAAGATGTGAGAATCTTTTATCTTGCTTTCAAATACTAAATAAGTATGAAACATACTTCTGCACAGCTTACTGTTGTTTGACTGACAGACATAAGGAGTTTGCATGCCCCCAGCACCATGTAAGGAATATTGTTTCTGACAACAATCAATGGGACAATGGTCCAACTACATTTTCTTTTCATTACTTCTTTTTACTCTAAATCTTAATTTTCACACATTAAAATAGTATTTTTAAAAGACCACTTATCCATATTCCTCATAGAAACATCGTATTAAGGAACATTTAGTATTTGAAATTAGCTCTATAACAAAAAACTACTTGCTTTGAAAGAACATCAGAAGACAACTTCTCCCAGCTTCTCAAGCTCCTGCCTAAAAAGGACAGGATCGTATAACAAGATAGACCATGGCATTAGGCTGCACCTGCAGTCTCCTCTAGGGAAACTCCATTCACCACAGGACCCAACAGTTGGTGGGGGCTGTTATCTGCTTAAGTATTGTATGTACAGTCACACAGAAAACAAACCACTGAGTAATATGCAAAAAATGTGCTTATTTGCTGCATGAAGCACATGGGGGTCATACAGACGCACATCTATGAAGCATGAGGCAAGAGCTATCGCAGCAACACATCCTCCATGCACAAGACAGACAGGTCTCAGTCTGAATCATAGGGAACTGCTTTACCCCATTAGAAAGGAATCGTGCCCTCACCTTGTGAGTGGTGTTTCCAACAGGCAGTGACTGTTGCATTTGTTCAGCCCATAGAATCAGTTTCCTCAACAAGACAGCGCTGAGACAGGTAAGAAACACAATCCTAACTTCCTTATGGAAAGTGAACATTCCAGCAAACACATTCAATGCTGTAAAAATGTCAGACCTGAAACATCTCAGGATCTCTGAACTAGCTTCTGTGTCACAGCTAATATAGAACGAATATAAATAAATTCCACCCAAATAACTGGCTATATATCAGACAAGTATGTGAAGAGGTTCTCTACTATATAGTACAGCAACTGACACAAGATACCTTCTTCTTTGCCTTCCGTTGTGCAGGGCAATTCTCATGTACTTACTCTCTTGTCACTCATTTGAACTTCCACCTGAGCTTTCTGGTTGTCATATTGCTCATTCTGTCCTTCTTCTTTTGGGCTCTTGGCCTGACTTTTGCTGGGGATCAAGGTGGATGGCTCATGACCATTCTGAAGTGGGGGAGGAGTAAAAGAAGAAGGAGGTAGGTTGGGTTGTCCATCTGCTTCTTGTAGTAATAAGCATATCAAATCACCAGAAACAATCCCATATGAAGCTAAGGTCTTCTGATCTTCTATAAGAGCATCTTTTCTGTTCAGTGTTATTGAAAACTCGGTATCAGGACTGCAAAATAGAAAAAAGTAAAGAAACATGGTTGACTGCACAAAGAGGTAGTTAGAAATGCATACTGCATACTACAATAGTACAATGCCATGGATTTTAATCCATTAATAATTAGCTATATATTAAAGGAAGAGTGAGGAAAAAAATATGGTATGAAATTATTCCCCCCATGTTTCTCTCCAAGTACATTTTAAGTAGCCATAACTGGTTGGTAGGTATTATTTCATTCACAGTAACTGCTCATAAAACAGTTTTGAAGGAAAAGCAAACAAGTGCCCTCCAAACCAGAAGATACCACACCTACCAAAACAAGCTTTAAATAAAATACTGGCTGAGATTATTTAAAAGCAAGATAGTGTTGCAGACTCAACCACCCTGCTTTCAAATTAAGCAAAACATTCATTTCCAAAGATCAGCAGCTGCCCTATAGAATGCTAACTGCAAATCAGGGTAATAAGATGCTTCAGGGCAAGCACTTACCAAAAAAATCAAATAGAAATGAAACTGGTTAGCACGGAAGCGGCTATAAAACAACACCCACTGTGGCAAGACAAGCAGTAACTTCAGATTTCTCCTGCCTGCACTGCTATGCAGCACAGTGCTGTGCTATCAAATGTGTGTTTCACTGGTGAAACATTAGTACATCACACCCAATTAAAGGTTTGTGAATAGAAACCCTTCAGCAGCCATCAGAAAATGAGTCCCTTGTGTAGGCATTTACTAAACTGATTTTGCAGATGTCACTCTCCTACAAAGGCTGCCATGAGTTCTTCATAGATAAAACATTTATGAAATTTAAACCCAGAGATTCTCTAAGAAGACTGCAAAACTGTAAAAGGGATACCCTACAGCCATATTCATCATGTAAAGGCCACACAGAAATTTAAGTCAGCTCTGACTGAGCTGCAATTCACCACCGAGCATTTCCCAAAGTTTTACTTTCCTGTTCCGTAGTGACCAGCCGGGAAGCAAAGCCCGGTCACGACCGGTAGCCACCTGCCGCCTTGCCCCCCGCGGCTGCCGGCCCACGATCTGTCACAAGGAGCTTAGCAGCAGGCGTTACCAAGCGTTGCATTAGCTTTAGCAACATGCCCCCGTGAACCGGCTAAAACCTCCAGGCCGGCAAGCTCTTAACCACCCCCGGGCGGTGCCCCGGTGCCCCCCTGCCCTGGCGCGGGATGCCGTGCACGAGCCTACCAACCGCCTCGCCTGCGCACCGCGGGCCTCGCCCCGGAGCCGGCGGCGCACCTCGGCGCCTCTCGCCTCCGGCCGCTCTGCCCCTTCCGCCGGGCGCCCGCCCTTCGCGCCCTCACCACAGGCCAGAGGAACAGCTGTGGGCCCCACGGCCCCAGCCGGCCGCCGCCTCCCGTTCTCCCGCCCGCCCCGCTAGGGGGCAGCAGAGGAGCCGCCGTAGGGAGGGGCTGGGGGGGAAATGGGCCGAGCCGGGCCACCCCTCCCCCCACACCACGTGGTACGGCCCTGCCGGCCCCAGCCCCGCGTGCTCGCGGCTGCCCCCCCACCATCACCACTCCCGACACCACCACCACCACCACCCCCTCCCTCCCTCTCTCTCACCCCACCCCACCCCATCCCATCCCCGCGATGGTTCGCTCCGCACGCTACCTGTAACCCCAGGCGGGCAGCAGGGCTCGGCGCAGCTGCGCGCGCAGCTCTCCCAGCGTTGGCTCCACCCCCTGCACTTCCACCGGTGCTGTTCGCTTCTGCACCCGCACGCGGAGCTTCATGGCGGCGGCGGGTCTCCGCGCCCGCCTCGCGCCCCGAGCAGGCCCCGCCAGGTAGCGGCGATGGTGACGGTGGCGACGGGGGACGGTCGCAGGGGCTGCCGGGGCGTGTGGTTGTTTTGGTTGGCGCGGCACCGCCTCAGCCCGCCCGGCACCGCCCCCGAAGCCTGAGGCGTTACTCCCAGCGGGCCGCCGGCCGCGCGCCCGATCGGTGCCTCGGCGTGCCACGCTGTGGCCTGCGCGGCGGCCCTAACCGCCACGATCGATGATTGGGGGTTGGGGCTGTGCCCGCGCATGCGCCGGGAGGAGTGACACAGCGACTCACACCCTCCTACTCCCCGGGATTGTCGGTTGGTGACCGTTGTTTGGGTTCGCCTTCGTTATTGAGGCTGCGTTGCTGCTGTTGTTCAGCAGTGGCTTATCCTCGCTGTGCCGGAAAGCTGATAAGCTACTGGCGGGAGCGATGTCTGCACACCGGCTGCCTGCTGCCGTGTGGAGAGCTTTGCTTGGGCAACTTTTCTCTTTTCCCTCCTCTTCAGTGTAATACCGGTTTTGATGTTATTCTAAAACCAGAAACGTCGATGAGATCGTGTTGCTCTCTGGGCATTAAACTCTTGGAGAAGTTCATGGGAACAGGTGGTAGGAGAAGGGCTGAAGGAGGATACTGTCCCCAAGAGCATTTTGTTTTATAAAAGAACATGTTTTTTTAAGGCAGACTACAGGATTGTTGTCTGTTTTAACACCTGCAGTTGAATAATTCACCAAAACTGCAAAGTGTCACAGACTTCGTGTTACTGGCTTTAGATCCCCTTTATTACTTGAAAAAAAGGTTCCTCCCCACACGTTAGATCTCAAAGAGTATACCTGACTTCATCTAGAAATACACACTCTGTAGAAGTGTAATGCCAATGGGGGGGAAATGGAAAAGGACCAATACAAGTTTTCACTTTGTTTAATAAATTCTGTTAAATTTCGGAGAACAGTGAATTCAGAGGTAACTTGAACAATGCTTACTCTCAGATTATCTTGTTTTTCCTTCTAACAGTACAATTTACTTACCTCGCATTTCTCGGCACAGGGAATAAATAGTATGATAAATAGGAAGTGCAGGAAAATTAGGATACTTTCTAGTAATATAGTACTAAAATAACAGTAGGTAAAGTGAACTTGAAAGACCTAGCTTGCACAGCTGCCACCAAGTACAACTGCTTATTATGGCACTATGCACATTGCTTAACTCTACATTTATAGGAACAGCTCTATCTATGTCCTTTCAGCACTTACAGGGCTAGTCAGAAAAAGGAGACTGAAACCTGAAAAATTCTGTCCTGGGCTACGGGTAAAATCTTTATGCCATCTGAACATGGTCATTCAACCCAGGTAAATGTGGTTGCTAAATTTCACTTCACTTCAGAGATTACTGTCAAATACATCTAAAGCTCATCATCTGGTTTCATGTCAATAAATTTCTCAGTGGAAAGGAGAGGCTTGTATTGACAAAGGTGAGAAAAGGAAAGGCAAAGAGACTACTGAAATGGAAGAATACCACTTGTTAAACAAACAAAGAGCTGATGATGCTCATTGACAATTGGCTTGGTGTTACATACTGGGCCCTCAACTGTGAGCATTACAACAAGTGATGTCCTGAGAAGCTTGCTGTGCCCTTTTCCACTACCCCAGTTTGAGAAGTGCTTATGCAGTCATCATCAAATGGGGCCACATCTTGGACAAATCCATAAGAGTAGGTTTCTGTGACAGAGGGGGATGAGGTGGCAAAGGCAAGGACAAAGAGGATAGAAAGGAGAACACATGAGGAGGGATCAAGAGCACCATGCCTGTCAGAAACTGTGCTTTCCTCTCTCTTGAAGAGTGTTGAATCCAAAGGGAGTGATGCTGCTGCCTCAACATCATGCCCGTTTTCCACTGGCCATGGACGTCCTGCTCTGTTTTGTCCTTCAGTTTTGTCCCTGTCCTGGCCACCTCCTGTGTTCCCACTGGCTCCTGGGCAGCTTAGTCTGCACTCTTCAGAAAGAAAGTAGGAGGCTTCCCTAGTATGAGAAATGTTCATGGCTACAGTTATGATGTTTCCAGCAGAAGCACCATTTCAGTAGCTTGCACAAGCTAAAGTAATTGTGTAAAGTAAGATGGTTCAGTTTCTCAGGAGCTGGTGGTAGTACTCATCAGGTAACCAGCTACACCAGTTATAAGTGAACATTTCTGCTGGCATTCTGCTAAATTTTCCTTTGATTTTTATGAGTCATGCCACAGTGTAAGGTTTAGACACATTTTCCACACAGCAGCAAGTATTAAACAGGAAAAGCTCCTAAGAAATAGTAATGATGAGAGGCTAAACTTTCAAGTTTGTCTGTGAAAATTTCAAATGACCCTTTCTAAAAGGGCTGTTATTACATGAGTAATATTTTTCTCCACCATTTAAATTTTGTCTCAGTCTGCAGTCGGGAGACTTTCAGTGGCCACATATGAAGTTGGCCTCAGGCTGGGAAAGGGACTGTGTCAAAATAGAACAGGAAACCCGTGTGCTTACAAGCTTGAAGAAATGGTTCTATACAGAAGAATTTTCACTTTCAGCATAGTTCACCCTTTTCAGAAATGGTGATTTTTTTTAAAGTCTAATTCATTAAAATAATATACAGTATGGTGACAAAAGAAATCTCTTTATCAGTAGCTCTGAATAGCTGTTAAAGACAATGTGGTTTATCAACTCGAAGTACTTTATTCAGGGTTTTTCTCCCCCTTCCGTGGTTAGTGTAAAACACAAGCAGCAGGACCTCTTCCACCAAAGAAGTAAAACCTTATTGATAGCCGTAGTGGTTTCTCTTGAGAAGTATGAAACTTAATAACTGTAGTCCTGTTGACCTGCGGTCAACTTCCCATGGCAGAAGAGAACTATAAAAAGTAAAGGTCTCTTTGGTTCAGTTACATACCTCAAGGAATTTATTTTTTTTTCTACTGAAAGCCGACTGTAGTAATAAAGCCAGTGTGAGCTAGTGGACCTTTTCCATTATTTTTCTTTCTGTATTTGCCACTACAAAGGTGTATTTTATAATACATATAAATAAATATATATGTGTATATATTAACCCTTATGATACTGATATTTTGAATGACTTGGGTCACACTGAAAGATGTGAGAGATGGTGGAATGAGAAGGAGAAGGGTATGAAGGCTGGAGATCTGTGAATGTCTGAAGTACCATTTTAAGTGTGCCAGTGGGGGAGGAGGCTCAAATCGAAGCCCGTGGAAAGAACGTCTGAACTTATTCCAGCTTGATGGGGGTCAACTTTACTCCTAAAATGTATTTTAAACCCCTTTATGCTAGTGCTCTATAGATTATACATTTAGTGGAGCTCAGCTTTACACCATCTCAGGTTGGCTGTCTACAGATGACCCTTACACAGTGTCTGAAGTTTGCTCACATGGCTTTAACTTCTCTGTTTCTGATTAAAATCCTGGTCATATGGAGCAAAGGACCTTTCAGTGGGTTTTCTGGGGTTTCCTACATTGCTTCAGACCTTTTTAGCTGCCACCATGTTTTCTTAGATTTATATATTTCTTTACAGTATTGAATTGCTGAGAGTTCTGTGCAGAGCAAAAGTCTTTGAAGTGGCACATCAAAGGCAGAGTTTGATATCTTTGCATTAGCAGACCAAAATCACATTTCTCTGGATAGTAAAAAGAGGCTCCACCCATGGAGGAAGATTCTCAGAGGGATATTTCCTGTGTCTTGTGATGAACCAAAGGGGTCAGGTTTTTCTTAGTGAGATAACTGCATCCACCTTCTAGGAATCTATGGTGACTTCTTACAGGACTGCAATTTATACAAAACTGCGGTAGGTCCTGCATAGATTGAGAGAGTGCCTCATCCTGCTGTCAGCTCCATGAAAGTAACTGAGTGGTTGTACAAGGGACTAATGAGTGAGCCAAATGACTGGAAGAAAAGCAGAGAAGAAAGCTTAGAATAGACCTACGCAAACGATGGACTTAGATCTGAATCTGGGCAGATCACAGACAAATAATGCCTGCTTCATTCCTGGTCAAGATCTCAGTGTTTCTTACTCTTCCCCTGTCTCCTGGGGAGCAGCTTAAGAGCACCCTTACAATTCTTAGCTGTGATGACAGTGTACAGTGCAGAGCTAGAACAAGAACACTGATTATTTTTTTTTTTTTGCTAAATGGACTTTGATAAAAATGAACCTAGTACTCCTGGCTCAGGTGCTAGGATTACAGAGGTCAACAATGTGAACTCAGTTGATCCATTGTTTTCCATCAGCTCATCAGTCAACTGCCTCTCAACATACTTATCCATTATTAATAGATTCTTTGTAGGCATTGCAGCTATGATATTTATTTTGCAGCCTGGCACAGATTAATAGTTCTCTGGCAACTCTGCTCCAAGGCTTTCAAAGTCTTTATGAAGGGCATCAGTAGGCAAGCCACACTCAGGAAAAGCTGTGGTAACACCCTTTGTAAAGCCTTCAAAAGATTGGATGGGTCCCAGACCTACCCACAAATATAACCTGTGAGGGCAGGGGTGGGCACTGTCTCCTATGGATTCTGTTTGAAGAGTTCGTTGAGTTAGATCGCCTGCTGCCTCATGAGCTGGGAAGTGGATAGCATTGCTTTCCACACTGAATGGGGGAAACGATGAACAGGAACTTACTGGAGTTTTTCTCGTTCCATGGGTATTTCCAGTGGTTGTGGAGAAGAGGAGATCACCTGCTTTTATGTCATTTCGCAAACTCCTGTCTGTATCATTTGCTGGTTTCTTTAAGCATTCCTGTCAATATATCTTTCCTATCAACTACATAAATTTTGTATTCCTTTTCCCTCAGAGGTGATTTTCCATATGGAATATCAGTGTATAGGAAGGGTTAAAATCTTAAAGCTATTGAGCCCTTTTTGATTTGACATTGTTGAGTGAGCTGCAGAAAGCCCACCTGTTCTTGAGCATGCTCCAGAGTAACTAGGAACAATGGAGCAAGAGAGAAACTGAAAAATCCAGTCCCAGTTCTGTGATAATAGCAGAGATATTTGTGAAACTAAAGTGCTCTTTCTGGACTTCAGGTTGGGTAGACACTATATTTGCTATCATGTTTGAGAGCTGTTTGCCTTGTGTTTGTCAACTATTGAGGTTTGTTTTCTGAATTTTTGGAAGTGGAAGAAATTCTTCTGTGGGCTGCAAGTGGAGAGTTTTGTGCAGGACCAAGACAAGACAAAGACAAAATTCTTTTACAGAGATACTCTATTTCAGAGGTTGGTCAGCTTAAGATAGTATGGTTTTATGGCTGGGTTAAACCTGTACAAGACAATAATAGTGACTTTTTTTTTTGCATCAGAGGCTTTCTTGGGCAGGTTTCAACTCTAATCTTTATTTTATTTAAAGTTTTTGCAGACTGTTCACAAAGGAGAAACCAAATGTGGTATCTACAGACTGGTAAGTAGAGTGCTTCATAAGGCTGAGACAGGTACACAGACTGAAACAAAGGAGTTTTTAATCTTTTTCCTCTACTTATCTTACTTGATTACACTATCTCTGAGAAGACAAAAGAATTAAGAGAATGACTTACATCAAGGAATTGCTTGGTGTGTGCTCAGTTACTGAAGATAAAATCAAAGCAATTCGTCTGCCATCTATTGTCATCGACAATGCAATTGGCAGCTGTGATATCAGGCAGCTTACAATTTCCATCTCCTTACCTCTGTCTCAGTCGTCTGACTAACCTTGTATAATCAATCCTAGCATCTAGCAGAGGCTTGGGGCTTTGGTGAAACCAAGAATATCAGCCTTGGAGTGCAAAAGAAACCAAGAGTATCAGCCTTGTTGGTTTGAGAAAGCCATATGAAATTATACCATCTTTTACTGCCATGGCAGTTCAGTTGTTGTTCTTTCAGCTTCTCATCTGGCAGACTTTTAAGATCCAAACAAGAACATATTAACTACAAAGCACTGTAGTGTCTAAGATTGCTGTTTTCTGTTCCTCAATGGGAATGAAATTCAATGAGAATGAGGTACCTCACCTGCATCAATGCTTCTAACAATCCTGCTAGATAAATATCTAGTAAATATCCATCTACTTCAATGATAGAAAATCTGTCTTTCTGGGTTTATGTTGATTTTTAATTGACCCTTAATAATCAGGATAGAAAATGGCATGTTTTCAGGAAAAGCCAGGACACGTTCTGGAAAAAGTTTAAGATTTGTGACTCCAACTGGTTGTTCTGCAAAATATAACATTGTTACCTTAAAGTAATTATTTATTTTGAGTTGCTTAAAATGAAGGAAACCAAAAAGGTGTAAGAACTAAAGATGGAATGACCAATTAAAAGGGGGATTTTCAAAATCTGTCACAATGTTTTCAGAATGTTTTTTCCCTGAAACCACTTTTTCTTGCTAGTTTGGGGTAATTTTGTAAGGATTCCTCAGAGAACTGATATCAGGACAATATTGATAATGTATTTTGTCTGTCTTATAGTTCAGAAATCCACTGAAGAGCGGTATGTTATGAGATACTGTGTAGATCTCGGATTTGCAATCATTTAGAGTCTGACGTGGTAATATTAATTCCACCACAGAAGTAAGACTGCTAAACGGTGGTAGGCTTTGGGTTTTTTGGTGGAGGGGAGGGTTTGTCGGTTTTTTAAATGCATTTATATGTTTTCTGGCAGATTATGGAATAAATTGTCCAAGACAATACGGTATTTATTAGAAATCCAGGAATGACTTTATAGGCTGGAATACATGGGAAACTAGCAAGACCTTTTTGCTACTTATTAATTAGCATGGTTTTGTATGTAGGCAGGTACCATGATCACAGTCAGACATGTTAGAAAAGGATGTGCTGCTCCCCTCAGTGATAAATCCAGAGTAAAGTTGCCATAGGTCCCTAATAAACAATTTCCTAATGCAGCACTGAGAAGAGTTGAAGTTGTTTTGAGAAACAATATTGTTATTTCTAGGAAATTGAGTGTGGC
Organism: Strix uralensis; assembly: GCF_047716275.1. Lineage (NCBI taxonomy): Eukaryota > Metazoa > Chordata > Aves > Strigiformes > Strigidae > Strix > Strix uralensis. The sequence continues at coordinate 61,249,910 of NC_133976.1, forward strand.
TGTAATTGGTAGTGAAAATCAGGATGAATGCAAGAATTTTGAACAGAGAAACCTTACTTTCATACTAGGAAAGTGTAACAGAAGGAAATAATTTGTCACAGCTTTTGTAAATCTGTGTCATGGTTGTGTCCCACCACACAGTGGCTCACAGTCTCGCTTTGCACTCAGAGACACTGTGCTGCAGTCTCTTGCCTGCCAGAACACCCTTCTCTATTCATGTGTGATCACCATGTAATTTTCATGTTCGCTTTGAATTTAATCTTGCATTCCCTTCTCACATGACCTGATTAAGCCAGTCTCATGTGTCAGTGTTTGGATTAAGTCCGAGGTTTGTGTGTAACAGGGAGGCAAGTTTCGTAGGGAGGTCTACTGTATTTTATTAGATCAGCTGATTTAGTGGAAAAACTTTTGGACTCACAAATCCAGTATATCCTAGGGGGTATGTATATAAAAACGGTGTTATTCTATAGGAGGACAGACCTGCTCCTCCTTGGCTGGGATTGCTCTGTCATGTTCACTGTGCAGGAGGTAGGACAGATGGTAAAATAAACCAGCCAAGACATGGGTGTGGGGAAGGCATGGAGAGGTGGAGCAGAACCACTCATTCTCACCAACAGCTAACGCCTGCCAAAGTGCTATCCAAGTAATCAGAAATCTGCATCTGCTCCCACAGTGACTACTTCATGGAATAAATCATTGGCTAAACCTCTCTTGACTATCCACCCTTGTCCCAGTTTCATTGAGGGAAGTAATGGATACAGATATTTTGCAACTCATGGTATGCATTGTTTATGATTACATTTGCATCACAAATGTTGTTAACAGGTCCCTGGGACAAAGGAGAGACGATGCTAAAGACATTGCCTTCTTTCTTGCTGTGTTGGCTGTCCTTGCGGCTTGAGGCTAATCCTGGTTTTAAAATGAGGATTACTCAGAATGGGCTGGACTACGGTATGTCTAACATTGCCAGAAGTTAATTTATGATAGATATGCACAGAATATAGAATACACACAGAATAATACATCTTAATAAAGATGCAGTGTAGAAACAAGCTCCTTAAAAAGTGAAACAGAATAAATTCCTTTTGTCACTTCATACCAGGAACACCCTTTGTCTCTTCTCTGACTTATTTCCTTCCTTGTTGTGCACCCCAGGTGTGAATTTATCCTTGCATTGGTGATTGCATTGTCCTACAGTCCAACAGCATTTCTACTACATTCCTTGTATCATCTACTTTCTTAGAACCAGAATGAGATGGTCATTTAATTGCTCCGTTTTTAAAAGTGTCAAAAAGCTGATTGAAAGTCAAATATTTAATTGAAGATAATAAGACATAATTGGGAAAAAACCTTACAATTTTGGAACAACCACATAGCTGCACAATCTCATTCCTCCATCTGGTGTGGGATAGCAGCTGCATGTGCCATTCTTTCAAAAAAAATCTAGTAACTGTCTGTCATAATTCTGCCCCTTAACAGAGTATCAGCAATTTCCACAATATATTTTCCTTACTCTTTCTATTCATAAAGGTTAACAAGGCACAAATTCAACAAAGGCTGGGTCGTGCTAAGGATTAGTTGTCATTTATGTATTGAACATGCTGACAGGTAAACAATGGACTTGTGAGATGTGGGTTTATGCCTTAGAGATGAAAGCAAGGATCAGGTCCACTTATTTGTCTGTATAAGCATTGTTTTAAAGTCTTTTGAGGAGTTGAGAAGTGCAGGGCAAACATCAGTCACCCAAAGCAGAACTGATTTCCATATCTTTTTATGACACAGGAGAAGTTGCTCCCTAAGGTTCTCTCATGCCTGTAGAAATGAGACTTCAGCTGTCGGTCTCGGTCCAGCCAGGATCGGGGCAATGCGCAGAAGAATGACAAACTCACACCAGTTTGTTGAAGGGGAGGCATTGCCAAGAGCAAATGCCACCTCACTATGTGCAAGCTCCCAATTTATTACCACCTGTTTACATAGATTTGTTTTTACTTTTACATCATACTGACCTTTAGGTTTTGCCTGTTTATTGCTTACATGCTCACCGCACTCTGCAGGTGGTGTTTTTTACTGCTGTTTTTCACTCAACACGGTGTTACATAATGCTGCCTTAGTTTCCCACAATCATTCTTCTAACCTCAAGGTCAGTTTGCTAACCACCAGTTCTTAATTCCCACATTCATCTTGGTGTTTCTTAGTGGCCCAGCGGTTTTTGTGACATTCAGCATGGCCTTCAAGTGCTGAACAAACAAATGAAGTTTGCATACCCCTGCATTAGTAGTAAGAAGAGGCAAATACCTCCCAAAGGTATTTCTCATATTTGAAGAGCATGATGCGTGTCATGTCTTTTCCCTTAATGATATTTGAAGGCTGAGGCAATAGACCCTGCCTGCACACTCCTTGTCTGCTACAAGAACCTTGAGAGAAATTCCACCTGCAATCAATGGCTGCCTTCACTGACAGTTGTAAGAGAGCTTTAAGTTATTTCAGTCAGAGCCCATATTTTGCTTTGGAGGCAGGAATTCCCAGGGAATGATAACTTACCTCTCCTTCATAAAAGATGTATTTTATAAAAAGGTATTCCCATGATGAGTTACTGATTTCAATTTTTTGCTTTTTTAATACACTGAAGTCTGGGGGAGAAAAAAATACTTTGTATTCAGCAGCTGTGAGGCCAAAAGCCAAAGAAACTAATGCTAAAAATATCTGAAAGCAGGACATTATTCAGTATTAAAGTTTTAGCAGTGTCTTCATCAGAGATGAGCAGAAAGAAGGAAGACACAAGGAATTTGGGATTTAAAGATGTTCTGTTTGTTGATGATAGGGTCTGTGTGTATTATCAATGCACAAATAGCATTGAAGCTTTCAAGAAACTAGGGATTCCTTAAAGTAAGGAGAGAAGATAAGGAAATAAGTCAGAGGTCTGCAGCATGATGTAATGGATAAGGTGCAGTGGTATGTACTCTGAAAGAAATGGGAAGAAAATGTTTAAAAGGATTGTTCTTAAACCTCAAACAACTTCCTGTACACAAGTAACAATCCAGATAGTTCCGCATTTGACATACCAGCACTTTAGATGCGTATATCACACTTCTGTAAGTAAATACTACATATAGAAGTCATCTTGCTACTTCTTAACTGACTTTTTAATTCAACAGGTATGAGACAATCTGAGGTAAAGGTGATACCAAGTGTTTCCCAAGGCTGTCCACATTGTGAGTGAAGTGAATGAAGTATAACCGTTTCAGAAACCTGACGAGTTCTAGAATATAAAATACAGCTCAAGGATGACATGATCCTAACAGATGATCTTGATCTTCAGTTAAATGATTTGTATGTGAGGCTAATGGAAGTTATAAATGGGTGTGTAAGTGGTTGGAAGATCTAGGTAAGGATCATAGAATCAGGGCGTTTCAAGAACTATGTTAAAAGTGATGGTTAAATTACTTGGTAGCATATCTGGACCTTTGGGTGCCTGAATCCAATCTGCAAGGCATGTGCTTTCCTCTGTTCCCTTGTAGGCAGGAGGATTGGGATGGAGCTCCTGAAGCAAGCAGTATTGAAAGAGACCTTCCCAAGCTGGAGTGGTCAGGAGAATTTCTCAGTCGTTAATGTGAACTATGTCATTTCAAGGTAAGTAAAGGAAATACATTTCAAAGTTTTAGGGTGAAACAGCTTATTCTTACTGCATAGTAATAATTATGCAGCCACTTTTTTGTTCAGTGTAAAAGTTTAGTGGTTCATCTAACTCTGCTCCCACTGCCCAAGCACTGATTTGTTTTATAAGTGCTTCCTTCTACCACACTCAGAGATGATCTTTTAGAAAGCTGAAGGAGCACCTTGGCTGTTTTTTTAGTTGCCTTGTATCAGAGCTTGGGGCAAGGCAGGTGTAAACATGGCTATGATACAGCAGGGGAAATGGGTGGGAAAGAGGGCAGAATCGGTGTTATTAAGTGTGCTACTGTGAAGGACCTGTGGCAGTGAAAATAATTCATTTGTGTTTGATGAGAAAAAGACAACAAAATGGTAAGATGAAAATGTGTGCAAGGGGACAGTGTATCTGGGCTGATGTGGCAGGAGGATGACTTTTACAGAATCTTTTTGGATGGATTTACAAGGGTAAATCAGCATTTTTATTGGATAGGGCTCAACACCTATTTCCTGCTGAGGAAAATCATTGTACCAGGAGCAGCCATTAGAAAAACAGTTTTATAGAGTCTTCTACAATTTCTCCAAATAAGGAGACTAATATAAAAGTATTTTTTTCTACAGCCTTCAATCTCATCTTCCAATAGGTATAAACAGGAAAACAGAAACTTCTGGTCTTTTAATACTACTATCAAGCCAAGTTCTGCTGCTCAGTAGCATTTTACTTCCTTTTCTTTACAAATTACCCAGAGCAAAAAATACCAATCTGGGAGACTTCATGTACCTTCTGCTGGATAGGGTCTGCATCCTTTACCTATACATATTTTCCTAATAGCCTGCATTCTGGCAGGATTCATTGTATTATACCATCCTCACAACCTTAATCCCTGCACATCTGAGAGAGCTGTGTTTGGACAGACTGGAGAAGAAGAAACTGTGGGGGTGGAGGTGCGTGTGTCTTATTGCATGTCTTCTACTGTCTGCTGGGTGGTGATTATAAAGAATATGGAGCTAAATGCTTCCTTGGAGGTACACAGTGAAAGGATCATGGGCAACAGACATAAGTTACATCAAGAAAAGCTAGGAAAAAGTGCTAAGGAGCACCAGAACAAGGGCCCAAAGAGGTTGGGGAATCTCCATCCAGGTGTTCAAGACTCAAGTGGGCATGGCCCCTGAGTTGGCCCAGCTTTGAGTAGGGGGTTGAACCAGAAAATCTCCTGAGGTCCCATTCCAACCTAAATTATTATATGATCTTCAAAATCCCAATCCATTCTCCCATCCATAGTTCTTGAAATTGGCCATCTTCCCAGTGGATAATCTGATTTTAGCTCACTGCAAACAAGATTACTAAGGTCAGCCTTACTGCTGCCCAAGATGTTATTGGAAAATTATGGTCATTTTAACTAAAAGTAACTGGTGCCTTCTGCCCCATGGAAAGTAGATTAAAGGCAGTTGTTTCAGAGATCTCTGCCAGATATTGGGAAACAATCAATCAGGAATGTGTACTACATGATAAGATTACAGCTGATATCTTTACAATGTTCAGCCTAGTTCAACACACCCATTTGCAAGACAGTATCCTTGAGTATCAAACATTTGTTTTGGCAGGGAAATCTTCAAGTAAGATTTTGTTTAGAAAAACGGATCCTCTCCAGAGCCCTTTTCTGAGGCAAGGGAGAGGATGCAGAATGGGGAAAGAGAAACTTTGATGTTCTTCAGCAAACACTAGCATTCAGACAACCTGATTTATTTATAGATACAGCATCTGGGTTTAACACACAGACTTATTTTCCCCAGCAAGCACATTTTGCTCTAAAGAGTTTGTTTTTCTCCCAAGGGGAGGTTTTTGTTTTGGCCAGGCATCCTTTTTTCCGCAGGCAGATAGCAAAGATTCTTTTTCCAAGGATGCTACTAGGTGTAATGGTACTGGTGTCTTTCTTTCCTAAAATATACAGGGGTCAGTCATTTCTAAGAAATTCTTTTACAAAAGCATAGACTTTGCCTTTTATAGCAGAAAGGTTTTCAGTGATCAGAAGTCCTTTTTAGTCTTTTGACATGCAGTCTAATATTCCCTTTCTGTATTCTGTAGGCTCAGAATTAATGCTGTAGATTTCCCAGAAACTTCTGCTTCCTTTATTCCTGGCACGGGTATTAGTCTGTAAGTGGCATATGCTTCTGCTACAATCAGTGCAGACTGGAGTATGAACACATGGCTGCTGTAAGTGTTGTACAGAGAGATGCAGGTTGGAGAGTGGCAGTTCTGGGAGAGGGATTGTAAATGAAATTCAGAAATCTAGTTGGTAATTATTATTTTTCAGGTCAGATATGCTTTATCATTTAACAACAATCTATCTGAATAAACTTCTTAAGGAAACAGCCCCTGCCAACTAATGCTTTTTTTTCTTTTTCTTTTTTTTTTTTTTTTTAATTATTGTACCCCACAGGTTGTCTCTTTGGGAAATATCAGATCAGACATCCGTTAGCATGCTCAACTTGTCCAGATTGTATATTACATGGTATAACATGAATATTCAGGACGACAGAGTTTGCAGTGGCCATGTTTGTTCCTTTCTTTGTACAGTATAACTGGAAGGTTGACTCTATAGCTAATTATCTATTTGCTGATACAGTGTATATTGTCTTCTAAAGTGCTTCTGTTAAAGGAAGGGCACTGTCACAATGCCAAACATTCAGAATTTTGGAAACTCCAGAATTAGGGTCACTATGGAAAACTGACAGCTTCATGACCTGTGTAGTATGAGATTGTCCACTTTTTTATCCCAGAATTTTTACTATAGCATTGTAATTCAATATTGTAAATTTTCTTGGGGGTGGGAGGAGGGATAAAATGTCTGGGTTATCAGAAAAGCTTGCTAATCTCTACAACTTGGGTTAATGAAGTAGCTGGTAACAGCAGTAGGCATTGCTCTATTTGCAAGCCAGATAGTACAGCAAAATGGATCACCATGCAGCAAGTTTCACAGCATGTCCTGATTTCAAAAGAGCATGGACATGCAGTTCTGGATTCAGTCTCAGTACTGGTGGCTGGAAAGTGCTGTCACTGTGCCCCTAACCTGTCTGTTGTTCCTTCTGTCATACCAGTATTGTGAGGAAAAGGATACTGAGTTCAGCAGGGCAAATCAGCTGTTCCCAAACACAAAGCTACCTCTCCCTCTTGCTGAAGGATAAGAATCTGGGCATAATCTGGAGACCCCAGATGTGTAAAACTTCAAAGACTTCACAGACAGCAAGGGAGGCAGGGATCTGGTATGCAGGATTTGGTGGAGCAGATCATGGTGGAGGTGGTCAAAGCCAGCTTTGGTGGAGCTTAGGGGGTGAAGGGGTTTTCTTGCCTTTCTGAGGAGCAGAAGGAACAATCTGTGCTGCTTTGTTCAATGTGATGTTCTGTGAATGGCTATAGGTATAGACAGATCCAGAATATGCCCTACTCTTCATCCCCTTCATTCCTTAGCCCTACATGTTGCTTTCAGTATAGCAGACTAAGAGGGGCCAGCTGAAAATGAGCTTTCCAAGGGAGACCATTGACAACCCACCCCTCCCAGGCTGTTTCTAGGGTCAGTAAGATGGGTCTTATCACAGCTTTTTAGTTGTGATAGTGTTATCCCTGCATTTCCAGCTCTCACTGTAGCCCTTCTCTCCACTGTGTTGCAGAGCACTCTGCCAGTCACAAAATCTCCTGGCAGGCCCTTTGCTCCTGGAGGCCTGGAGCTGAAACCCTGCCTCAGTGAATAACAATTCCTCCTGAAGAAGAGCAGATATAAGGATGCAGGAACAGAGGACCTAAGTAGTTGGGCTTCTCCCCATCTCCCAAGCAGCCCAAAAAGGGAGGAGGAGGGCTGAGGTCCTTTTGCACTGATCCTTGTCACTGAAGGATGGCTAAACCTAAGGATCTTCTGAAAGTCATTTTGTCCAGCCCCCTGCTCAAAACAGAACAGTCACCAGACTGTCAGCTGTCTAGTGATGGTGTTTAGCCAAGTAACCTGTCCCAGTGCTGCACAACCCTCCTGGGGAAAATGTTTTTCCTAATGGCTTGTGGGATAGGGGTTTGGTTAGGGACTGGAAAATGAGGGTCTGGAGAGTGGCACTTCCTCCAAGAGCCACTTGATGCACATATATGGACTGAAAGGTGGGGTTGAAAATGGTAGTGGTGGTAGGAGGGACTCTGTGACTGGCAATACTACTCACTAGTTTGGTCAAGGGTAGTGTATGGTTTGGGGCTGGGCTAGATTAATCTTTTGGGATTACAACCTTTTTCCCCAGGATTTTTGCTTAGCCTGAAAAATAAAGAGGAAAACTGAGAGACTCATGGTTTGAGCTTCATATTGGGCTGGGCTCTTTCTCCATAGTGTGGTGCAGCCACTGTAGTAATGCCTGGGAAAAGAAAACCTGAGTAACCAGGATGAAGGGGTGAAAAATGCTTTTGGTGCCAGTTCTGTTACAGTAAATAAGGTTATTATATGGTAAATAAGGCTATTCTAACATCCATTCAGCTCTCTGTATCCTGCTTGGTTGGTCTACAGCTTCTACAACTCCTAACCATAGTCCTAATACCTAAACTTGCTGGAATTTAGGTATAAGGATATTTTTGTTGGGGTCTTAGAAGGGATTTTTACAGGAAGGAGACAGAATGAATGGATTTGGGCAGGACAAAGAATGGAGGAATGTATATATTTTAAAGAGTTATTGAAATTTGTTACAAGAAAGAGGGAAGTGGAACAATTGCAAAGTTGAGAACTGCTGGGTTATGTTATATTTATTAGCTAACTGACTTCTGCTGCTGCAGTCCCAGAGGCCTTCAGGGTGATCTGTCATGAAGGATTGGAATGTCTGGTGTTGCTGTGACATTGTCACATTTTTGCAAACTTGTCAAATCCTGCACAACACTGGAAAATTCATGCCCTGGAAACTCATGCATATAATCTGTTTTTGAATACTATGCATGTCCCTAATCTACTTTAATCCCCAGAAAACCCATTCTTCATTCGAGATGACTGAAGCAAAAAGTCCTTTCAAACTTGATTTACAGGTAGTTGCTTAAATTGTTCCTTTAAAACAGATGTTTCCTTGACTGAGTTTGGTTTTTTCCTCCGAGCAGCAAAGACCAAGGAGGAATTACTGTGTCCATCTCAGGACTGTTTATTGCAGTTATCTTCAAATTGTCAAGGGACAGCACAGGCCACTTGTCCATGTTGCTACACAATTGCCAGCTGATCATTAATAGTATAAAAGTCAAGTTAAATGGAGGCTCTAGGTATGTACAGTAGATTTTCTAATAACTCTGGGAAGTAGCAGGGTTTGTAGTATAAGGGCCCCTTTTCAAATTTTGACTTTTAGGGATCCAGTTACAGGATACAACTAATTATTGAAGGCTATGAAAATAGATTTTTATAGGTCTGTTTTCAAAACCAAGCTCCTTTCCTGGGTGTGTGAAGTGCAGTTAATCTACACTTCTTTCTGCATGTGCCAACATATAAGTTAACTAAGCATGCTGCATATGAAAACAATGCCATTTGGGCATATTAAAGAATACAAGATTGCAAATGGAGGTTTGCAGTTATGAAGGTGGTCTAGACTGATTATGCCTTTTGACAAGCTGACCTACAATTTCACGATAAAACTTTCCAAAGATAATATGAAACAATGCTTGTAGTTGTCCTCATTTTGATTTTCTAGAAATTTTTTTGTTTTACCGAAAGACAAAATGTGGCTAATTGAGTATTGTTTGTCAACACATTAACATGAACATTCACTACTTTTCAGATTGCCTTCTAAACAGCTTTTATGAGACTGAGAGCTCCTAGCATTTGTCTGAGGCTTAGAAATTAATAAAAACAGTCAACTGCACAGTCTACCAATATTGCTGTAATCACATGTCATTAATATAAAGGACATTGATGTCCCAGTCTGCCAGATTCTATATTTTGAAAATTTCAATCCATGGTAAAAAGTCATTGTGTTCACTTCCTTCCCTCTAGCTGGATCTACAGCTTTCTGTCTGATTACCTTGAGAAGCCCATTCACACCAAATTGGATAAAAATGTAAGTTTGCAAAGATGGTTTCAAGTAGTGAAAGGAGGAGTTGAAATACAGCCCTTACATTACTGACTTGCCTCTCTTTTATGTAGCTATGCCTAAATATCAAGTACAAAATCCAAATGATGGATGCACAGCTAAGAAAGCATAAGGGTGAGTTGCTGATAACAGCTTTCTGTTAAGTAATTTTCATAGTGCTCAAATTGTAGCCTTTTTTATTAGATGCCAAACCATTCCTTTATTCACAGTACAAAAAAAGTGAAGGAAGAAAAATACGGCCATTGTTCTGTACCTTCACCAGAGTCTACCCTAGAAATCTCTTGCATGCACCTTGTATACAATATTCAGATTTCTTCTGTGTCCATAGCAGGTCACCTGTAATCTTTCAGTCTGTTGTAGCTGACCTGTGTTATTTCCTTAGATTTTTGAGATTAACATTTTCATGCTCTTGGTACTGTGGACATAAGAAAACCCGAGTTAGCAGTAATCCACTAAAGAGCTAACAAACATCCCTGTAAGATCTCATAAACTTAGCATATCTTGTTTTGAACTTGAGTTTGAGATAACAATATGCTGAAGGAAGACAGCGTCACACTAAGCATGCTTCTCTTCACACCAGGAACAATTCCTGTGTCACTCTTGCAGAGACATGAAGACAATAGATATGTGTCCAAAAAGCATATATATATATATATATATATATATATATATAAGATTTTCACTTCTATAATAAATTTCACAGCTTTTTTGTTGTTGTTGTTGTGCTTTTTTTTTTCCAAAAAAGGGGCTTATTTGTTGTGCTTATTTGTAGTTTTCACCAATTCAAATTAATTTAATTCACCTAAGTCATATAATTCAGGTCAAAGAGTTTGTTCCCGCTCTTCACTTTGCATTGTGGATATTTCTATTATCTGCTCTGCTATTCAGAAGCAGAGTAAGTAGATTTTTATTTTTCCTAAAATGGCCTATACCTGCCGTGTGCCAAATATTACTGAAAATGTGGCAAATATTACTGAAAATCATAGTCATCGAGAACATTTTCTTATGCATCACATACCTAAACACTTCAGGCTCAAGGCCACTCCAAGCTCTGCTGTCATATTGAGTAGTTCACAATCTCTGTGTGAATTCACCATTTCTCTTTAAACCCATCTGATTTTTACACAGTATGAACAGATCTTACAGTCAAAAATAACAATCAGACTGAAGCTGCATGCGAGCACATTTCAGAAGAAATCTTCAATCATATTGTCTGGTAAAGTGCCCTCTATTGTTGGGAACAAACATCCCTTGTCTTCAACACTGGTATGCGTAAAAATGTGCTAATGTCATCTTCCAAAGTATTTAGTAGTATTTACCAGTATTTCGCTAATCATATAGGAGACTTTAGTTCTCTTGGGCAAACACATAACAAAAAAGGGGACTCTGCCCTAGATACTTTTTCTTTCATTGCATGGGAGAGATTTCTGAGGAATGTATTCAGTTGTGGACAACAGCAGAACAGGGCCTAAACCAGGAGGAACGGATGACTTTTCCAGAGGGAATACTCTCACTTTTTCCCTTATAACAAGTTTTTTTATTTCCTTCTTACATCTTCCACCCTTGTTTTTCTTCAGATTCATCATTTCTATAATGCCTTTGCCTTTAACTAAACAATAACCGCTTGTGATGTGTTTTTGTAATAACGGCTGTTTTGGTTTTGTCCATCATTCTTCTAGTCTTAAACCAGATTGATGCCTTTGCCCATATAGACTATTCCCTAGTTAGTTCTCCAATAGTCTTCAAAACACACATTAACTTGAATTTGAAAGTAATTTGTCTTTAATATCAGTGTGCTTTCTAAGACTTTTCTGATTCTCTGTTGTGTTGATTCACTTTCTTTCACTACAGTCTTACTCAGCCTCTCCAATATTTAATTAGAAAAGCAATGTAAGACATTTGGAGCTCTTTTGGAAACCAGATACAATTGCTTATTTAATAAATTAATGTTTTGCTGATTATAATACGATTCACCTCACTTGCCTCCTGCAAAGGGTACAAGTCAGAAAACGCTGCCCAATCCTCTTTCACCTCCGGGACCAGTGATCCACTCACGGGGGGCCCTCTGTGGGCAGATGGAGGGTCCCGCTGAGGTTCAAGCAGGGGCGCCATAGGCTGAGTTGTCCCTGGATTCTTAGTTTTAGAACTCTGCACTCTCTTGCTAGGTTTATTCAGCTCTCTCTGTGTATATATTCGCCACGGCTCGTTAGTTGGAACACCATAAATTTTTTCATGAGACATGCTGTCTTTTAACAAAGCCGTAAACATTTCCTTACGAGAAATCCTGTTTTCACTGCCTTTAGGGCTGTCTCGAGTATCTCAATTCCCTGCACTCCCTCAGGGGCCCCACTCTTCAAGGTCATGTAACTGTTGCACTTTTTCTATTATGTCACAAAGGGGATTTTCTATCTCATTAATCAAAAGAGTTATAATTACATTTTTATATGCCGGTGGAGCGGTTTTAATCACTCTGTTTCTCATAGTGACCAACAAAGGATGCTGCATCATAAAGTCAGCGTCTCCTACAAAAGTAACTGCTTTCATCCCTTCCTCTTTCATTTGCTGTATACAATCTTGCAAAGTATACCACTGACGGTCAGATGCCAGCCAATCATTCTCTGTAGGATATTTGGTATTACATCCCAGAGCAGCCAATGCTAACAAGTTAATATCCTGAGTGTTGTTTTGAAATGCATCCTGCACAAAAGAATCTGAACTTAAAATCAAAAATCTTTTAGAATCTCCTGCGTCTAGGGTTACCCCTGCCACTCCCTGATCCTGCAAACGCACCATCCAAGAGAGCAAGGATTCCCCCGGTCTCTGCTTAAATCTTTCAATTATATCATTTATTTCATGCTGTGTATAATCCTCTATCATATCCTTCCTCACAGGTTGCCCAATATTAGGATCTCTAGCAGGATCCCACTGCACACCCGCTTCTGCAATCACCACATGCACTTTCTTACAGTTTCTCCTTCTCCTATACTTATATTGTGCTACTCGCACCGCAGCTTTCTCCGCCACTGTCTGATAAGTATCCAGTTTATCAGCAAGCAACTTATTCTGGCATTGCAACATCACTGTTTGACTCTGCAAATCACACATCTGTCGCTTCATCTGGGAGCGCTCTAACAACAGAGCCTCCCTTTACTCTGGTGTTGTTTTCTGTATGCAGTTAACAAAATCCATCCTTGTTTACTTGAATTTGTAGTTTCTTTCCCTTTTTCAATAGATACCTTTTCATACAATTTAAAACATCCAAAGGTTACTTTAAATAATGGCATTTTTGTCGTATCCCACTTCTGACACCAATTTATGATTTGCTGATTAGGGATACCAGTTAAACTCAGACACCAGAGTGAAAAGAGTAGGTGTATTTTATTCAAAATAACTAAATAATGTAACAGAATAATACAGAAAACATACAGTAAGAAAAGACAGAATAGTGCACTTAAACAAATGGGAAAATACAGGGTAATGCATCAAATCATTACTACCTGAGAGAGAGAATAGTGATTAAGAAAGATACATCACCACTTGCATACGTTACCATCATCCAGATCCGCAGTCGCTGGGCAGCCCCGGTTACAGCGAGGATTTGGAGAGCCTGTCCCGGCAAGTGGGAAATCCTATGTGGTGCGTCCACCCATAGGTGAGGCATGCAAAGTTGCTGTGAGCGGGTCCAGCCTTATATACCCAAAAATCAGCAAGCCAGAATAACTGGCACCTTTGTTTTAAGCGGAAATATCTGGTTTCAATCTCACATTAGATTCCCCCAGAGCCTGGCCAGGGCTCAAGGAAGAAGCTAAGGGAGTTCTTCTGATTATCTAATTGGATTAGGCGCAAGGTCTCACATCAGGCCACAGTGACAAACAACTGTGTCCATGACCCTGTTATTTTATCCACACACAAAGAAAGATAAAGATACATTCAAGATAGCTACATCTTCCATACATATTTCACTAATGATTACATACTGAGTTAGCAGCTTCGACTCAGGGCCTGTTGCTCAGGCTTCAGTACTTCCACCTTTTACATCAGAATAGGTGGTTTGCTATAACTTAGTATAATACCTATTAGCACAATGCTTATCAGTTATAAAATATACAGGATTCATCTATAGGTCAACTCTGGCTTGGGCCGGTTGTCCAAGCCTTAGCACTTCAATTAACTGCATTTGTTAATTAACCAAAGCTATTATTTAAAAGTAAATTATTTCAGAGTTGAAACCCTTCAGAGGTGCTTTATAAACAGCATAAAAATGTTCTTTAGATACACAGCTCTTTCACTGCTGCTTGGTCTTCACCTGTTACCAGGGATACATAATCCATGATGGCTAACCAATGTGATTGCAATCCCAAGCATTTTTTTTGAGGTGACTCAGCATCTTGTATATGTACAGGTCACACCCAAAAAAAAGACTTCTCACAGACAGTCCTTAAGCAGCACACAGCAGTTCCTTTTTTATCCATTTTCCGCCTTTGTTGGCAAGAGATATCTCAGCAATGCCCAGCTTTTCCAGCAGCCTCAACAGTCTTTGTAATTCAGAGCATCCCCATGGCTCTCAGAACTGACTTAAGAAAGATGTGCTAGATCTGTGGCTGTGGCTGAAAATCTCCCTCTTGGTTATTTTGTTCAAGCAACTTTTACCACTCACAAAAAACACTCTGCAAGCAGGATATACATAGCTTAAAAATACGAAGAAATTATTTATCAGCTGCTATAGCTAATTAGAATTTACAGGCTAAGCTTTAACATGACACCAATGGGATTTAACATCCCAATGGGATACTGGATGAGTCTTTGTAAATCGGTTATTAATCAGTTAAGGAAGTTACTGGTCTTCAGTGCTCCTTGGAACAGGCTGATTCTTGATGGTTATGAGTTGCCATCTTCCACCTCAACTTTTTTCTTAGGGTTTTATACCTTTCCATGTCAGTATTTTTCCTGTTGAATCCTTCAGCTACTAACCATTACAGTGTCAATAATTACACTACTTACATACTGTCTGTTCTTACTTTTCTTGTCTTACATGGCCTGAGCTCACACACCTTCTCACATTTTAAGAATTGTTTTCATAGTGTAACTTAACCAAGGTTCCACACCTGTGCAGCACCCAAACTAGGTCTTGGAGGACTGGCAGCTGGACCAGGGCTAAGAGTTCAGTTCCTTTGTGTCCCTGTCCTAAGCAACTTCCAGTGCTTTTGGGGTGTATCTGAATATTTTCTTAAAATGGCACCCTTAGAATTAAATTAACGAATGTGTCTTTGCCACAAGAGAATGAAAGCTGTGGTCCAGAGAATTTTTTTTCTGTCACATAGCTGCAGTTCAGAATAATCACTTGAATACTGAAATTCAAACTTTGAAAGGATGGAGGCCAGGTTTTCTCTGTGATTCCTGTATTTTTGCAAAAGAGTCTAAATTTGCTGATTTTTAGGTCATATCACAAACTTATTTGCTTACTCCAGGTTTTCTTTAATGTCAAGATTTTCTTCAGATTAGGAAGAATTCTTTCTGTTCAACCACTGCTAGTGCATTGTGACAGATACAAATGTTTACAACTAGAAATACTTGATAATGACTCTTTGCAGGGCACAGTCTATCCAGTAGGAAATCAGAGACCCTTCCTTTGCGCCAGCTCTGTTTGCTCTCCCAAACCAGGGTGCTTCCATGCTATACCTGGGAGTCTCCAGTTATTTTCTCAAGTCTGCTTCACTGGCTTACTACAGAGCAGGGGCCTTTAACATCACCATCTCCAAAGACGTGAGTATAATTTGCATGTAATAGAATTACAAATATCAGTGGTATGGATATTCACATTATATTTGCCATTTTACACAGATTTGGGTCACACTTCTACCACTTGTAGGAGGGAATCCTGACATTCATTCTGTATGTCATCATTTACAATAGTCAATGTCTCCCTCAGACCTAAGTCTGAACTTCTTGGCAGCTCTAGGCAAGGAATGACAGATATGAACATCACAGACTTGGTGTGCAAGGAATGGCAAGAAAGAACCAAAAAAAAGCTTTTCTCTCCATGGATTCCACATAGGAAAGGAAAGGGCAAGACAGGAAAAAGTGTACTGAAGCCACAGTCTGCTGCATAGAGGCCCACAACAAAAGTATTGGCTATGTTGAGAGCTACAATAAACCCTCAGACTTAACAGAGCAGCAGGATGAGGCAAGAAGCAGGTACAAAGAAACTAAGCTTTCAGCTGTGGGTGAAGAACATACAAGACTTCTCTCAGAAATGCTGTTTCCACACTGGCATTAGTAGTCAGAGTTACCAAGAAGTTTTTTCTAACTGAAACAGTGCTAAGAGGGTCTTTATAAAAATTGGTGACAGAAATGGCACTGATAAACATCAGCATAGTGGTCAGCAGCAAATGGACAAATGAGATTTTTGAGTCCTGCCTCTGACAGATTCAGTATATTTCATCTAAGAAAGTCCCAAAGGCAAGAAGAAAGCAGGATGCCACCTCTGTTCTTTCAAAGAATAATGCTTATTCACTAGTACATGTTTCTGAAACATGTCCATGAGAAATCTGTCTCTCTTCTGTCCCACAGAGCACTGTGGGTTCCCTAGGAATCATTCTGCAGCAATGAAATACTGAATCAAAACATGCATTATCTAAAACTAAACAGGATATGGAGTTTTTTCCCAAGGAAAACCTAATTTTCAAGCTGATGTAGTGATCTAATTCATTTATTTACTGCTTGCTACTACTTTTAACCTAAATACCGCCTTATTCAAAGACTTTGTTCCTGAGGTGGTACTTTTACTTGTACAGACCTTTTAAGAAGGAGCAGTAGCTAATGTTTTTATAGATATTATCTGTGTACTAGTTCATTTGCAAAAGTTTGGAGGAGACAAGGAAACTGAGCTTGTTTATGATTAGTGTAAGATGCAAACATAAATGTCTATCCCATCATAACTCTATGTTCTTCCTAACTATATCACACTACTCTAGTCATTCTCTACTGCTCTGAGTGCTGGATTTGCTCTCAGTCTCTGAAACAGTTATAAAGACTAAGTGATCTGTGAGATCAGTCTCCTTTTATTCCTGTTCAGGGTAATGGTATCTCTGCTATTGGTAGCCTGACTTCTCTATGCAAAGATGCATGGTTTATGACTACTGGAGATTATATACAATGGGAAGTAATAGTCATGAGTAGCTAAGTTTATAAAGGTGATGCAAGAAATGAAGATACTATGAGATGCTTTAAAAATCCCTAATATGGCAACATTTACTATAAAATTATGAAATTTGGAATCTGTGGCACTGCAAACTAATGTTTTGTTCTCTAGGACTTTCTCTATTTTTCAAAAGATTGGCTCTTTTGGAAGGCTGCCTCTTTTCCAAATTCTTTATATTGTCAGGATCATTAATTTTTTCTTACTGGAATCACTCATTTCCCTCATTTCTTCAACATGCAGTGCTAATCCCCTCCTCTTGAAATACATTTTTCGGGAAAACATTTAAATTATTTCTCTATATATGTTCAATATCTGTGGGTCTAAAACTTCATAATTTGTTTTATGGTCTCTGAAACTCAAGAGTATATGCAATGCTAATTTTGTCATTTCAGTTGGTGTAATTAAAATGAAGTATTTTTAATATAGGTTAATTAGCCAGAAGATAGCACCTGATTATGATGCAGCCATGGAAACTGTAGCTTAACTCTGCATTCAATGTTTTTTTCCTCTTTGAAATTCCACATTCTCTGAGCTATGTACCAGCATGCCCAGTGCTGCTGAAACTGATGGCTACATCACCACCTGCGGTCAGTTTAACTGCAGACATATGCATCCTACAGATCACTGGCTGTGTAGAAGTCTTTGCTCTTCTGCCAAATTCAACCACCCAGTACATCTTTACAGGGAATCTAGTAAGTAACATGAGATAGAAGATAACATTCAGTGCTGGGGCTGAACAAAGCACACAGTAATCTTCCAGATCCTTTGAAAATCATACAGATCATCATAAAATAGCATATACTGGTCTGCCACAAATATGCATACTGTTCTGTTGCACTTCACAGGGAGGAAACATGCACTACATATTGTAGAATTTAACACGCAGGTGCAGAGGGCTACTTATGCGAGCCCTTTTTTCCATGTGGGAGGTTGAGTGATTATTCAAGAATAAATTGTAATATATAAAAATTAATTATCTGATGCCCAGTCTTCCTAACTTGTTTGTTATGAAATAGTTCAGTGTGTCCCCAGATGTCTTTTCATTAGGTTGAAAGTAAACCAATTATATCAGCCATGCAAGGACTTAAATGAACCTAATGATAAGGAGGCAATCAGGGTAGTATTATCACTTCACACATGCAATCTCAGTTGCTAGCAGAAGGCTGCACATTTATAAATTGTTTCACTATCTACATGTATTGACCAAATAAAAAGTTTACACATCGTGTTTCCAATCAGAAAAGCAATTGCATTTGTGCCTGTATCTAAGACAGTATCTATCTGCGTATACAGTCACAGAATACTGTTTTGGTTTTTTCCCTGCAGACAGCCAGCACCAGAGCCAGTTTGACAATAACCAAACAGAAGTTGGTTATCTCATTACTTCTGAAGAGCTAACCAAGGAAAATTCAGAAAGCAACATTAACAATCCCAACATTAGGACACAAAAGAACTTCATTGTGTCAGCATAACAGTGCTTGTTTCACCATGAGAAAAAGAAAATTAGTTACCTTCTTTCCCACAAGAGCTCTAAGATACTTTTGACTGGTTAGTCTAAGTCTTGCAGGTGAAATATAATAATATTGTGGAACAACCATGTCTCTTGGGCAACATGATACTACCCCTTTCTGTAGGTTAAATATCTTTCCAGATGACAATGTTCCATTTATTGGTTATCTTAAAGGCTTCTGTTTCAGTCTGTGCCAATGTTGGAGAATGAAGTTGAGTAGTTTATTCAAAACCCTCTAAATGTTGCTGCCATGCCATGTCTGAGCATCATAAACAGAACTGCCATAGTGCAAATACTGCACTGGACCGCTGTAACTAGCTCTCTGTATGCCTTCACATGAGAGGAAGGGAAAAGTGAGATTACATAGCACATACTGCAACAGCAGACACCATGCCATCAAACAAATGAAACTAGAAAGGTGCCTGTAGTTTGAAGCAAAGCTCAGAGCTTTTTACATCTTGTTGGTTTTGTGGCTACCTACAGTTATGGGTGTTCTCAGCTGTCTTACAACAAATTTTATTCACACTTCAAGCTGGGCTGGGTTTACAGCCCCTTTCTCCCTAAATGCAGCAGGTGGGTAGAAGCACAGACTTTCAGGCAAGTAGCCCACATTGGTGTTTCTTCTTGTTAGGTCTATACTCCAAGCTGGTGCTGTATTCCAGAATATATGATATTTTCTAACCTATTACATTTTAATTAAAGAAAAATGTGATCAGCCTTTTCTTAGTTTTGGTCACTGGCTCTTTTTAACAGGAAAAGAGGA